>NC_139763.1:41225297-41618408 GCF_965231275.1 Zosterops lateralis
TCGATCTACATATCCAAGTGGCTATCTTTGAACGACTGGCAGTTTCTCTTAACGCTTTCTACTTCAGTGTTCTCTGTCCTTTATGCTGACAATTAGTCTAAGCTTTGAGTAATTAGCTCTTTTAGAGTTTCACAGATGAATATTGGTGCTACCATTGCCTGTTTAGGCAAATGGAGTGTAATCAGATTCTAATGAGAAATACATAAACAACAGGGTAATTTTTAGAGTGACAATTAACTATTCTTTGTCAATAGAAGGTCTTATAATGAGTCATTCCCTTTGGGAGGAGGCATACTGCATTAAGAAGCTTTAAAAAGAAAATAATCCTTCTCCTTGAAGCTCATCACTTTTTTTTTTTTTTTTTTTTTTTTTTTTTTTTTTTTTTTTTTTTTGTGCAAACTATCCAGCAAACATTCCCTGGTTAGAATTACACTAACTGTGTTTATTTTCCATCTCGATGCTTAATATGTAGATCATAAGCTTTAGCAGAAAACATATTGTCATTTGCTAAGACCCAAATGTTTTGACAACTCCTACACAGGAGAACATATTTCAGGTGTGCTTTACCCTATAGCTTTTTAAGGCCAGTAGAGACAAAAGCAATAATCCAACCAGGTGTGAATTAAAATAGAATTTATACCCAGGCCACATTCACCTAAATTTAGAGCATCCAGAAACCAGACATAGTCCTATGGTGATGACATTAGATAAAACAGGACAGAAGTTAGTGCTGCAGATTCTCTGCTGAAGAAGTTGTGTTTTAAAAATAACATTCTTTTATTTTTATACAAAACTTAATTGTGTATCTGTTTCACCACATGCCTTTATAAAATACCATTTTTGTACTTAAATGTAACCCAACCACTTAACTCTTTTAAATGACAGCTCACCTATTTTTAAATATTGTTAGTCCTTGCCAGAGAAGTTTTCTTAGACCATTAGAAAGCTTGCTAAAGTTCATACTTTACAGTTTCACCTACATCTATTTAATAATTTACAGGATGAGAATTGCAACACTGAATTCTGTTTCAACAAAGCACTTAACTTTAAGGTTTTGTTTAAGTTTATCACTATTTCTCAGACCACTTAAGTATGTCTTGAAGTTCCAGTGGAGCCTTGGTATGTTTAAATGGTTTGCTGAATAGAGATGAATTTAAGAACATGTTTGTTTTCTGGGTTTTTTTTAAGGTTTAGGGATTTTTTTTTTTTCCTGGAATAAAGATTTATTCTGCAATTCAGCATACATTTTCAGCATTTCTCCTATTCAATGTCTAAGAATGATAGCTGTTTAAGAACTTTGACTTTAAAATTATCCAGGAAAAATATGCAAATATTTTTACAGTTTAGCATTTGAACTAGAGAACGAATCCAGATATCCAGTGCCTTATAAACTATAGCAATTTCTTCAGTTGTAGAAATATCTCTTATAGGGATATGCTCAATGAATACATAACAGATCCCTAGAGCTACTGGCATAACTTCACAGGAGTTATGTCAGAATTTTATACCTATACAGTACTTCTGCAAATGAATAAAGTTTAAATAATTAATTTCCTTCTACATGCAATGCATTGACAAGCGTAGGTGCCCTCCTATCTACCTGAGCCTCAGTTATGATGTGAAAAAAACAGGGTGAGAGTTTCTGGAAGCAAGAAGGTATAAAACCAACATAATCATGGAATCATAGAATCATCTAGGTTTCAAAGAGACCTTTAAGATCCTTAAGTCCACCAATAAACCATGTACCTAAGCGTCACATCTACAGTTTTTAAAATACTGTCAGGAATGGTGACAACCATTCCCATGAGCAGCCAATTCCAATGCTTGACAAACCTTTCCATGAAGAGATTTTTCTTAATATCCAATCTAAACCTCCTCTGACATGCCTTGAGGCCATTTCATCTTGTCCTGTTGCTGGTTGCCTGGGAGAGTGATCCCGACCTGGCTACTCCCTCCTTTCAGGTGGGAGCAGAGAGTGATAAGGTCTCCTCTGACCCTCCTTTTCTCCAGGTAAAGAACTCCAACTCCCTCGGCTGCTCCTCACAGGACTTGTGCTCTAGACCCTTCACCAGCTTCATTGCCCTTCTCTGGACACACTCCAGCACCTCTATGTCTTTTTGTAGTGAGAAACTGAACACAGAATCGGAGGTGTGGCCTCACCAACCACTGCAGCTGTCCAAGCCATGAGCAACTGTTTTTTCCAAGAGAATGCTGTGGGAAGCAGTGTCAAAGGCTTTACTAGGGAACAGGCAGACAACATCCACAGCCTTTATTTTATCCACTAGACGGATCACCTTGTCACAGATGAGATCAGGTTGGTCAAGAAGGACCTATGCTTCATGAACCAGTTCTGTCTGGGCCTGATCCCTTGGCAGCCCAACATGCGCTGCATGTAGTGCATGGTACTCAGGATGATCTACTCCATGGCCTTCCCCAATCTCCAGGTCATACTGACAGGTCTGTAGTTCCCTGGCTCCTCCTTACAGCTGGGTGTCACACTGGGTAGCCTGCAGTCAACTGGAACCTCTCCAGTTAGCCAGGACTGATGATACAGGATGGGAAGTGGTTCAGTGAACACTTCTGCCAATTCCCTCGATACCCTGGGATGCATCCCATTATGGCCCATAAACTTGTGTGTCTCTAAGTGGTATAGCCTGTCACTGACCATTTTCCCTTGGATTATGGGAATTTCATTCTGCTCCTCATCTTCCAGCTCAGAGGGCTGGGTGCCCAGAGAACAACCAGTCTTACTACTAAGGACTGAGGGAAAAAAAGCATTAAGTACCTCAGGCTTTTCCTCATCCTTAGTCACTATGTTTCCCTTCACATCCAATAAAGAATGGAGACTCTCCTTAGCCATCCCTTTGCTACTAATCCATTTATAGAAACATTTTTTATTATCTTTTGTGGCAGTAACCAGATTAAGTTCTAGTTGGGCTCTAGGTCTTCTAATTTTCTGCCCTGCATAACCTCATGACCTGACTTAATGAAGTAAGTAATGTAAATTCTGACATGAAAAATGACTGTTGAAAACAAGAGGCAGCTAACCCATTTAAATGTTAAAATAAAATAAAATAAAATAAAATAAAATAAAATAAAATAAATCAGGAGTTTCCCAACTGCAATGAAGCAGACTCAGAGCCAGGTGATTCTGAGTGCCCCTGTTCCAATTACCATCTGAATTGGGTATTAGAAATTTATCTGCAAACAGAGAGAAAAGGCTCATATTGATCAGTTAGGAGCTGCAGATGGGACAATCACATTGGATGACCCTAGCAGAACATGGGAACTAAGCAACTATTTGAGCAATACCAGAAGAGTTTTTATTTCCAAATCAATGGAGCAATACAAAGTGAAGCAGCAGATGGGAAAGTGATACATGCTTTCACATCTACATAATTCACCACTAATGTACAGTATCTCATAAATGCTTTCACATGGATGTATTCAACACCGCACTGTGAAGAAGCAGCGCATCTGTGGGTTAACTTATACAGTATCTGTCAGTAAACAGGGAAATCTTGTACTTGATTTCACATCTTGTTCAGATGTTACATATGGAATAAAAACCTGATTTGGCAGCATTCTATTTCTAATTGTGATTTGTGTAGTCTGGACCAAATTTACAGCACGTAGGGTACAAACAGTGCCTTAAGTATGTTGAATGTATGCCTTGACACTTAATTGTCCTTCTCTACTTTGTTTTACAAATCTGAACAGCATTTTATCTTTGGCTCTTCTCACATATGTTTTGTTGAGTGTCTTTTTTTTTTAACCAACATAATGCAAAGGAACTTAATAGTAGAAGTCCTCTATAGAATCTTGTTTATGCTAAAAATTTAAAAAGAGCCTTATTGGAACAAAACCCACCAAACAAACAAAAAAAACAACCCCAAAAAACCAACTTCAAAAAATGGAGCTGTGAAACTTGTTTCTCCTGGAAGCATTATGTAAACATGGTACTTCCCCATGGCAAGTTCAGTTGTGCTTTGTGATGCTAGGCTATATTATATTAGATACTATATAAATATACAATAAAAATTCATTTGAGTTAATCTTACACATAAATCACCCATCTTTAAAGAAATGTTTCTTTTGTAGAGCGACATATCTAGAGGGAACTAGGTAGGGTTGAAATTATGTAAGAATATTTCTGTAAATTCTCATTGGACTTAAAACCGGATTGCAAATCCAGCTGCAGCTAAAAATTGCAACCATGTGAGTTTCTAGGTAATAACAAAATTCATGAGAACGTAGCCCTTTTATTGTGTTGTTTTACCTACCATTAGTAAATGTCCCATTGCTGTGGCACTTGAGTTCTCCCCAAAGCTAGTTCAATCCACTGGAATGATAATACAAAGTAAGAGTGGCACCACAGGAAAAGTGAGTCAGGCAAAATGGATAAGAAATCACTGGATAATAAAAGAATGCACTGTGTATAAGTTGAGGGGGTTGTTACAGAACTATTTCTGTTACTGATCTTTCTAATAAATTTGGAAAATTGAGGATTATACGGAATTACTAACTTGGTGGAAATCTGAGTTTTGGGTTTCATTTTCTCATTGCCAAAAACAAGAGCTTGAGACTGATACTTTTTTACCCCCAAGGAAAACTACCACAGTCTTTTTAAATACTCAATGCCATCTTTTTGCTGCATGATCAATGCTTCACAGCACTATGCCTCCTCAAAGTGCAAAGCAAGTGCTATGAATTCAATATAATGTTAGACTGAAGTTTTGTGGGCTAAGGATTATATTCATTTAAGAGTATGCTATCAAGTCAGAAATTAAAGTAAATTCTCTTGTTTGTGTATTGATTAGAACTATGTGAGTTCTCTTCTAAGGCTTCTGTGCTCACCTACATGGGTCTTATCTAATTTAATAAGGACTAACACCAATCCTATACCATCTGATTTCTTCTACACTTTCCCTGCCTGAACCATCATAGAGTTTGTACACACTTCCTACCAATACTGCAATACAAACAAAGGCTTATGCCTTAATAATTTGCACATAAGTTTCTTTTTTGTATCGAATATATATTCATATATATATGTGAGAATGCATATATGTCTGTCACATCATCCTTTTTCTTCCCTGTCTTTTGATATGGTTGCCTATGTCTATACTAAAGGATTTTCCTAGTTGTTCCCATTGAGCCTGCAATAAATACAGCAAATACAAATGGTGAATATTACTGGTTTGCTATCTTAGGTATAGGTTTCCTGAGAAAGTGGCTCACATGTCAGGAAGAAATGGCAGCAATGGCACATTTCCCTTGAGGACAAGATATAAAAGCTACCTGGATCATGGCCAAACAGCCTTGACACACACACCACAGGTATATATTCTCAATGCATCAGGCTGCTTGGGCTCAAGAGAAGTCTAAGCAAAGGGAAGACTTTATTCCTAGGCCCTGCAAAGAGGCTAACAAACAATATACTAAGCCAGAGCCAGAAAGCACAGATACATTGATGGATTTAAGAAAACATGTATTCTCCAGGGGAAAGATGAATGTGAGTGACAGAGGCTCTGAAAATAAAACAGTTTTGTCCAGATCTCCATACGTGCTGGGCTGTATTAAAGATATATACTGGATTTCTCCCTTTCCTGTATCTGAAGAGGGCCACCCCTGTAGTTAGATGAGACAAAAAATGTCTATAGATTGTTTGCTAAAAAAACACATTTTCTAAGCATCATTTTACTCAATTTGCTAATAATTTTCAGCTTGCTTTCAGAAGATATTTTTTCTCATTCCTATAATGATTACCATGACAATGAGAAGTTGACCCAGGAGATATAGAACTATCTGATTGCAGTCAAAGGGAGTCAAAAGTATCTACTTTTTGCATCATAAAAAAGGTTATCTTTGTGGTTCTTTAGGAGTTTCTTGGCCTGCTATATTTTTCATTCCAGTACTCAAGAATTTTTTGTCCCTTTTTTCCTATAGCAGTCTGTAAAAGATCATCAGTGCCATTTCATCCATGTGTTTAAGTCCTCACCTAAAATATTTGCCCTGGTAATATTTTTAATAATATTAAAGCAGCACCCATATAGTTGTGTGTTCCCACTCTTGCAGATAATTGCAGAAGATGCTCACATGCAGTTTGCAGCTGTGTACTAGCATTGTAATGCTTCCAGAAGATTCTTCAATATGTGGTACACAGAGAGTCAGGTTCATATTCTCAGTCCTTTAGGATAATGTTTTTTTGGACAAACAGAAGTGGATATCTACAGCCATTTCAGGTTCCCAAAGAGACATGCAAATGAAGCCTGTTGTACTATTTCTCATTTCTCATCAGATAGATCCAGAAAAAAAAAATAAATAAAACCACAAAAAAAAAAAAAAAAAAAAAAAAAAAAAAAAAAAAAAAAAAAAAAAAAAAAAAAAAAAACAGAGAAAAGGAAAGATTTGGACACAACATTGTATTATGCTGGAATTCCTTACAAGAGGAATGGTGATGCCACAGTCTTCTTCAAATTGTCTTCTGAAGTGTGTGAAATGGCAATGAGCAGTGACTGATATTACACTTGCATTATTTACAACCCTTTAAAAGGCAGATTTAAATTATTCTTTTAGTTACTATGGTAATCTAGGAGACCTTTGCAGCCTCCAGCTTTCTGAGTAAGGAATGAACTGTTGCTTCAAAACACTTTCAATATTGCTACAGGAGATTATTTATGGTGCTCCTTTTTTTTAATCCTTCCCTTTTATATTTGTTTGGTTGGTACCACATTAGATTTCTGTCATCTAGAGTGGTGACTTCAACATAATAATTCTACCACCAGACCTGTAGACAGCATGGGTTAAAGATTTTTATATTCATGTAAAGGATGTAAACCTAAAATTGCCTCATGTCAGATCATAAAAATACTCCTGATTAATAAAAATTGGCAAAAATTTGGAATTTATTTTGTTGGATTATTACATAAACCTTTTTCTCCCTCTTTTCCTATTTTTTTAAAGTCTTCATTGGAAAATTTGCATGGGAGGTAAGATCTAAGTTACTCTTACTTATTAACCTTACATGCTTTTTATGTTGGAACTTATGAAAAATGTTTGCAACTACTACCCTTGAATGTCACTGGACAGTACTAAAAATTGGTAAACTGCTTTAAAATGTTACTCTATCACTCAATTTTTGTGCAACCTGTGTGCAAATAAATAATTTATTTATTTTAAAAAAGGAATGGCATAGCTGTGAAAGGTGAAAGTTTGAGAGAGCCGTGAGACCTTAACTCAGAGAGAAGATGCAATGACGAGTATTTCAGTACTGCAGGTTTGTGTGTGTCCTCACCATCCTGCCCATACCTCAAATGAAAGCATCAGCAGGATAAAAAGGCATTTCCTGACTCTATGCTCCTCCACCTGCTTGCTGTCCTGACACCCGAGTTAATTGTTAGGTGTGGTGAAACTGGGTTGGAGTTTTGTGATGCACACGTCAATCCTCAGGGAAGGCAGCCTGACATCACCTGTATCAGGGAATGGTCATCCCAGTGATAACAGCTTTCAGACATTACTGACTTGGATTTGATATGAATCACAGATAAAAGGATTAGCTTGAAACTTGTTTTCTTGTTTATTCTTTCTTGTTTTAGTGGATATAATTTGCATTCCTTTCATACTAGGCATAACTCTCAGTGTTGATTAGAAATTATGGTTTCAATTAAAACATAAACTTTTAAATCTTCTGCTGTTGCATTTTTTCTGAGTTTGTAAAGGTAGAGGCTGCTAAGTATTCAAGAAGCTTGAGGAGCTTTTGCATTCAAATCACTTTCTTTGTCTAAACTCCTCTATATACCTCTTGGAAAAATTCACAAAAATATAACATAACTTTTAAGTTTGTGTGAACAATCATGTTTGCAGTGGAAGCCACAATTTCAGGACTTCTGGTAGCTTGACTTGCTTCCCTGGAATTTAAGTCCATTACTTATGCAGCATCACAATGTAAGTAAAATTCATATTGATACAACCCATGTTACTTCCCAGAGAAAGGCATTGAAATAAAAATTTGGATTTTTCCACCTCATTATGGCCCATTCTTCAATTTCAAACTACTCTAACATGCTCTTTAAAGACAAAGCATATAGCATGACACCAGATTTTGAGTTGTACATAAATTGTACACATCTTGTTGATCTGAAGGAAATGTTGAATAAGTGAGGAAATATAATTAGAAAATTAATTAGGCTGTGTCTGCACCGAGATTTTGGCTTGAACCCTCAAAGCAGTTTTAAATCAAATTCCCTAGTTGGTCATCCTTGCTGCACATTGTTGCGTAAAAGGAATGGGGCTTGTATATACAAACTGTATTTCTTTCAGAGAAGTTAAATCTCAAGCCCCACACCAGGTGCTCCCCAAATGTTCTCCATCCCCATGCGGGGGTCCAAACCACAGTGCCCAAACCTAACATCAGACAGTTTCTAACCACGTGTGTGCCAGACACGTTTGGCCCGGAGCACCCCATTAAACCTACTCAGAGTGAGAACTTCAGACCACATTTGTTGAAGATGCAGGAAGCTCAGCCCCTAACAGTAGATCTATCAATCTGCTCCAAATGCATCACAGTGGTGGCTGACATGCATGTGGTCTGTTCTCTCTGCATGTGTAGGCCTGGTGCAGCCAGAGGAGGGGATGTCTCCACGTGCCTTTGCAAACCACTGTGCAGCCCATGTGCTGAGACAGTTGCTGTGGTTGACTGAACCACAGCTATTAAACCTTGCCCTGGGATGTGCTGATCATCTCTCTCTCACTGCAGGCCAGCTCATGCCTGCACACCAAAGCCTGCGTGCCCGTCCTCAGGGCACTGTTCCACATGTCCTGGATGTGATTCTGCACGGAGCTTCCTTAAGAGCGGGAAGATCACCCAAAGATGCCGCTCCCAGGCTCCAGGCCTGTTTCTTTTCCCCTCGGAGGAATGTTCTAATGATGGCATGTGAAATTATACAACGCTATCAGATTTCAGCCAAATCGGACCATAGGTCACGTACAACACAGAGATGTCTGGAAAACAGATGCTCCTTGTAGCTTTGGTTATCTAAATGTATGTGGTTGATTGTGTTTTTCATGTTAATGAGTAGAAATCATGGGAAACCTTCACATAAGAGTTCAAAATAGAGGTCCGAAGATGTTTTGCAAACACACTTAAAAATGCAACAGCTCTGAAACTACAGTGAATACTTGACACAAAGATTTGTCTCCATCAATATGCATAATGTTCTTATTGTTGTTGATGAGATATTCAGAATAAGATTCTGAGGCTTATTTTTAAGCCTATCTGTGGATTATTTTCAGCAAGCTGGTTTTACAAAACAACCCTAACAAAAAGCACACAGTGTAGCTCTTTATAGCAATATATTTCCTATTCCTCTTTTTTATAGCTACTTTCTAGTCCACCCATCTTATCACATAAAAGGAAAAACACTTTCTTTACTGAAAGCTGACTTTCATATGAAATAGCATAACTCAATACTTTTCCTCTAGGTAGAAAAATTAATCCTCCCTTATTAAAAAGAAAAACTGTTTTCATTTTACTCTTTTCTCTTAATCAGCTGAAGAAAAGATGAACAGAATTCAGGCATATGTTCAGTATTTCAGCTAAAAATCTACAAGTGCATTTGAAAAAAATCAAACTTCAAATAGGCCAAAAGATAGTTTCTCTCTTGTGACACAAGTTTGAAGGACGCTTGCCAGACACTTACCCACTTCCTCAGCCAGAAAATCTTTTAGTAACCAGAAATTACAGTTCAAGCATACATTTAAGTGCTAAGTACTAATGCCCAACATTAAATGCTCAGCCATCTTTACAGCCACAATGCAAAAGAGCTTTGCTTTCTCTTTTTCTGTCTTCCAGTTAGTTCAGCTGCTTGCCTGAACTCATCTTTCCCTTTCTTATCAGACATAGAGACATTGTAAGACTAATATCTGTAACAGCTTGTTCAAAAAATAGCTTTTTTCCTGCAGGGTACAGAGGACTGGATGGCCAAGCAGTAAAATTTGCTACTGTGAGATCTATTCCTAAATGAGGGAGAAGGGAAGAAATTATAAATCTCCTTTAAAAGATAAATTCTGAACAAAACCTTGAAATACTTTCTAGCATTTCACAGAGTTCCATTTTCATAAAATTGATCTTACTGCTTAAAACATCAAGCAAATAAAAGGAAACAAATCTTAAGTTAGCAACTCGTGACTTTCCCAGCCTAAGACAAGTCACCTTCTGTGCGCTAGAGATCTTGCTGGTTTTCAAAATGTCTTAAATCAGCCAAAATAGTCCCGGTGGAGTCAAGCAAAAATTTACACCACTTAGTCCTAATGTGACCTCAGCTGGAGTCCAGTGGGCAGCTCTGCTCGTCCATGCTTAAGAGAGAAGGGCTGAAATTCCAGTAGTTGCAAATGATATTCAGATAATCCAAGGAAAGAAGAGCTTGTTTTACAAGAGTAAACTAAAAGGCCTTGGATTGCTTAGTCTAGCAAAAGGGTGACTGTCGGGGAATGTGATTCATATCACGTGCTTGGACTTGTTCCAAGCTGTGTGGATTCTGACCAGCAGGCCAGAACACATGTGCTCATTGGTTAACCGGAAAGCTGAACGGATCAAAGTCACAGTGAAGTCTCTCCAACAGTGGCCTGCTGATGTGCTTGCCTACCTAGCAAAGCTTTTAGTTCCTTAAGACTCGCAAAAACTCACCTTTCAATCCCTTCAGCTGAACTGAAGCTGAATTGAAGCTGAATTTTGAGGCCATGGCTTCAAAAGATACTGAGTTTAGAGAGGACTGAAACAGGCTGACTGATAGACACAGACAGAATCAATAATTTTTTAGGAAAGCAGCTATGGACACCTCATTAAAAATGTATAGCAACAGTAACATATCTAAAACAAGGAAACAATGGGGAGAGAGAGGTGAGGGGAAAAACAAGAGATATTTGCATACATTGAATAAGCCAGGAGAGAAAACAGCTCATTTATGTCTTTGATCAGCAGGAGCACTGTGTTATGTTTTGAGCTTCTCCATTAAACAAATGTAGACCTCAAGTAGGAACCTCCACATGAAAGATACAACAAACAGTATACTGCATTATTATTTCATATTACAGCAATCACTGTTTAAGGAATAGCACTGCTGGAAAAAAAAATCAGCAGTGGGGTTAGTGAATCTGCAACACTATTTGCCTACAATAAATGGCAATACATCTACATTTACAATACATTTTAGCATTTACAATACATTTTAGCATTTACACACTTGTTTTATGAAGGCTGGTTCGTCAAGGTACCTAAAAAGAGAAAGAGATGGGTGTCTGCGAAGGCCTCTACCCCTTAACTTCTTAAAGAATCTTGCTTTGAGAATGGTTATTCAACAGGCATCTAAAATTGAGCTACAAGTCTGTTATCCAAGAAACATGAATTGACTATGAGACTTACAGTGAAGTATCTTCTCAAATGCTCTATTATTTTAATCACTACTTTACCAACTGTAAGAAAGCATTTATGGAGAAACTGTAAAAGTAAGCACTGTAAGAAAGCACTTCCTTACTTTTTACACATGGACTGTGAACAACACAATTTCCTGGTCCCCATCATTGTAAAGTGTAGATCCCTCCCACATACATTCAACATTTTAACATCCCACTGAGACTTTTCTATCTAGTTAAGGAAATGACTTGAAAGGCTGAATGATCAAATAGATTTAAATAGCTGCTGTCATTTGTGAGTTTACATAAGAAAATGTTGAGGTTTTCTCCCTTACATGTCATGAGGGAATTAAACTATCTTTGCAGTCAGATTAATTTACAGGAAACAAAAAAAAAAGTTTAAGACTCTATAGAGTGCCAGACTTGAAGGGCTTGTAGTCAAGAGTTAAAATTTATTTGAAATACTGAAGTATTTGTGTTGTGCTTATGGATTTTAATCAGCAAGAGGAATTGGTGAGTCTTTCTGTAAGTGTCCAACTTTTACTTAGCATTAGGTATCAATTGCAACAGATGGCAGTAACATACAGGAAGATTTTCTAAGGGTGATGAAGGCAATGAGCAATGGTAAAAGAAGACCTAGTGAGGGGGGGGGCGGTCCTGTAGCACCTGCAAGAGAAGGATTGCCAGGTGTCTCCTACATAATTTCTGTGGAGCATGGCTTCTGAGACATATACTCACAACAAGGAACTGGAAAAAGAAGAGTGCATGTCACTCATGGTCAAGTACCAGGAGGATTGTTTCATCACATCACTCAGCAGGGTGAGGTATGCAGCATCCAGGTGGCTCAGAGACACTTTCCTCCAAATTGCTGAAGATGGCAGTTCTCTGCCTGCCTATTGCCAAAGGCAGTACATGCCAAACAAACTGAAATACAGATGTTGGAACCCTTTATGGTCCTTGTCTTCTGGATTTCTACCAGTGAACAGAAGCATAACAGTGAACGTACCATGATCATCTGGAAAACATGTCCCTGTGAAGAAGCCATACAGAGATGCAGAATTGCAGTTTGACAGTTTTCACAAAGGTGGGGACTTCTTTTCAACAAAAGCCTAACTCCTTAACAAGAAACAGAACAAAACGAAAATAGTAAAGAAAAAAAAATAAATTAGGACCCCAGCATTATATTCTAGGCTGTTTTGCAATCTATTTCTCCACAGAAAGCCTGTCTAATCTAGGAACTTCTTCACAGTGACTCCAGGCTAGTAACTGGAAATGATCAGGAAGACCAGCATGCTGCCAAAAAGCCCCACTGAACTGGACCACTGTTCAAGATTAGGTCTACCTAGCACCATAATTACAGAAAAATTTTTTGGGTGAACACAATGTATTTCAACGAGAATGATCTATTTAATGCTTACAGTATTCTAGCACTTCTGTGAGACATAAGAGACTGGGCAGCAAAGCACAGTCTCAGCAGATGGACTGAATGATTCAATATGATGAAATCCTTTCATTTCCAACATCTGTAACAATGTCTCAATTTCAGGCATTTGTGACAATGATCTTTACTTGCTGTATTTTGGATTAGTTCTCCAACTGATGTCCTTTCCAAGTATTAGCAGACAGAATAATAATAGCTCATCGTTGTAGATGGCAGCAGGCGTAAACAGTAGGAGACACTAATTATCACCCTTTTGGTTTATGGCAGCAGAGATCACCATTAACAGAAAAAAATCCCATGTAAAAGATAATTCTTCACTATGAAAACTTCTTTTCCTACCCCCTAACAAAAAAAAAAAAAACACAACAAACAAACAAACAAACAAACAAGCAAACAAAAAAAATTTTGATATTATGGCATATTTGACTTTTTTTTTCTTTTTTTTTAAATTAAGTATACAGGCAGTCCAGAAAAAAAATTGATCCTCCAATTGGCAGATTACATTTGAAAGAATGATTTGTAATATGTGGAGAACAAAAGGAATGGTGGTCTGAGATATACCAGTAGAAAGCAAGCACAGGAAGAAGGAAAGTACTTACTCAGATGAAGTGTCTGCCTGTATGTTGGCAGTGACTAGTCCAGAGTAAACAAGGACAAAAGGGCAGATGATGCAAAGCCTAAAATGCTCCTTTCACCTCTGTCAAAACCTAATTTTTTGATGTAGCCATGTTATCTTTTGCTTGGTGTGATGGTAGACTAATATCAACTCTTTGTTGCCGCAATTTCAGTCTCTTATTTTCATTATTACATTTATAAATCTGCATTTTATGCTACCAGTATTTGGGACATTATTGCAGGGAAGACTTTCAAAAGTGTAGTAATTTGTGGTATCTAATCAATTCAAAGCAATTGAAGAAGTGTTACATTCATCACTAGCATAAGGTTCTCTATCCATGTCTTGTCTCCCAACTTTATTGCTCTTTCTGTGATTAGACAATTTTTATCAAGGTTTTAGAAAAGGTAAGAAAAAGATCATGTCAGCCCTGAAGTCCCCCTTAGAAAGACATAGTTTAGGGAATCTTCTCTCAAAAGGAGATGAGATTAAAGCTGAGGCTAAAAGAATATACTAGAAATACTTTAAAATGTTTGGTATAGAACTGAATTTAAACCATGTAATGCTGCTTTACTCTGGAGATCTTTCAAATCCAAATCTGCATCTTGAGGTAATCCTGCAGTAATTCTGTTTCATCAGTTTCATCTATTTTAGATTTTCTGTTTGTAATCCTGAAATTGACCAGAAGTGTTGGATATAAAGGCTTCGTAGAACTCATTTGGGAAAGACTATGCATTAAAACCAAAATCTTTTATCCCAAAGAAGATTTGACACTGATCCAACTGACCCGTCACAGCATAAACAAATTACTGCTATACCATATCATCTTCTGCAAAACTGACCTGTGTGATTTATTGGCTTGTGTGTTTGTAATCTCATCCTCCAGGTTTTCAAGGCTAATGATTCTTCATCTGCCTATTGCTGGAAGCTCCTAACAGCCTCAGCTATGTATCTGATGTTTGATATATACTGAACCAATCCAATTTGATTTTTAATGCAGCACCCCAGCTCTGCTTTTCAACAGTATCTCATATCAAAAATTGAATGAAAGCTCTTGAAATCTCCCTTCTGATGAGACTCCAGGAAGGAGAATTCTGGGGCGTGGGGAGGCACACACAAAGCAAAGCCACCTGTGGCAGGGTCTAAAGCTGAAGACCATTTGTTGATTACGGATACTTCTGCATAAAGCTTGTTCTGACACAATTTGCCGTTCTTGAAAAAGGCTGTAAGACAGAGAATATTGACAGTTTAAGAAAGCACTGCCATTGGAAGAAGGGGTCCCCAGTCTCCTCCACTCTCCGTGGCTCATTCCCACCTCTGTGCTGCTGCCACCCTTTTGTGGACGCAGCTGCTTCCACAGCTCCGTGCCCGCTGGGACGGGACATGGGCTTGGGCCCTGGGCCCTTGCTGGGGCTGTTACCCAGCCTGGCCCATGGTGTAATCACACAAACATGTGAGGCCTATAAAGCAGCCAGTGAGCAGCTGGGGACTAGTGAGAGCTTATTTTGGCTTAAAGAGTTCCTCAAATTACAGACTTGGCGATGAGCCACACGCTGTGATCGCTGTGAAGGCTGGTCAAATCCTGAAAAGACCCCCAGGAACATCAGAGGGACTTACCCTAGTGAGGTAAACAAATATCATAATGTCAGATTAAGCTCAATGTTGCTAGATAACATGTGTGTGAAGGGAAATTCTTATTCAGGAAGGTCACCTGTTTACCACTAGGGACAGCTCAAGTGAAAGCCTTTCTTCAAAATCAAAAGAATCAAAATCCGTCCTTATATTGCCTATGCATTGAGAAAACAACACACACACACAAAAATTTAATATGTACCCGTTATATTAAAGGAAAACAGGTTGCAGCAGTACTTTCGCCATCTGTCAACAGAACACAGTACAAACCAGAGGTTGTGGGTATTGAGAGGAACTCAACAGGACTGATTAGGAGTGCAGAAAACTCACGCATGAATAGATTGAAATGATTGGGAGAGTTTGTTCCACAAGGCAGACATTTAAAAGAGAACATGATAATAGTAGTTAAAGTAAGGAATGGTACAGGCAAGATAGATAAAAAACTTTGTTGAGACAGCTCTGTTCCCTGCCTCAACATCTTCTGAATTCTGTGAGAGATGTCTACTCAAAGTCATGTACATTCACATTATGGGATTCAATGTATGCAGGCATGGAATTGTGTAAAAGAGGATTTCCTAAGAAAGAATCATCTACAAAGGGACTTTTGCTTCACACAGAGGAGATGCATCATCACAGCATGCGTCTGTTCTGCTTCAGGACAGGTAAAGTGTCATGTCTGAAGATTTAGGCCAAGTTAATGTACCCAACGCTGGGTACAGATCTGAAGTGACAGCTCCCATTTTCCCACCATTGGGCAAGCAGTGAAGACCAATACATGAAGTCATCAAAACAAATCGCCTTGGAAAACCAGATCTAAGACTGTATTTGTCATAATTAAATTTAAAAATCAGTGCATAAAACACTTCGTGGCATGGACACAGACACACATTTCAGAGCATACTGCTGACTAGTGACATTATCCTGTAGACAAATGACTCGCTGCACACAGCAATGCTGGATGCAGCTGCACTTCACCCGTGGGTTTGGGATAGACACCTCACAGACTCATCACAGTGTCTGTCCATCCACAAGCTGGGATTTTCAGATCTTGAGGGACACTCCTTGGGGTGTGGTGAGCGGGATGGCGGGACAGGGCAATCTGTGCACTGCATGTCCACCACTCCTGCCCTGTGGCACCTTTCCCCTTTGAAAGAAAGGAAAACAGCAATCTCTGTAATTTTAGTCATGAATTTATTACTCTATTTTGGGGGTTGGAAGTGAGACCCAGAGAAGCTGTAGGAGAAGCAGTAAATCTATATTGGTTTCTACTGCTTTAAAATTCTGCCCCATCAGCATGATCTGCTAGTTCTGTAAAACCCTTTTCCTCTGGCCAGCTGTAACAGGCTAGACATTCTGCTTCTGCTCAGTCCCCTACAATCGTATGTCCTGCAGCCATGGAGGTTACTCTTCCTCCGGCCTCATACAAAAATGAGTGATCACAGAAGCAATTAGGTTGGAAACGATCTCCGAGACCTGAGTCCAACCTATGACTAAACACCACCCTGTCAACTAGACCATGGCACTGAGTGCCATGTCCAGTCTTTCCTTAAATACCTCCAGGGACAGTGACTCTACAGCCTCCACAGGCAGCCCATTCCAATGTCTAATCATGCTTTCTGTGAAAAAATTCCTCTTAATGTCCAACATGAACCTGCTCTGGCACAGCTTGAGGACATTTCCTCTTGTCCTGTCACTTATTGTCTGGGACAAGAAGGCCAACTCCTACCTGGCTACAACCTCCTTTCAGACAGTAGTAGGGAGCAATATGATCACCCTTGATCCTCCTCTTCTGCAGGCTAAACAACCCCAGCTCCCTCAGCCACTCCTCATAAGATTTGTGCAACCTGACTTATGGCAGCAGCTCCATTGCTTCATTTTGGAATTACCTGCTGCTGTCTCTTTATGCAGCATAGCCTTTAGTACATGGCAATCTCCTCTCTGCTTTAGACCATTTTTCATCTTAAATAATGTTTGGGGGTTTTCTCTGTTACAATTCTTTGATGATTTGGCTTAGGAAGGCATAGAGTTACTCAGTCTAGTTATGGTCAAATTTTTGCTGCGATATAATTTTGAATACGTATTTTCTGACTTCTACCTTCTATCCTCTGTGTTTGTGAGAAACAGAGCAGCCCTGTGGTAATTTTTATATATATGACATGCAAGGTGGACCCATGCTCTTGTAAGTACTTAAGCATTTTTAACAGGGCTTTGGTAGGGCTGAAAAGGATCTTGACTTGAGGATCTGGACTTAGTTTTTAGCAAAGTCTCAGCCAGATCATGTTACTTTAGTTTGGTAGCAGTTTGTTGACATTCTGAGAGAGCAGAAGACAAGACAATCATCTTTAGCAAAGTCCTTCCAATTTGATATAGAACACAGCAACTCTCCATAGAAGGTTAGGACCTATTTGTCAGAGAGTTTACCAAATAATTTTTTACTATCAGGGTAAAAAATTTTATGAATTGAACCAGAAAATAATCTAAATTAATGAGGATCATCAAATTTTGTATGGAGATCTGTGGAGCTGTTTGCCCAGACAAGGCACCTGTCTGAAAGTCTGCAGATGATTGTCGAAGAGTACATTTCTGGGATTTTATGATGACAAAGCTTTGCCAAGCTAGGTGCTGATATTGTCATTATAGCATTTGGTGAATGGCAAATCCTTCTAAATTATCCTCTCCCTTGAGTGTTGAAGCTTAATCTCAGGATGATGTTTTGATAAAACAATCTTGTGTTCCCAGACTAGTAAGGGGAAGAATTACACCCAGACTGCCAGTATGTTTGATACACAAGTTGATAGAAGAACTGTAGAATTGGCACCCTGAAGTTGTCAGACCTCACACTTGTAAGAGAAGATACAGCTCGCTTGGTACTAATGGTGCCTGTGCCAAGGACTGTTGAAGTGTCTTGAGTTCGTGGAAATGCTGGCAGTAGCACTGAACAGTATCTTCGTATCTACAGCAGTACTAAATCCAAATGACCTATTCAGAAATGTAGAGGTCATCACATTCATTTTGTAACAGCTTTTGTTAAGTGATATTAGCTATAAAAAGTGCTCAAAATTGATGTTATTTTAGGCATATTTCTCTCTGAGGAAAGCTGAAGACCATTTTGACTCCTAATCTCAATGTATGTCCTGTCATTTTTTTGAAGGAGAGCTACAATAAGCCAGTGAAGTCAAGCAGAAAATACTGGACATAAGTGAGAAAAGATAAAAAGAAATCCACTCTTTCTCCACATGGCTCAGATAAACTGAAACTGTTAGGCAGTTGGAAAAAAAAAGGCTGTGTGTTTTGTCAGCAGAAGCTGAGGTTCAGGGTTTACCAAGAGAACCAAAGCAGAGACAAACTGCCTTACTTTGCAATGTCAACACAACTTACATTCAATAATTAAGTGTGAGACTGACCTAATGAGACAGGCAATAACCATATTTCAGGTTCAGTGGTTCTCAATAACCACACTGGAAGAATACAGCCAAGACTGGAGACAAGAAGGTTATTTTTAGAAGCACTAATACTAGGGCAGTGATTAGAAATAAGATCCTTTTCTCAGGTAGTAAGTGCTTTAACCAAGATGTGCAATGTTTTGAGTCACGACTGTGTGACAGAACTCAGGACCAAAATCTTATATAGGGACATACCTTTGCTAAGCAAAAAGCGAAGATTAACTGCTTTCCTGCTTGAGAGAAGAGAAAAGGATATTTACTGTGAGACTTTCCATATTTTCTACGGTATAATTAAGAACCCTCTGTATGCCCCTTCGGATAGGAAAAAAAAAAAAAAGAAAAAAAAAAGAGAGGTTTTGGTCTCACTGAAGACTTTGTAAAAAAAAGCCAATACAATGATCAATATTTTTGATGAGATATTTAAGCTGTCTAGGTGTGTCTGTATTGTGGGTTTGTTGAATTTAAGATGAGGTTCAAACTAATCTATTGAAGTTTTGTGAACTGCTGTTTATGTGCATTCATCAGTAGAAACATTAATGGCAACTAGAACTGCTAAAAATTTGGTATTGCAATGGCACTACATGTAAGAAATAAATTCTGTTGACCCCAATGACAGTAAAATATCTCCGGGCTTTTAGTAGTACACAGTGGGATATAAAAAAGCATTCCTGCTGGTATGCTAAACTGTTCTATGATCAATAAAACTGTATGAGAACATGAGACTGGATAAATAAAACTGTCCCTATAATTAATGTATTCTCTTCTCCCAGAGTATTGCAGTGCTCTTCTCTACCTTTGAACTTCTGTGCTCCCACTGCACTACTGTGGCCATCTCACATTTTTATCGTCTGCTCGTCTGCTATTTTGTTCTGCCTTCTCCCTTATCTGTCTTTTTTTTTTTTTTTTTTTTTTTTTTTTTTTTTTTTTTTTTTTTGGTAGTGTGTCAGGGACACAGGAAGAGGGAAATAGTGCTGTGGTTTTATCAAATGGCTACAACTGGGGGAAAAAACCCAAACCCGCTAACCAAAACAAACATCTTAGCTCTTATCAGTGACCCATTGTGAGAGCAATAGAGAGGAAGGAGACCTTGAGCTATTAACATTGTGGTAATTCTCTACATCTACTTGTTCCAGCTGTGCAGCTCATCAAGATCCAAAGCACTTTTGATACAAAATCCGAGGTCTGACAAGAATTCATACTGTGCAAAATGACATTTGCCAAACAAAATATTAACGTGGCTTTCCTTCCCTCTTGTATTTCTATTGACACTCCTTTGCCAGTTATAGTTTCTCACCTGTGGGCGAGTGAGTGCGTGAGTGTGCCCCGATACTCAGCACATCCACTCCTGATAACAATGCCCTTTAATGACGTTTTACTTTTGGACTTTTGAAAACAGAATCCATTGAAAATTCACACATTATCAGAGCAGCGTAATCTTCAGAACAGCTGATTTCCTGTGCCCATTTGACCAAGTGAAATGGCCATACTTTAACAGAGATGATTGGTACTCATGGACAGAATAGCCCTGCTCTGCAGTAATCTCAACACTTCCAGTAAACCTTACTGCATATAAATTACCCTAATTCTCAGGGTATGTTGTACAGCAATACTGATTTTCATTGTTTTGACCTGTTGTGGAGCAATGATAGCTGATGGCTGCTTAGAGCATTCAGTAGCCTTGCAGAAAGGAAGGCCACAACCTCAGGCAGGAGCAGGGCAGCCAGGGACACCAGGAACAGCCCCAGCCCTGAGCATCAGGCATCTTCCTGGGGATGGGCTGAGGCTGAGACAGGACTCCAGCCCTGGCTCAGTGTGCCCCAAGCAGCATCTGGCAGGGTAGAAATCTTAGCAGCAGGATGTTGAACCAAAGCTAAAGTACAGCAGCACCAGGTTTTCCAAACTTCACAACTGCGAATTCTTATGATTTCAGAAACACCCTAGAATAAATACATTTAATTCCATTCAATGCAGTTCCTTTGAAAACAGTCTTACATACATCTAAATCAGTGATCCTGCATATGACATGAAAGTGTTTACTAACCTCTGGACCAAAAGCCATTAAAGAGCTGCAAATACAGTTAATTTGCTACTGAAAGTAGTTTCTCAGTTGCTAGGAGGAGGTCTTCAAAGGTTAAAGAGATATATTTAAAGGAATTTAAACTGATTCATTATTGCTGGGACTGTTCTGAAAGTCCTGGACATGGTGAAAACTAGCCTTGCCTACTTAGTTTTACAGAGTGAAAGACACCTGAGGTCAGTTCTTCCTTTTCCATGCATTAAATTTAATAATTATGGTATCACAGAAAGAGATTTTGTGGGGAATGGAGGTGAAGAGAGTTGCTATTTTGAAAAGATCTATATCTGGCCAGCTGGGAGCAAGGGCAGGGGAACAAGGAAGTTTCTGTCAGAGAGATTTCAGGCAGTTAGGACTCACTGAATGGATGACAAAAAAATATAACTTTACAAGATAGAAAATATTAAAGTATTGTACATTAGACAGTATATTACAGAGTTCCTTTAGCCAATGGAATGAAAATAAAAAAAGCCAACAAAAACTTTGGGTTTTCTTCTGAACCACTGTGTTGCTGAGCACAAATGGTGATTCACTTTTCCTACAGGAGCGAGAGTCATTGGTGATGTACGTAATTGTGCATACAGTGTGTACTCAATGCATAAACAATCCCTGTCTCTTCTCCACAGGCACATTCTCTCCATGTTTTCCTATTCTGCTGAGTGTGCAGCATGGAAGTTGCTGTACAAGTTCTAAAAGGAAAAAGATTTTAACTAAACTGTGCCAGACCAGATATTGATTTGCTTCAGTGTTGAGCAAAAATACGTTTCTTCATTGCTTACTGTAGGGAATGGGTGAAGGAAGCCTCATTCTTCCCTCTGTTTGAAGATGCACTTTGGTTTGCTGAAAGAGAGCAGAAGTTTGTCCTAGATCTCCTGCAAATTATTAAGTTCAACATCTAAGTAATTTCCTCCATATATCAAACTTGAAGCAGTTTAGTGTCTGGTTGAAGGCATCAAAATGAAACACCTCCACCAAAAGCTTAGTTCCCCATGGTCTCTATAGGGAAAGTGGAGGGAGACAGCCCTCTAGAGGTGTCTGCTTTGCCCTATTGAGATATGAATTCCTTTCTGGAGATACCAATATGGGAAATATCAAGAATCTGCATTGTCATTCAAATATTTCAGTAAAGTAGCTATAATGAGATGGCATGAACTTTTCCTAAACAGAAATTCCCTTCCTGAGATTTCTGTTATCCAAGACTTTGAACTGCTGTTCCCAGAGGTCTTCAGTAACTGCCCAGGCTCCTTTTAGAACTTAGTGCAGGTAGTCACCTGCACCTCAAGGACCCCTGAAGTGAGCACAACGAAGAAGCTTTCATGCCCAGGTCAGGGTGATGTGTGAACAAAGCAACCGAGGCTCTTTTCAAGGTTTTCTAGGGCAAGGGGAGGGGAGCAGCGATATTAAAAGGTATATTGTTCTGGAATGCTTTGTATATTCCATGCTCTCTGTGAGCAGATCCTCAAAGGCTCCCCAGTTGATGCTGAAGTCCCTGAACTTCTACTAAAACCTAACTTAGAGTTAGAAGCTGAATTACCTCTGTACATCATGGCCTAATGACACTATGTTCAGGGACATGAAAAGCTTATTATCTATTTATGAAAGGCCATGTTTACAGGCTTGTAAATAATGCAGATAAATTTTATTTAATAACGACTATAAATTTTAGTTCTGCTTCCTGTATTAACAGTAAGTGGCTGATGTTTGGAATTGCTTGTGCAAATGGTGGTTCCCACAGAACAAATAGATCCTAAAAGGCCAAATTAAATTAATTCAAGGTTCATCTTGCCCTAAGGGAGTCGTACAAGATGGCAACACTGTGATTTAGAGCTGCAGAGAGACTGAAAATAAGGAGAAATAATGCTACTTGTAAATCATACCTCAAAACTCTAAGTTCTCCCCTTCCGTATCAACCTGACTTGAAAGTCCAAATGATTTTTACTGAGAGTTAGGCTGCATGGTGTGTATGGCATCCCAAAAAATATAACCCATAGTCTTAAAGCTTTGATAAAGCAATAAAACCCCTACAGAATCATACCAGCACAAAACATTGCCCCAGAGTTGCTTGCTCTGGGAAGGAAACAGTGATTTGGGGTATTGCCATGACCTGACTGTACAGGAGTGCTTGCTTCAATGCCGAGTACTGCAGAGGAGCGCTGGGCACTGATGCAGCTCTGAGCCAAGTTCATGGAAAACATTCCACTTGTCTTCAGTGAAAACTGGACTGAGGCCTTGATTCTGTGATAAAAGGATGGTCTTTGTCACCCATGGTAAAAAGGCAGGCTGAGTTGTAGTCAGCTTGATTATGTTTTTCCCTTTTGTGGCTTTTCACTTTGTAGATGCCCTTGGAAGCTTTTATCTATTCTAGGAGTCCCATGAGACAAGAACATTCATGCTGATTTCATGGAATGGACTGAGAAGTTTCAAGAGAGTTTCTGAGAAGCACTTTATGCCTCTGGCTAAAATCTGAAGTACAAATCTACAAGAGAATAGGGAATTAGGCTAAGAAAAACACACAAAAGAGAAGAAAACAAAAGAATTATACAAGAGATGAAAACATGGCAACAGCAAGGAAAACACATTTATCTTTGAAGCCATAAGCTATTACATTTTATTCTCTCTAGAGGGAAGAAAAAATTAGAATTCTACTTAGGTAACTACAATTGAAAGGCATGGAAGTAAGGGATTGAAAACAGATACTGATGGATCAAAATATTCAGTTTTCAAGACAGGAATTAGAAAGTTCATTCTGTAATGCTCTCAGAAAAGTTCATACCTAAAGTCACCATCATTTTAAGAGGAACCTCATTACATGTTTGTTACTTGAGAAGAAAAAAAACCCGTATAGACAAAATTTAAACAAAACTGGAAACAAAAGAGCAAAGAATAGACTCTGATTTTTAGCTAGCCACTCTTTTCTGAAGGTCTTCATCACAGCAACATCTGAGCATTCATGCATGGCAGCCAGACCTTCAAAATATCCATGGTAGATGCTAGAGTTTTTCTCATTTACTCTTGGAGGATATTATTATTTCCTACCACAAATTGTTTCGGACTGGAATTTAACCTCTTCTGCATGTATTCTTTCCTTCATTTTCTACTGTGGACTGTATTAGTATCTGGAGAGCACACTGGAAGGAAAAGCAGTAGGATAAAAATGAATGGTGTTTATTTTTCTTTGATTAGATCGAACAGCAAACAGTGTGAATTTGGGTAGACAAAGAACCTGTTGTTCCATTTTTGGGTGAGATTAACTGCTAACATGAAAGCTTGCACAGTGGTCTAGAAAACTGCTATCAGACTAAAAAGATAATAAAACGTTTTGGACAGAAATACAAACAATGGTGAATAATGAATATCTAGCGATCTATAATTCTGACAAAGTTTTTTCTTTTAGGCTATGTGTTAGAATTACATGCACATACACATGCTCAAAATACTGCAGTACTCAGCATGATTTATGTACTTGATAAAATGCCTCATAGTAGCCCAAAAATAGAGTTGCACCAGGTGCACAACAAACAGACATGCTACTTTTAAAAAACTGAAGTAAGCCAACTGGAGTGGGAGCCAATGAGAGCAGATGATCGACATATTTATTTTGAAAGCAGCCAGAATGCCTCAACCTTCTCTAGTCACAGCTATCTAAACTAAGTCATGGCAGTCCCAGATTCAGCTAATCCTTGTTATGGCTCTGTTATCAGGTGAGAGTAAGAGTAATCCTTTTACTCAGGCCAACTTTCTTACTTCTCATGACTCTTACCATTGTTTGCTTTTACAGTCCATGCTCAGATAAACCTGAGGCTTCTTGAAGTCATGACCCAAGTTCATATAATTTGATGTCCAAATAAAAACACAGAGAAGTAGACAAATACAGCTCCGATAGCTTCAAGCTCCAGGAATACAGAGAAATAACAGAGTGAAACAAAGAAATGAGTTGATGCAAAATCCAAGGTAAGGGGACATAATTGCTCTGGTAGGGCTGAAAGACAGGAATTACTCCTCCTGCCAATATGGAATTGTCTTTGAATGAGGTAGACTATACTGTGAATTAAAACTGGACATTCCTTCTCACTAACTTTTCCTAAACAAGGGAAAATATTTTTGAATATTTATATTAAAAATTCAGATTTTAATTTAAGTGTGTGAGAAGTAGAAAGATAGAGTAATTTTAACTTATCAGTAAGATATTAATATTTTTAAAAGAAGTAATCTGGGTAGTAATTTTTTTTTAAAAAAAATCAAAGAATTATAGAATCCTACAATCATAGAGTGGTTTGAGTTGGAAGGGGCCTTAAAGACCATCTAGTTCCAAACCCCTGTCATAGGGAGGACACTTTTCATAAGACCAGCCTACTCAGAGCACCATCCAGCTTGGCCTTGAACACTGCCAAGGGATGAGAAGTCCACAACCTCTCTGGACAACCTGTTCCAGTGCTTCACTGCCATTATATAGAGAATTTCTCCCTAATAGCTAATCTCAATTTACCCTCCTTCATTTTAAGGCCATTGTCCACATGATGTCTAAGTATGGACAATGGTAGAAAGGAGGGGAGCATAATAAGCACAGGCCTGGTGATAAATAGCAGTTTTCCAGAATGTAATTCTAGTATCAGACTAACTAAGATTCAGCCAAGTAGAAATATTGCTGATGTAAAGTTATCGTTACTAAAAGTTTGAAGGGAGAAAGTAAATGTCTTGTTTGATAGCTGTAAGGAAAATGTACTATTTGGTCAAATTGGTATCTTGACTTTCAGAATTTATGGATGGTGAAAGCAATTATTGGAAAACTAGATGTATGGAGGTATTTTGTAGTGAAGACAAATTAGGACAGGATCAGAGGGAAGAGTCAGATGGGAAAAGAAAACACCAGAACAAGAAAAACAAATCTGGACTTCACAGAAGAAAAGCAGAAATCAAAGGTTTTATGTGAGCAGAGAAAAAAGTTGGGGGAGTATGACAGGTAGGTGAAGTGCAGGAATCAGATAGAGGAGGCAGCTCCATGGAATACCTTAGCCATGGCACAGTGATTTTACCTCGAGAATAGGTTGGTGGGTGTAGGGAGAGAAGGTTAGGAAACCAGAAAGAAATCAGAAGTGCAAAGCAGGTACAGGGAGACTGGCAGTGCAGAGTGGACACTGTAGACTTGAGAAGCAAGCTGTTGGTGTGGGTTTCAGTGGATGTGTTGTGTTTGTTTCGAGAAACATATCAAAATGGAGACTCATTTAACAATGTAGATCTCTCCTGGAACTGTGGTAGTGCACTTTTGTTGATTAGCATTTTAATGACTCATAATAAAATATAATATGCGGATGTAATCTGTGCACAAATGCTTGAGGAAATGAAAGACTGACTAACAACCATTGCATAATTTCAACACGGAGAAGTTATTGCCCAATTCAGATGTCAAAAACCATGCAAATAGAAATGCCTTGGTCCTACTAGGTTAATGTTCAATTTGTTTTATTACCATTTCAAACATAAAGGAACATAAGCAATAATATTTCTGATTTGGATATTTAACCTTTATTCCAGTAATTTCTCTTCTGGATGAAATGAAGCCTAGAGCTAAAGCAATCTAATTGAGAACAAGGTTTGTCACCTAAGTTCTGTGATTATGCAAGCACCTTCACATAGTAAATCTGGCAATACTTCCCTTTAAATCAATATTTCCAGGACAAAAAGGTCTGTGGTAGACCTTCAGTTCCTAATCTATTGAACATAGCCATTCTCAAGTCCTGAGCTCCCTTAGAACAACAGAAAGCAAAGCTGACAACCATTTTTTCAGTAAAAAACAGTGAATTTATTGAAACCTAAGTTATATCTGACTGCAGCAACAGGGCCCCCAGCTGAAGGTATCATGTCGGCTCCTAAGAAGAACAAAAGCATCCTGATTAAAAAAAAAAAAAAAAAAAAAAAAAGAACTTTTAAAATAATCCTTTTCCCACTCTCCAAAATATTTGGTTTGCCTGCTTCATCAGAATAGAAATGGATTTTGAAATCAGTTTTCCATAGAGCTGGCAAAGGTTGCGTCTAAATGACTTTCCTTGCAGAATGGTATTTAATGTTCCCATGAATAGCATGAAGAGAAAGGAATACAAAGTACCAAATCAGGGAAGAGATAGTTGAGTAAATAGGGAATTTAAGACAAGGAATCATTAAGCACACTCCTATTAGTTCAGGAGTGAGTCCTTTTCAAGGACAAGGGAAAAACAAAATGTACAATGCAGCTCCGTGGCAGTAGGTTTAACATTTTAATAGCTGGCACACTGCCTGTATCTGATGCACTTGTTCAAATAGGCAGATGCTGGATTGGATAAATGGAAGGGCATGTAAGGACAGGGAGTCTAGCTCCTTGCTGCATTTATTATCACAATAACTCACCGACTACAGAACGTGGGAAGAAAATTCCCTGGATGTTAAGAGAGGCTTTACACTGACAGCCTGAGGTGGAGGCTGGTGCTGTGATTAATGGACACCGGAGTCATAGAACAACTGGAATTATTCCAAGTCCAACTCAACCACTGCTTGCAACACTTACTGGTTGTAAAGACTCTTTCCCCCTACTATCAATTCTGATGTAACTCATGTGGTTTATATTCTCACACAGGTAATTCTACATCACCAAACTCTTTATTAACAGGTATTTTTATTCTGTACACTTTTGTGATACTTCTTTTTTTGTTGAGTTTTTTTTTTTTTTTGGGGGGGGGGGTTGGTTTTTTGGTGGTGTTTTTTTTGGTTTTTTGTTTTTTTTTGGGGGGGGGGTTTTGGTATTTTTGGGGTTTTTGGGTTTTTATTTTTGGTGGTTTTTTTTTTTTTTTTTTTTTTTTTTTGTTGTTGTTTGTTTGTTTGTTTGTTTGTTTGTTTTTTTGACTGGCTATGATGAATGGCCTGGCTCACTAGAGACAGCAGATCATCCCACTGCCCTATAGCATCCAGCTGGTAAAGCCTGGTAATCACAAACTGATGACAAGTCAGCTCACAATTTTAGAGCAGAAAGATGTCAGGTTTTCCACCTTTTTTATTATGTTTTAGTGCTGACATTAACTTTTGTCTTACCAAAGCCACTAGGGATGCGATTTTACTTTAAAAAATATAAGACTCTGTATTTCCTTGGATATGATCCTTCACACAATTTTGTTTGAGTGGATTTGAAAAGAAAAGCTAATTTTTAACCGGTATGCATTCTTCTAGTCTTTGATGGTATCCCACACATTTTCTGTACCTCTGATGTTCGTGTTACTAAGAAATACCGCAGGATAAAAGCGCTGCCCGTGTCACCTGGTTTCTAGGGAAGGTGGCTGTGATTCACAGAGCTGTGGAGCGCCTGCTTGTGCTGGGGGGAATCAGAGTCACGGAGGGGCCACACCAGCCGCAAACCACCTTCTTGGCAAGTACAACCTCCAGGATGTGTCGCTGCCATGACCAACGTCACAGGTGTCCGTGAGTCAGCACTGCAGTCTGTCCTCTTTAACGCAGAGACTGAATCAAAAACTTCCGCAAGAAAACAAGGCTGTGATGCGCGCAGGGATGCTCCCGCCGGCTGGCGACATGAATTAAAAAGGAAAGAAAATGTTGATTGGCCCGTGCAGCCCTGGATTTTGGTGGGGTTGGGTTGGTTTTTTTTTTTTCCTTTCGTTGAGTAATGACTGCTCTCTGCTACTTGATAGCCAAGGCTGGCAGCGCTATGGCAACCGGGCTGCGGGAAGGGCGGAGGGGAAAAGTCGCTTAGCAACTGGAAGCTTTAGGCAGGCAAGGCTGGTTTAAAGCACAGCAGTTTAAAAAAAAAAAAAAAAAAAAAAAAAAAAGCAACAAAAATTTTTCTCCTCAAAACAAAACCGCAGTTGCTACTAGAGATGACTAAAATATAGATCTGAGGAGTTAGGAATTTAGAAGAAAATAAGAGAAAAAAAAAATGCATGGCAAAGCCAATGAGCTTGGAGGGGGGCTGGGGGTGGGGGGGAAGTAGAGATATTTCACACTGATCATCCTAGATACAAGCTTCATCAATGCAAACAACAGCTCTAAACCAGCACAGGCTATTCCCTGTCAGATCTTTATACCCTTCTGCAAAGCAGAACTCCACAGGCATCACCTCCCTGGCCCCCAGGCTCTGGCCGAGCATGCAGAGGGGCTGGGTGCATCCCTAAACCCGTGCACAGCCCCAGGCACGGCTCCCCTGGACTCCTGGCACACCCAGCCCGCTGCCCACCGCTGCCTGGGGAGTTGGAGGGAGCAGCAGTCTGCGTAGTCTTACCCTCTCTGCTTATTATTTATGGGCTTCCTCTGGCATGATAAGGGCTCTGTGGTCAAGAAAAAAAAAAAAAAAAAAAAAAAAAAAAAAAAAAAAAAAAAAGTAATATGAAAGGTTATCCAATGCACCAATTCAGATTTTTAGTAATAATTTTTTCCGAGATGTTTTTCCAGTGCTCCAGGCACCCTGGCACTTCATTAATAATGCAGTAAAATCCCAGCAACATTACATTAATCACTCCGGTGGGAACCCAGCCAGTCAGGCACCTCTCTTTCAGCCCTCCATCCTCAGCCTTCTCTAAGCACTGTCTCAAACAGAAGTCTTTCACTGCATGGTTGGAAAGTTGCCCAATTTGAGCTATTTTGGACTAACAAAGGGACAATTTCATCCAAAGACACAGAAACCCCACAGAGCTACTGCCCTCCCCCTCTCCAGTGCAATGGGGGTTGGGTGTTTCTGCTGACCATCGCCCAGGCAGGAAAACATGAAAGGAGAGACTGCGTTGGTCTTACCCTGCCCTGTACAGTCTACCTGGAGGCCAATGGGAAGCGAACTCACATGTGCAGGTATGCAGGGCCACAGACTCCTCGTGGAGTGAGGGGCCCAGAGGCTGAGCTGCAACATTTGGTGTTGTTTTGTTATTGCAGAGAAACCAGTTTTCCATTGGAAAAACCCGATCAGGCAATAAAATCAAAATAGACGCTGGGAATGTGTCAGTCCGGTCAAGTATCAGCAGAGTCAAGCCACGGGCTGGTTGGCAGGCAGATCTGGATGGCAGAGGGTTTTTCCCAGCCAAGCAACCCAAGCAGCAGCCGACAGGAAGGCTCTGCCCGAGCTCCTGTGCCCTGGACTGTCCCTGCAGCCTGTCCACTGCTCCCTGGGACCCTGCACTGCCAATGGCCAGCAGCTCTCTGCCTGCAGCCTGCCCACCTCCCCAGAGCTCCAGGCCTCCTGAACTAGTGTTTAGGAGCCTAAACACTAAAAACTAGGGCTTAAACTGCTACAGCATTTTTTGTGTTCACGTTTACCGGCTGCATTGTCTCCTCAGCAGATAATGCTGACTAAATTGATACTTTACAAAGGCACAAAGGAGTCAGCTTGTGACTGATACACAATACTGGTTAACAAGACACATACAATGGTGGTATTAGTGGGAGGAAAGAAAAGCTCAACTTTCTGTCAGTCATAGGTTCATTAGAAAGTAAAGAGTTGTTAGCATGCAGAAAAGCTCTTTACATGCATGAAAATGGTACCAGTTTTGGAAAAGGGAAGTAAAGGAAAAATTAATCTTGCTTTAATGCTGGTGGTGGAACTAACTCAAACTGTCTTCCCTCAAGAAGAAGAGAACTTTGTTAATAGAATTAAGAATTCTATTAAGAATTAATAAATTAACCTTTCTTAATAGAATTCTGAAAAATGTACAGTAAAATAACAAGATCAGTTGAAAATTCCTTTTTTTTTCTTTTCTTGCATACACTTTGTCCAAAGATGGATACTGTCAACCTGAAGTTTTCTGAGGAATGTCATGGATTATTGTAACGCTAATGACCAACAAAAGCTTCTAGATGTACAAGAAATAAATAATATGAAAAGTACATTGTATTTTCCCTTTTGTTTCTTCTAATTTTTTAAAGGTCAGAGAGCCCCTGCAGCCAGAGGATATGAGAAGAAAGTATATAAAATGCTTTATATCCTCTAGTCCCACACAGAGAAAAGAGGCTGCAAATTTTTCATTTAAAAATATCAGAAAAATCTGTGATTCTTGGGTTTAAAAGTCCAAGAAACATAACAGCATCCCCTTGCAGCTAGATGTTGATTTAATTTCTTTCTTTCCAACAGCTTTGTGCTCCTCAGATGAGCTGTCAGAGTCTCCAGCACAGCCTGGGAATCCTACTCCTTTATTGCTGCACAAGTTGCACAAAACTTATTGCAATTCTGTTTTTCCTGGAGCAGAAATGGCAAAATGTAATCCACTTCTCATGATCTTACAAACCGAATATACATTGTTTTTAATCATGGCCTATGGAAGAAGGTACCACGCTCAGCATGGGACAGAAAAATCCTGATACAACAGTGAATATGTAAATTCACTCATCTCTTTGCACTCTCACTCAGCCTTCCAATTGAAAAAAGTCCCAAAAGTAGAAAAGTCCCGATAGTAAAAACATGTGAGACACATGAATATTGCGAGATGCACAGGCACTGTCATATACTGGGCTGCTGGCTGCCAGTGACACCAGTGACATAATGGATCCAGCTACACAAGCTGCAGGTGTTAGGTTTGCTTTGCTTTCCCATAAACTGCAGCAAATAATGTATATGTTGATAAGGACAGTTAAATTTTTTTTTTTTTTTTTTTTTTTTTTTTGTTAACTGGTACCTTTTGGCCAAAAATAGTGGTATGAACTAATTTTAACATAATGCTTACAATTTGTTTGCTGTATCAATATTCTCAATTATAATAATCCTTGTAAGACAAAGAAAAACAAAAACATGGAAAAGTGAGCATGATACGTGCCATTGAAGATTGTTGTAATGGATACAAAACAAGCTATACTTGCTCAAGCCACCTTTTCTTTGCTAAATTTTGAACATGTAATCTCTAAAGTTTAATGGTCTTCAACAGAAGTTCCTTGCACTACAAGAAGTCTGACCCTTTTCTCCTTCTATGTACGGGGACACTGTTATTCTGGTTATCATGGCTGAGAAAGCCTGTGAAGAAAAATGTATTGCCTTAGTACCATCTAGTGGAGGGATTGCTGGAGAGAGATTTAAACGAAAGGAGAAGAAATAATGGCAATTATCTGAGGTGGGAGCTAAGCTCATCAGTGACAGTTTGTGGGAGAAAGAAGATGAGAAATAGTTGTCTTCAAGCTGTGCAGAGATTTTTTCAAGGCTCTCTCTTCCCAGCTCCCACAGAGATTAGTAAAGTACCTAGGATTGAAATGCCTTAAAATAATACAAGAATATTTTGAAATTATACTCTATTTTCTGAAGAAATGTATAGGCAAACAACATGTCAGTGATGCCACCTGCTTCTTATTTGACAGGAACCATCTGGACAGCAAAGGCTCTAACGCCAAGAAAGTCATTGCAATCTTCAAGGCAGGATAGAGAGCTGTAATTTAAATGCCCGAATGTCACCTGCAGTGTGAAGGATTATATGTGGCCCAAGGGCATAAACTGGAAAGTGTGCCTGCAGCTGTAAGCCTTGCATTAGAGGAAACAATGATGAAATATATAATGTAGGGACTTAAATGGCCTCCCACTCACAGTCTTCGTGTTTACAATGCCCCCTAGACAACAGAGAAACCTCTTCCGGAGATTAAACTAACTTAAAGGTGGCACAAGTAAAGCAAAAGTAGTGAAGAGCCCAGAGGATGCACCTCATGACCTCATTCACAACCCAGACAGCAGTGAAGTAAACAGCCCATGCACGCACCAGCTGACTTCTGGCTGCTGGCTTCTAATCTGACTCTGCTTTCCCTAATCTTCCTTCTCAGTGTCCCATCAGCCCTGTGTTTACCTTCTCCTTCTTATTTCCTTCTACACATCTATTTGGTTCCTAAAGATTAAATTAAAAAAATAAAAAAGTAAACAAACAAACAAGCAAAACCAAACAGAAAGAGCACTAGAAGAGTTAAATCCCACATCTCATTGTAGCAGGGCAGAGTTCTGCACAAGTAAGGATAAAATTTAATGGAAAGTACAGGTCAGTAAGACAAGAATAGGGAAAACATTGGAAATGAAAATGTATAATTTGTTCCTGGAAGATGGAGTACTGAGCCAGGCAGAATGAAAAAGGGATGACTTCAGTGCTGCTGGGCTAGCTGGCAACCCTCCCACCTTCAGACTGAGTGCTAATTTCTAAACTATGCAAAATGTCTCCTGGGGCCAGAGAGCATATCTGAAAATGAGACCCAGGGGGTGGAGAGCAGGCTTCAGGGATGGGCACTGAGCACAAGAGAAATGCCTCAAGGTAGTACTGAGGCAAACAAACACCCCTTTATTTGCATTTCCTAAATTCCCTGAAGCAGTCACATGGCACTGATCAAGAAAAGAATGATCAGTGACAAAAAGAGGAGGGAATTACTATCAGGAAGTTGCATAACAGTGTTTACTTTAGTCTTGGTCCATAGCTGTAGCTTAGTTATGGTTAGTATGATAGGTCCGAGATATTTTGAAGTCAAACTTGATTATCTCAAACTTTCATCAGGAGATGGAGTAGAAGTTCTTTCCCATGTAATTCTCCCAAAAATATCATGAGAGCATTATTTCCACAGCAGTGGCCCACACTCCATGCCACTGAGACAGGCAGCCCTACCTGACACCCACAGCAATCCCTCAGAGAACTGTAACTCAGCCCCCACCTTCTTCAGGACCAAGGAGCAGCCTTTGGTTTCCAGCTCTACACTGGAAGACACTGAGAGACCAGTCCAAGTCAACATCCCCCATACTGTTGGTTGTGCATGGAGATGCTAAAACCCAGTGTGGTTATCTAAAACTCTTGATGCACGTCTCACACCTAAAATGTGTGACTTTCTTTGAGAAGATCCTACTGGGTCCTCTCCAACTCAGACTGTTCTATGATTCCATGATTTTATGATTATAAGATTCAGCTAGACTGGTTTCTCTGCAAAACTTTAGCCTAGAAGAGCTGGCATGGCCATGGCATCAATACTACCAACTGCAGCTGTGCAATATCCCTGAGGCTTATTCTGCCATGGAAAGAGAGGAGGGTGTTCAAGTCAGCACAGGCAAAGGGAAGGGAAATAAAAAGCAGGAAGAGCCCATCTGTCTCTGCCATGTGATGAGTCCCATGGTGCCTCCCTGCTGTGTCTGTAGGCTGCACTGCCAAATGAATGGAAAGCCTTATGCTATTTCCAGTGTCTTGCTGGGAAAAAGAGACGACATTCAAGATCAATAATAGAGCTTTGGCTAGGTTTGCTGAGGAACTTGCTGGCAATGTGCTGTGCTGATCATTGGAAATATCTGGGAATGCTACCAAAACCCCTTTGCTACCTGGGAATTGCCTTTACTGGTCTGGAAATGGCTGCAGAGTATCCTGCACAAGTAACTTACTTCCTTCTAACACAAGTGACTACCTTTGGCAGGAGGGAATCATAATGTTCCTGCAGGATTCTGAAATTCCAGGTAGCTCTGCCCAGTGTTGGTATAAAAGGTTTCTCCCCAGTCTCGGTGTTTTGCCTGTCTCAAGGAGGAAGCAGTGCCTTATTTGTCTCAGACATCATGCAAGAATCTCCTCAGTAAAACCTGTTTCTTCAGAATCCTGTCCTACAAGTGCCAACCTCTAACAGAACAGTACCTGGAAGGCCAATGTTCAGCCACTTCTTTAGCCTTCTGGACACCAAAAGAGACACTAAATCTGGGGCTGAGCTCTGGAGTGGAGAGTTGTAGACCTCTGTAAGCTGTACTGTACTCCCAGCTGAAGTCAATGGAAAATGGATTTCTCTGCTGAGCTCCTGGCTCTCACCAGGGCCTGGGCTCACCTGTGCCAACTAACAGTCTCCAGGACAGCATGGGCAGACTGCACAAAGCATGACTTCTTCCATCCTACACAATCTTTCAAAGCTGTCCCAGCAGGTTTTACAGCCCCACACATGCTGTACCCATATGCAGCTTCATGTTACAAAGCCACTACCCCAGCAGGCTGCAACATGGGCTATAAATTACTTCAGACATCTTGAATTGGTCAAAAACACATAAAAAAAAGCATTTTCCATTGGACTATGTAGGCACTTCATGGGATGAGGTGAGTCACAAGGACAAGAGCTGTGCAGCATGGATCAGTCTGTGCTTACCACTCAGCCTCAGCACTGAGGATTAACTCCTGGATCTCTTCTATTTAGCAGTGTAGCCACAGGGTCTAAGTAACCTTCTTCAGCCCTATCACGGCTGGAGTTGTAATAACATAATCCTATTATTCTAAATATAGCTCAAGCTCCAGGGATCACTGTGAAATTCAGCTGTCTTCCACAGGTATACTTCCAGACTCTCTGAAGGAAAAGATGGCTGGGTTCAGCCTTTCTGAAGAATAATTTCAGGTTGGTTTAGATCCATATCCTGCATCAAGAAATACAGTCTAGGCCAAAGTACACATATATAGAGGTGTGGTTCTCATTTCTTCCAATGTCTTTTATATTTGAGGAGACTGCAGGTTGTTTGTTTTTTTCCTTTTCTTCTCTCAAAAGTACACTGTGGCGTGCATATGATTGGGATGCTGTGTTTGGAATTACCAAAATGATAAAATTATTTTATTAGGCTTTATAAGAGCTCTCAATCGGAAATTATAAATGAAACATCACAGATCAAACAGTATTCTCTTTATGTATCAGCAATTAGAGTGAAGTTAATTCATAAAAGTAAGGGCAGAAGGACTTGGGCAAACACCTATTTGCCTCAAGAAAGAGCTAAAAAAGAGATTAATGCTGCTTCAAGAAGATGTCAGATTGATATAATGAAATGTCTATAATCAATAGTAAAAACCTACTCAGTTAAATGGATGCCATCTGTGTATTCTGGCATTTGGTAATATAAACAGCTTTTGATACATTTGGACTCAGAAGCAAAACTCAACCTGATGAAACTTCCAGAAATCATAAAAGACTATGAATTCACAGGTGTCAGCAACTCACATTTCATACTTCTAATTCAAATTTTGTTCCATGACTTTATGACAGGAAAAAGAAGAAAGACCATGTTTGCAGCAGCCAGCAAATGTCTTTGTCATTGACAAGGATTAAGGAAGAAATAGGAGAAGGTTTTGGATGAATGGTGGCTACAAGAGAAGGTGGCTACAAGAGGCTCAGTGCCAGAATGAAGCCCAACAAGCAGCTGTGATATGAATCCAGCCTGCTATGGGCTGGCCTGAGCCTGGGTCATCTCTGTCGCTTGGGAATGGACAGTAGCATTGGGACATAAAAAACATTTCTTTCAACACAGTTGTTTGCATTTGAAATGTAAGCTTCTAGTGACCTTGATTCAACCATGAATCAAAAATATATTGGTGTGATCCATGTCATGGGAACACTAGTTTAATTTATATGCCAGCTTAAATCTCTATGCTTCTCTCACTGAAGTAGGTTAAATTGATTTTTCTTAAGATTTTTACAGTTTATTTTGCCAAATAGAGACATAGAAAAACTTTCTTGAGGCATATTTGTTTAGAAAAAACTAAAGGTAGTGTATAGTTTTCAGAAGGCTGTTTCTATTGGAAGATGGTACACTCTGACTTTGGTTAATGCAAAATCATAGGATCCTAGAAATGCTATCCCAAACACTGATGGAGTGAAATTGCTTTTCAGAAGAAGACTGGTGATCATTTACAGAAATTTAGCAACAATACATAATAGTTTCATACTTGGCAGGTAGCCAAGGAAATGCCACCAGTGTTTGAACCTGTCTCAACCCAATGTGATCCAGAATGTTGAAGTTAATAAATCTAATCTGTAGGGGGAAAAATATTAAACACAATGGGGATTTGAAATAAAGATAAGTCAGGAATCTGGATTTCCTTGTTCTCCAGCTGTCTGCTTTTTGAGAGCACTGCAACTTTCCTCAAATGGCCACAGGGCACCCAAGAGCTGGCAGTGCCTACAACCTACCATCATCTTGGTGCTCTCTGAATCAGGGGGCACTTCTTCCCTTCAGGCTGGTAGGAGTTTGGTGGTGGTGGATGGTGGCAGACTCTGTTATAACCAAGCATGAGCTGCAGAGCAGTGGAAATCAGATTGCAAGTAGTGAAAGCAGAAGTGTCTGTCTCAGGCACCTAGACATGGGTGGGATGTATACATTTGCAGGTGCTTTTTGTAAACCACAAGCTAGTTGATTTTGTTCAAAGCACCAGAGAAAACATTTTAAAAATATACAATGTTGATTTTCAGTGTTTTCAGAGTAAAAAAGAAATTACTAGCTCCACAGAGGAAATTGGGCACTGGAGTGCTCTGTTGTCCACTGAAAAACTAACATAAAATGTTTTAACACTGATTGCAGATGAACTGGGATCCAGGCTGAACAGGTTGCTGTTATATCATAGAATTGCCAAAGAAGATACTGGCTTCAGCTTCTAAGAAATGAGCTCAAGTTGTAGTATCATGAATGACACATCAAAAGAGTCTGCAATGAAATCCTGATTTATGGCAACTCAGTGCTAACAGCAGAAATCATCTTCCTGCTTTGCATTCAGATAGGTTGGAAAGCCCTAAGCAATATGGGTAATTTGTCCAAAAGTCTGTAATCATCAGGTATTTTAGTAAGCAAATTATAAAAAAGATTTTGCAAGATATTTTGTGACAGTATTGGCTGCCCTAAAACTTCTTAAAATCCCATGTTGTATATCTGTGCTGAGTAAGCCATGTAGTAATTTATGAATTTAGCAGTGAAGATGTAAACCTAAATAGTGACATAGTAGCTGTGCTTTACTTTATATATGATAACAAAACATTCATGGGAAATTTTGGGAAAAATTGTCCTTCAAAGCAGTAAGCCTTGGTCTTGGATGCTTTGTATTGGTTTGGCCTTTTTTTAAATTGAATTTGCTGAGAAGTCAGTTGGACGCTGCAAAGGCAAAGGGACAGACATCGTAATTTCCCTTCTGCCAGTTGAAAGGATTTTGTGGGAACATTGAAAATATGAAATGCTTTGTTGAATAGCTGGCACTAATGTCTTTTTTTAGGAGCTTAGAGAGAGTGTGGCAGTTCCTTTTCATTGTTTGTGGAAAACTTTAGTCAAAGAGGGACTTCATAAACAACTGACTTGCACAGGATTTAGTATGTGCAACACTATTTAAACGGCTAATTTAAATGTAAGGTAGATCCCTACACACTCAAAAGGGCTGTTCGCCTTCTTACCTTTTGGTTTCCAAAGACAATCTTGGTCAAAATATACATACAACATATTTTAATAGAAGAGCCGAGCTGGATTGTTCTTAATCTAAAAATTAAAGGGCCCCACCATCATAATCATAAATGATTCATTACCTTTGAGGTTTGGCAGGCTTTTAAGGTCACCTTTCTTTAAATTTGAAAATGCTTGCTCACATTCAAGTCTTCCTGCCAGGAGGACTCAATTCATTAACTTGCACTTACATGGATGGCTATTTTACTGTTACTTTAACTGAACTTTTATGCTGGCTGCCTGCTGTGTCCTGAGTGCTGTGAGCATTTCAGAAAGTAGGTGCATGCTGTGAAGGCAGCCCTCTCTGTAAATAATGTTCCAATTAATAAGACAATTATACAGCACTGCAGTACTTTATTGCTGTTCTCTGTTACTGCAGTGTTGGTCAGAGCACAATAGTGAAGAGACCATCAACATTTTCTTATAAGCCCTTCTCTCCAGAAGCTTAGACTTAGAAATTCATACCACTCTGGAAATTCAATGTAGCCAAGAAGTAGAAAGGCTTGCCTTTTACAGTGTTCTGATATAAAATTGTTTATAGATTATATGAGTAAAATTAAAATGAGAAGAGGGCATTTGCTTTAGTGGGGTTTTTTATATGAAATGCTTTCTACTTTATGGGCTGTAAGAATAAAAGCAGACTGGAAATGTATCTTCAGTTACATTTTAAAATGTTTACTATAACTCTCCAAAGGCATTTAAAGCTGAAAATTTACAGGTCGTTAGTCTGTTATATGAGTGGGTCCTGGAACAAATGTAGATTGAAATTTCTAAGGTCCAGGCACAACCTGTAAAGACCTGGGTAGAATTTAGTTTCCCAGCACAAAAGATTCTACATTCCCCTGCTGAGCTGTCAGTGTTCCTCTGGGGGATGCCTGTGGTCTACAACTGCTATGCTCTTTTCTTTTAAAGTTTCCCAAATACCTCAGTTTATATTTCTGGTCACAGAAAACATTTCTCTCTAAACCATTTGGTACCTATGTCATGTCTCAGCCCAAAAGAGACACAAGAAGTAGCATCTCTTTTTCCTCCTGTGCCCCGGCACTGTAAAGGAGCCTCAGACTTTGCCCTCCCAGGTAATGATACCTAAAAATGCCTGTACTACATTATTTTAAAACATGTGAGAATAAGATGTTGTCATTTTCCCATATGACAGCTTTCTCATCAAATAGCTAGAGAACCAACAGAAGAAGGAGTATGTCCAGGGTGAGATCAATAAATAGATGGGAAAAAGAAAGCAGAAAGAGCAGAACTTACAGCCCTGTGGCAAAAACATGCCGAGTAGGTGACAGTCTTGGCTCTCTGAATCAAAGAGAGATACAGTCTTCCATTCACGTGTAAATGAATGCATTGGTATAAACACATATATAATCTGGGAAAATGTTATGAGAATCCTATACAGTGGATTTCAAATGTGCTCAACACCAAAAATACTATTTAAATAACATCAGTATCATTTTTCTATGCCTCATCGCAGTTCATCCAGCTATGAACATTTGAATTCTGTAAGATGTAGAATTCTTCTCTTGTATATTTGTGGAAAGTCCAATGCACTGGAGGTCTAATACTCCATTTGAATCCTTTAAGTCTGTGATAATATTTAATAAGTATCAGGTTTGCCCATCTTGTGCACACATGTGCATTTTTCAGATTATCAGGAAATCATGTTCCCTTTCTGTCCTTATCAGCTCTCACAGTTTTACTGCAGATTATTTACTGTGGCTTAAATTTCACAGTATTAAATTTAGAAAACAAACTTCAGAGGTTTTTCTAATCTATTAGATCTAAAATTCACTAGAGAAATACCTGTTCTCAGCACCATTTATCTGACAGGTTGAAGCTGTCCTTTAAGCTGACCATCATCCAACACACATGAATTTGTACTATTATCAAAGGATGAGAAAAAAAATAGTCATTCATGTGCCTGTGTTCACTTTTCAGGAGCCCTCCAAGGTCAGCTACTAAAACCCCTCCAAATCCCTTTGGCCTCAGTTTAAGGGCCAGTGGTGAGGGGATCCAACACTTAAGCTGGTAGCTAGTCTCCAATTGTACCTCAAACTTCTTTCATCAGTTGGTAAAGTCACTGGTGTTTTAAGATCAAGTGAAATAGCTTAATGTCTGTTTTATATTGTGGTGCCCAAAACTGCTCACAGTACTCAAGGTGAGACTAGACCAGTGCTGAGTTGATATGAAAATTTTCCTTAGGCTTTCTGGAGGTGCAGATGTCCCCTTTGTTGGGTGCCCAACAAAGCAAAGGCATTGCACTGGTTTCTATAGGGCCTGAGCCAGAGGAAAAGTGATTACAGACAGGAGAAGGAGGCAGCATGATGCAGCAGGAGACACAAATAGACTTTGGTAAAGTGATCTTTCTCTGCTGGAAACATTCCTCCTTCTAGTGTATTGCCTCTTATCTTATTTGTTGGTGCAAATGTAGGAAATGAAAGCTTCTGGAGGAACCCAGATTTCCCCGTGTGTGGAGGCAGCTGTTGTGGGAGAGTTTCCATGTGTGTATAGTTGTGGGGAAGAGGGCGATGAGGAGGGGGGGTACCCAAGAGCCAGGCTGTCCTACAGGTCTGTGTGAGAGATGAATGTTCTTGCTCTAGAATTTAAGTGGAAAAAGTTCTGACAGATGAAGAAGGTTGGGCCAGGAGGCACAAGTGAGGCAGCTTCTACCACTGACCCCTTTTCCACCAGGAACCAGTGGAGAGCTGTCACACCAAAAACCCTGCTGTCCTGCAGACGGGGCACTAATTACTGATGGGGTTTATCCATGGCAGCCAGGGCTCAGACACTACAATGGGTGCCAACCATCACATCATGCAGCGATTTTGCAGAAGGGTGTCATGCACAGACCCCAGTGCTTCTTATGGAGGTGGATGTGGCTGGAAGTGCTGAGCAGAATGGCTATTTTTGTGCTGCCACTGTTACACAGCTGAACAGCTGCTTCTGTGCTCTGACAGCCACCAAGGGAAGTCCAGCATGGCTTATGAGTGAGAGAGCAGTGAACAATGAAATATGCATGAGATGTTGTAACGCCCAGATCAGGTCATCAACTTCCTTTAATTTCTTTTGGTAGTTTCTAAAAGAAGCAATAGAAGCAAAAGAAACAGTAAGAGAAACAAGAGTTTTACATCCAGTGTATAAAAATACATCTGTATTTTAAATATCATACTGTTAGATTTCTCCAGACACACTCTTTTTGGTTTGTCTCTGACTTTTTCATTTCAATGTTGTAGTATTTTTCTGGAAGCACTTACTATAAAATCCATACGTTTTTACAAGCTTTCTAAAGGAAGTCCCAGTCTTCTGATGAATTTTGTGGAGAGAGTCTGTTATAGTTGGTCCTGTGTGTGATTATTCTGCAGACTTTCTTTTGCTGTACAAGCCAAGGACTTTGCCAAGAAATCAGGCCAAAATGATTACAACAAAGTTATTTATAACAAGAAGAAAAATTAAGTCTTATCAAGTGACAGCATTATCTTGTGGTAATAGACAAACTCTTCTTTGTTTGAAAAAGCTAAATTGTATATAAAAAAATTCAGGCTGACAACTGAAGCATAACAGTTGATACATGGAAGATGATTTGGTTTCCAAGGTTTAGCACATTTATTGCTTCTCTGAAAGCTCAGACAGACCTTTTACATGCCTAACCAGTGGCCCAACACACAAGATGCTTGCAAGCCTCATAATGTTTCCAGAGGCTCCATTTCAGGCTGTTGAAAACCTTTAGTAATGCACCACAATAACTGGTTAAAAGGGAAACATACTGTTCAAACAAATCTCCATTAAACTGTCATCTTTACTTTTATACTTCTTTTATTGTTATTATGGGGATTTGTGTAATTTTTTTCTCCTTTTTTTTTTTTTTTTTTTTGGTCTCTCCATTAGGAAGAGGTAGCAAGTGACTCCCTAAACAGAGTTTTTCATGGTTTGAAGTGTACACAAATTGAGCAAGCACTGTGCACAGAAATGGAAAGAAAACATACCAGTCTCCTTTTGTTTGCAATTAAGCAGTGTGGAGTCTTAAAGCAAATTCAGCTACAGCACCTCACATATGTTATGATAACTTATATGATAACTTAGGTCTGCTTCCTGCTCACAAGCAAATAACCTTCACCTGGGCCAAATACACTGCAAAGATTCTGGCCCACGCATTAATAACATATAAATGTCAAGGTGGAAGGGTATAAAGTTTATTAGCTTGAGATACAAATAATGAATGGCATCCTAATGAAGATTTTCTTATTGAAACAATGAATAAAACAAGCGACAGAAAAATTCTGAGCAGGCCATCAGAAGAGTATTTTTTAAAGGCCAGGAGAAGAGCCCTTCCTGTCTTCCCTGGGGTAACAGCCTTCCTGGGGTTCCCATTGTCTCCTCCCTATGGGGCAAGGAGTGAAGCATTAGGCAGCCCGAATCCCTAGGGAAAAGTCAGCACAGGAGGGATGCTCAGGGTTGGTATGGGAGTATCCAGGCGGTGCTGAGAGAAGAGGCAGAGTTTGACTGAGGAGAGGGGGAGGAAACCCAACCCTCCTCCCAGGTGTCTGTCAGAGGACAAGTGGTGACACAGTCACTGGGGACAGCAAGGAAAATGTCAATGCCAAGTAATGAAACAGAATTTTCCCCATAAAGCACCACATAAAGGTGGCTAAACACTGAAGATGTTTGCCCAGGAAAGTGGGGGATCCTTGGAGATTTCCCAAATTAGATCAGTGCTGGTTATTCCTGTTGGTCCTCTGGCAGAGTGGGTGGCACCGGCAGCTCCCGGGACCTTTGCTGTGCACTGTTTTGGAGAGGTGTCATTACAGAGATGTTCTGCCTTGGTAGGGATACATTGTTTAAAAATTCTGTGCCCTGCAGCAGCACCTCCCTGGGAAGTACTTCCAGCTGGCCTTACCGCCCATGCCTCTGCAGGGCCTGCTGAGTGAGAAGTCCGATGGTGAAGGTCAGAATATCCTATAAACTGCAAAGTATCCACCAAACCTTTACCTCCTGCCAAGTCACTTGCTCGTGACTGCAGGGGGAAACAACTGCGTGCCCTTGGCAGCCGCGCAGCTTTTGCTATGCCACAGTACTTAATCACATGCGGAGCATCGGATGCAACAAGCTTTTCTTCCCACCATCTGCTTTTTTGGTGGCTCTTTTGCAGTTCCCTTCCCAGACTTTGCTCTCATTTCACTCCTTGTCTCACTTTGGGAAATCCTTATTGTGGCACTAACTCCACCCTTTCATTTTCCTGTGTGAAACGTTAGACTAAGTTTTTAACAGATAAATTATTTGTGTCATACTTGCAGCTCCAAGTTCAGTGTTTAATTCTTCCTTTTAACAGAACCAAAAGTCTAGGTTTAACCGGGGCAGTTTTCCACTATAAGCCCCTGGTGAAAAAAATTTCAGCACTTTTCATCTAGTCTTGTGAATGAGTTTGACAATTAAAACCAGATGAGAATATCTTTTTGGTAAACACTCTTTTTACCTTGAAAATACTGCACCATCAGCAGCTCACTGAAAAGTATTTTAAACCATGACACATAAAGTTCTCACAGTGTAAGAAAGGCATTAAACCCTCATATTGGGAATGTCAGTTGCCACTGGAGAGTATGTTCAACTATTCAATAAGTGATTTGAAAGCACTGACTGAAAATACTCAGTTGTCAGCCTCAAAAGGTCATATACTCACTCTTAAAAAGACAGCAAATAACCAGAGTTGATTCCCTTCTAGTTGCACTTCTAGAATAGTTCCTCAATTTTTGCAACATTTTATTGACTTTCACTGACAATGCCAGTCTTGATCCCTGTTGAAAGGCAACCCATTTCTGTTTAATCAGAAATGTTACTTGATTCTTGAACAGGGAAAACACTGGGAAAATAATCATGTCTTCTGACAAAAATATACACAATATATATATATCTACAAAATATATATTGTAGATACATATCTTACTGATTTTCTAAACAATTATTTAGGCAAAGTCAAATGGGAAACACTGAAATTTGACCAGAATATAGCCAAGAAGAGGCCTTTTGAAATTTTGGTGTATATATATGTATTTTTTTTTAACTTCATAGTGATGAAACTTTGAAAAAAATTTTTTTTCAACACCACATATATTTTGCCTTGTGTAGCCCTAAGACCACTGTGCATGTGTGCATGAGGCTCATTGTACAATTTATTTTTCCTTCTGCTGTCATACTCTCAGCAAGATATGAAGCAGACTTTGGCAGATGACAGCAGGTAAGGCAAGGCTGACTACAAACATAAGAGAAAGTTCTTGCATTCATATCACTGAGAGCACAAACAGTGGCAAAGAGAGAGGAAAAAGCCCTTTCCAGCAATTATTTTATTGTCTGTATGTATTGTTGTGGGGGTTTTCCTTTTGAGCTTCTAGCAATGGATGATATTGTGGGAGCTATTATTATTAGATTTGGGTAATATGTTTTAGAGAAAACAGTTAACGTGGCAAAAATACTGGGTTTGTTTTTCCCCAAGCCAAAACCACTTTTCCCAAGTTTTTTATCTGACATCAGAATCAGGCTGGAATGGGTAGCCATGGTCATAAGCACTGCAGATGAGTTTCTGCCACCCCCAGAGTGGGTGGCCAACGAACTACAGTGCTCACTTGGGAAATGGGATAACAGGGTTTAACTTCTGGTATGGTGACCAAGGTTTTTAACCTGAATATCCTGCTTCTCATGAGCATGTTATACCCTCCATGTTATAAGAAACAGTGGATGGAGTTGAGGAAACACCCTAAAACCCCCTTGTTGATGGTACAAGACCTTGAGTAACTGAGCCCAGCACCTGAGGATATGCTTCACTGACACTCTTGCTGTGAGCTGCTGTTGAATGAAAAATTACTGTAAGTGGGAGATGGCACAGCCCAGGTGTTTTCATTAGCCTTCACTGCTATGTCCTAAAAGAGAGACACAAAGCTCAGGAATATTGCCTTTCAGCATGGTAAATATGTGTATAGCTACTATATGGCATTCATAGAGGCATTGCAGTCCTGCATAATAGTTCCATTTCAAGAGGCATAAAAAAAGAATCCCTTGAATAATGTTTCATAATCACATATTTCATTCAAAATATGTCTATAAAGCCCAATTTTCCTGTTCTTCCAAACTTCTGCTCACAGTAAGGACAAGCATGAGGCCAGCATAAGTCTCTCACATCCTTTGTTTGCCTGACTGGCATGTGGCTGAGCAATGAGCTGATAATCAAAGGCTTTACATCGGAACAGCCATAATTTTTTTGATCCCTTCATAAAACATATAAGCCTTACAGAAATAATTCAAGTTGGAGTCTATGCTTCCAAGGGAGGTTTGTGGGTGTTTTGGTTTTTTTTGGTTTTTGTTTGTTTGTTTTAAGGATGAAAACATTACCACCTAGTGGCAAGGCTTCAGAACATAGCAAACCTAATATGAAATCTTGGATCAAAAAATAGGTATCCTGAGTTTCTGTGCTCGCCAGAAAAAGAACAAGGTAAAAAATAAAATAAAATAAAATATAGTTATTAATTCAAACAGGCAGCAGAAAACTAGGTATAGATATGTCAGCAGGGGGGCAAATTTCTGAAATTCTCAAGTTGAATCCTGTGACCTGACAGCTGCAGCTGGTATATGCTGGTTGTAAATTTTCATCCCACCTGAACTGAACAAACATGGCACATCCTGCAATTAACAAATAAATGTGGGATGAACCCTGTAGTTAGGAAGCTGGTCACATGTTGTGCTTTTGCACATGTGCTTTGCACATGCTTATAAGAAAATTAGGCTCCAGATGATGTAAAGAAGAGCTGGTGCTGATGACAGGAGTTCCCAAAGTGAAGTAGCAATCTCAGAAAGAAGCAGCCAGTCTGGCAAAAACAGCAGCATGTATCTGGCCTGAAGGCATAACACAGCAGTGGGGAAGATGGAGGAGACCAGAGAGCTTGCAGCCCATAATGCCTGAGACTGCTAATGAAGAGCAGCAGCACAGCACGAACCAACCTGACTTTCTCCTTGATCGTCCTCAGTCAGCACCTCGTGCCTGCTGAGATGGATGGTGACACTTTGTGACACTTTGTGACCACACTGCTGGGGTCAGCCAGGGAGCGGGTGGCTCAGAAAGTAGACTAAATCTCTTGTTTCTTAAATAAGCCCCAGTTAATCCAGAGCCACTGCAGGTTGTTGTTCACTGTGTCTCACCCGAGAGCTCCCTATTTCCAACTGAGCCTTTTCAGCTAACTACTGTTCCCAAATACTATCTATGGTTGAATTCATGAGGTTTCCCTTTATGTTATCTAAACCCTTTGGTTTAATTAGACTTATACACTTGCCAACAATTTTACTTTTTTTTTTTTTTTTTTTCTGCTGACACACTACTGTGATTCAATCTATGATTAGATGGATGTAACTTACTCAAAGAAGGTCCACATTGACTTCCTCTGGAGAAATTCAAGAACTGCCAGGCTGACATTCAACACTGACAGGGTTATTAATAACATTGCTAATTTGATAAATCTGGCATATTTCAAAGATTCTTCTATAAAGAAGCATTTAATGCTTGACTGGTATCTCTGTTGGAGTGGGCAGAGTCAAATTCAGAAGGAATGCAATCTGTGGCAGATGCATATTTGTGAAATATCTCACCTTCAACATCTCTCTCAAATGATGTCCCAGTTGTGCAATTCTTCCATTCTGTTTTGCTCTTGAAATTGCATATCCACAGAAGACATTAATGATAAAGAAAATTGGTCTCTCTTTTTGTAAACACCTTCTGGTCCTAGTAGTGAAACTCTAGGGATCCAGACACAAATGGAAGAATTTGTGTAACTATTATATCAAAACAATGGCCTTTTTTTTCTGGCAGGAAAATTATCTTATGTGAAAAACCTTTTGAAAGGCCACTATTTAAGAGAGCAACTGATTTTTATAGGAGACCACCAGACAGATCTCTAGAGGAAGTCAGAAATTATTGTGATTTCCCCACATTGTTAAAAAACAAAGTTTACTGTGATGTACAGTGAGAGAGTTGTCCTCCTCGTGAAAGCAACTAATACTTCTTTTCAGGGAACCTTGTTCTTAACTTACTGAGAAAAAAAAGGCAAATAGTACCTATGGGGTACTCCCATAGATTGCAATTTTCCAGGCATTTTTCCTGTGCCTGGGTATTGTTCTGGTCTCCCAATGGATTGGTCTCAAAGGGAGTCTGAACACGTTATTGAAACATAGGTGCATGATACTGACACCCTCGATTGTAGGAACTTGTCTGCAGTCTTTTGAAAGCTCCAGCCCTCAGTGCTTGGGGGTTAACTGTGATGAAGTGGTTGCACATCTGCCAGAGAGCAGCTGAGCAGAAAGGAAAGCAGGCTTTGCCCACATGGCCTGGGCTGGCAGCTTTCCTCTGTCAGACACTGCAATAGAATTTTTTCTTTACACAGAAGATGGATGGCCAAGAAATTCTCCTTTAGCTCCTCAGTAGTATTAAGTTTCCATAGATTAATATATCAAAATGGTGACTTTTTGACCAGAGCAGCATAATTTAGCAGGCTCCCAACACATATTTCAAAGACTAAGCTAAAACAAACCAATGAAACAAACAAAAAAAAATCTGCAGCAAAACCACACCAGAAATATACACTTCATTAGGAGTTCCATATACCTTTTTTAGGGATTAAGAACAAGGTGTAGGTAAAACACTTTATTTAGGAAGGAGAAGGCTCTGAGCACACTTTATTGCAGCCTTTGAATATTTACAGGGGGCTTATAAGAGGGCTGTAGAGAGGCTTTTTACACAGGCATGAGTGATAAGACAAGGGGCAATGGCTTTAAACTGAAGGAGGGTAGTTTGGATTAGATATCAGAAGAAATTCTTTACTGTGAGGGTGGTGAGTCACTGGAACAGGCTGCCCAGAGAAACGGTGGATGTCCCATCCCTCCAGTATTCAAGGCCAGGCTGTACTGACATCTGAGCAACCTGGTCTGGTGAAAAGTGTCGCTGCCCACAGTAGGGGCAGGGGTGGAACCAGCTGATCTCTGAGAGTTCTTTACAATCGAACCCCATTCTATGATTTTAAAAAAGTTATCATTTTCTATGTAGCCATTTTCTTATCTCAAAATAAAGTTTTCACTCAGTAGCAATTATGATCAGCAGTCACTCTTCCTTCATAGCCTATACACACTTAAATAAGGATACAACATTTCAGTTGAGAAACCAAGAGGTTGCCCAGGAAAGCTGTGGATGCCCCATCCCTGGAAATATTTAAGGACAGTTTGAATGGGGCTTTAAATAATCCAATCTAGTTGAAGATGTCCCTGTTCATTGCAGGGGGTTGGACTAGATGACCTTTAAAGGCCCTTTCCAACAAAACTGTTCCATGATTCCATGTGTTAGGCAAGAGTGACATCTACTGTCCGTCAGCACCAGCAGCCCAGAGCGGATGCAGCGCTGTCCCACTGGCCAAAATCCTCACTGAGAGGGACGTAAGGACAGGTGGAAGGAGTCTCTCTGCTCATTTCCCCCCTCAGGTTTTCAGATTGTATTCTCAGTTAAAATGTGTGAGACATAGTATTTTAATAAATATTATTCAATCACCCAGACTTCTGGTTGATGAACAAAAATGGAATTTGGAGCTGTAATTCCCAAGGCTAGGGCACACATGACCAAAGCAGTATGACTAACAACTCAAAACTGATTGATTAAGAAGGGGAAGCTCTCAACAACTGAGGGCATGTAACCAGAGAGCCAAATCTTCTTTCATTTTGAAAAGGAATCTGCAGGGAACTAGAACCTGGGCTGTGAAATCAAACTTAAATCAAACATCTTGAAGCATTTTGATACCGACAACGGATATAACCTAATCTGTGAATAGATCCCAAAGCCTCCCCATATGGATGTGTGTGCACTTTGCCCTGGCCTACACTGAAATAACATAGTGCAGGCCTGAAAAAAAGCATTCCCGTTAAAAACAAACCTGACAATTTGCTTATCAGAAATTAGATTAAACAGCAGAAATATTTTTTAGACCACAAGTCATCAAATGAGTAACTTCAGGATACAATTTTCTATCTAAATACAGGCTATGTTCTGCATGTGAATTGTCAGCGTAACCAAGCACACAGACAGACACACAGCCATACGTATCCAGGTCCTAGGTATTAAGAAAGAATATAAAAGACTGCATAATATTGAGGAGTAATAAAATAGAGAAAGTAAGCTCTTTCAGCCAAAAGTTTTGGTTTTGCAGTCTTATGAGAAACAGTGAGTGAACAGACAAGTCTGGCTAGTAAACAGAACTCTCTAGCTGTAGAAAGGATTGGATGCAACACAGGATAGCTTTGCTATAAGGTCTGCCTTTTCTGAAGCCATAGGACACTTAGATACTTCTCATTCTTGAAATAATGGCTTAGTCTTACCTTTGACTTTTACAGCTTGCAGATTTCATAGCATCAAAAGATCCTGGAATGAAGCAGGTTGGCAGGGGCATCAGGAGTGAATTGCCTGCTCCAAACAGGGTTGGTACTAATTCCAAACTAGGTTTCTCAGGACTGTGTCCAGGTGGGATTTGTAAATCTCCAGGGATGGGACCTGCACAACCTCTGTGGGTGGCCTGTTCCACCTCTTGGATGTCTTGAGAGAGAAAAGATTTCTCTTACGGTGATCTCCAAATACTTGCAATAAAATTTGACTGGATGGCATTTTTGGTTTTTGGCCACAAAAAGGCAGTGATAGAGGAAATAAGGGAAAACACAGGCATTTTGAAACACCACTGGGGCTGTGGCCTAGCTGACCATGCAAGGTGAAGACTACACAGACACCAAGAATATGCAGACGCTGACAGACTGGCTCAGGCACTGCTTAATGTTTCACAAGAGGTGATTATCATGCCTAGACCTGCACCCTCATCTACTCTTCCACTGAACATGCTGGACGAGGATGTCATATGCAAGACTTAGTCTTGTCTTCCAGTGAAAGGACACAAGGGCAAAGGCAGTCCATGGAAATCTTAGCTTTTTGCCTGAGCCAATCTTCCCACAGCATGAGATCTTAAAGAAAAATAAAACACACCAAAGGCTAACATTTCCTATCTTGTTGTACAAGGCCTCACAAGTATTTTTGGCATTCTTCAATGATTTTGTTGTCTCACTCCAAAAAACATCTACAAAACATGCAGGAAAATAAATTGGGAACAAACTTGTGTCTGGAATATACACATCTGACTTGCAGAGCTGCCATACACAGGAAGGGTGTGGATCTGTCCAGCATGCACCCATCTACCCTGTTAGGTTCTACAGTCACTGTGCTACTCCCATCGGGGCAAAGATGTTACACCAAGAGCAAGAGGTAGAGGTGTTGGCATCCACCACATTTTAGAAGTCTGAGTTTCCCACTGAGTGCAGGAAGGAAGTGCTCAGTGCAGGAAGGGGAATGAATGGCCGGAAGAACACATGGTGTGGGTGCCTCAGTGGTGAAAACTGCTGAGCTGCCAATGCTCACAGGACATCTGCATCCTGGGAATTTTATGCAGAATCAAAGGAAAAGGAAAGCTTTTGCCAAAGGAAAAACTGTGGGTGTGAATGAAAATACATGCATGTGTTTTTGTGTGTGTTTTAAATCACCTTGATGATAACTGGTGAATGCACTTCAATGGTAGGCCCTTAAAATCTCTCAGCTGCAAGTATAAAACCTCTCTGTTGGAAAAAGAGGAGAGCAACATAGCAGGAAGGAAACATGTGGCCAACAAAGTCAGATGATATTTATTGGGGGAATCAAGGGCAATTACTGATGCCCGTAACACTTTTGAAAACCTTGCATCAGTCGATGTGAAATCTGGCAATCTGACAGATAACATCTTTGATGTCTTCAGTTTTAAGGAACCCAAAACATAATGACAGAGTAATTTCAAAGTCATTCTTCACACAGCACGAAAATTGTTCAAAAGTGTATATAGGGAGATTACATAATGGATCACATGGAACTTGTGTAAAAATACAATATCATGTCATATTTCTCTGTGACTCTACTAATATTTATACAAAAAACACTCAATGCTGGTTCAAAAATTCCAAAGGTAAAGTACCATATTACTACAGGCAATTGTTTCAGTAGCTATCCACCCTCACACAGAATTACTTGTTCTTCACTGCCACCCTGGACTGACATATCTTAAGATATGCCAGGAATCTCTTCCAATGAATGGGATCATGGCTATCACCTGTTTCTGTTTAAATACGCTCTCAAATAAATTAATTAGAAAGAATATCTAAAGCCTCAGCATCTTGCAAGGCATATCACAACATCTCCCAGTACTCCATTTATTCCTGAAGTTCTTTTCCAGCTATACATAACTTTTCAAAATGTTTTCCTGAACTACAATCACTAAATCTGAGATGAAGAATTGAAGTAATGATGCCATTTTAATATAATTTGAATTGCAATGCAAGGACAGTATCAAGTCTTATTCCAAAATACTGTACCAGAGCAGAAAATTGTTTCTTAGACAATGAATTTAAAAAATAATTTTAAAACATCTATCTCTTATACATTGATAAGAACTCATAAATAAAATGCAGAAAGTCCTTCATCCAGGTGTATAGGAATAAGCTGGGACTCCTGACTTCACAGCCTTGGTCTCTCCATGACTCCCCATATGCCCTTTGTAACATATACAATTTCCATGATGCAGAGTACTGAAATTAATACCATCTGGCACCCAGTCACATGGTAAACAGTGATTTCAACCCTTTCTTTAGACAATGGTGGTTCATATCAGCTATTACTCAGGCATTTAGAAGTCCAAAAATAATGCTCACTCTCAAGGCTGATGTTACATTATTTATACCAGAAAGAGTTAAGGAGAATAGATTGTTTATGACAAATAAGCTGAAAGTTATTCACGTGAAAATGGCAAATACTGAAAACATGAGGTAGTGAAACAGGACAGTTATGCAATCATTTTAAAAGTTCTATTTACTAAACAGTTTGAACCTGATTCACCATTACAGTACATAATTGCTCATATCTCCAGGTTCACATCTTTTATCATCACAAGAAAGTAAATAATATCTTTAAACGAGATCTGAGATGATGTTCAGTGTTGGAAAACATTCAAGGTTGTTTTTCAGACTCATCTAAACACTTCCCTCTTAAGATAATAACTTTCCTACTTGTTCACAGAAGTTTGCAAATATTTAATTCAAAATCAAATCTGGAATACTTATGCTTTTGAAAGTGCTTTCCTTCCAAACAAAGAGAAGCCTGGAACAAGCTTGAAGATCACTGCTCTGAAACAGGGTGGAAGTCCATGCAGTCCAGTCAGCACGAGTCAAAACCTTTTGAAGAGAAGATCAAACAAAACATGCAAATACTGGCTCTACAGGAGATCTCTGCAATCATAAAATCACAGGATTGTAGATTTGTATTGGAAGGAAACTTTAGAGATCATCTAGTTCCAAACCCCATGCCATGAGGGCACCTCCCACTAAACCAGATCCCCATTCAACCTGGCTTTGACCACTTCCAGGGATGGAGCATCCATAGCTTTTCTAGGCAACCTGTTCCAGTATCTCACCACTCTCACAGTAAAGGATTTCTTCCTTAGATTTAATCTAAATCCTCCCCCTTTAAGTTAAAAGCTTGTGCTTAAAAGCACATTCTCCCTTGTGCTGTCACTACCTGTCATAATAGGGTCACAGCAGGGTCATCGTAGCAAGAACTACATGCTGGAAAAAGGAGTCATCCCATAAAATCTTCAATGTCCACGTCATGGTTATACCAGCACCTCTAGGTGGGCCATGCTCCCTCCAATTCACTGTGCACAGGCAGTGAAATTCCTGTTGTAAGACACACAAGAATAAGCACTTCTTCTATTCCCAAAGGAAGAGGAGATTTGTGCCAGACCCTTCTTAAGAGCTGGCCATCACATTCAAGGAAGTGCTGGTCTTTCTCCTGCTTTATTGCCTGCTTATTTGGGGACTATAAAATGCTCCAGATCACACAGTAGGGTGGGTATTTTTATTAACCATAATAAAAAGGAGCACATAGTTTGACATAAGCTTCTCATTCATATAATCATGGAATAGTAAGACTGGAAAAGATCTCCAAGATCACTGAGTCCAACCTTTGATTGAACACCACCATGTTGACTAACTTAACACTAAGTGCCATGTCCAGTTGGGTCTTGAACATCTTCAGGGATGGTGACTCCTGCACCTCCCTGGGCAGCCCATTCCAACATCTAATCACCCCTTCAGTGAAGAAATTCTTCCTACCCTGGCACAGCTCTTCTATCACTGGTTCCCTGGAAGAAGAGGCTGACCCCCAGCTTGCTACAGGCAGCTGTAGAGCACAAGCTGTAGAGGTCCTTTCAGGCAGTTGTAGAGAGTGATAAAGTCCCCTCTCAGCCTCCTTTTTCTCCAGAATAAACACCCCCAGCTTCCTCAGTTACTCCTCACATGACTTAATATCTAGACCCCACTGGGTAAGATTTATGTTCCTTCTCTGGACATGCTCCAGCACCTCAATGTCTTCCTGCAGTGAGAGGCCCAGAAGTGAACACAGCACTCAAGGTGTGGCCTTGGCAGTGATGAGTATAGAGGGGCAATCACTGCTCTGTTCCTGCTGACCAGAGTATTGCTGATACAGGCCAGAATGCCATTTGCCTTCTTGGCTAATGGCACATTCTGGATCATGGTCAGCTGGCTCTTGACCAGCACTCCCAGATCCTTTTTTGTCAGGCAGTTTCCCAGCCACTCTTCTCCAGACCTGGAGTGCTGTGTAAGATTGCTGTGACTCAAGTGCAAGACCTGTCACTTGGCCTCATTGAACCTTCTAAAGTTGACTTCAGCCCATTGAACCAAACTCTCCAGATCTCTCTACAAAGTCCTTCCTCTGACCTCTGGACAAGTCAGCAGAAAAGTGATGGAGTCATGTAACATGATCAGGGTAATTGTCTGTCATTCATGCAATCCTTTTCTCCTTCAAAACCTGTCTCCAGCTGGTTTGCCCTCACAATCACATGGTCTTAAATATCTGTCCCAGCCACAAGACCCATTTGAGCCCCACTTTCACAGTCCTTACTCTTCTCAGAGCCAGATCCATCCATGCAGAAGGGACAAAAGGTCCCACCAGCCTGCCCAGGAGAGCATGGGCACCTTTGCTGTCCTTGACAGGCAAGGGTTTGGTCTGAGCTCACAGCATCCACCAAGCTCTCTCTAGAGAAGTTCCTATCAGTTCAAAACCCTGCTCCTTCTGCATCCTTGCCCCATCTCCCACCTCTCCTGTGGTCTGGGACTCTGGGAGGATGGATATTCCTTCAGACAGGCATTGAGCTTGTGCTGCCTCTCCCTGCCTGAGTGCTGCTGGCTCCCTCACCGTGGGCTGGAAGCAACCCTAGCAAACCACTCCAGCCAAACTGAGCAGGTTACAGGCAGTCCCAGCCAATTTTGGGAACGAAACAGGGTAGGTCCCTATGTCTCAAGCAGGTGTTGGAGGCCAGACAGGAGGACAGGTGACACCAAAACAGCCCTGCTACTTGGGGACATGGCAGCTAGTCTGCAGGTAGGTGAGAGGGAGCAGAGCTGCTCTGGCTTAGCACTTTGGAGCCTATGCTGTCACCTGGCAGAAACATGGGAGCACAGTCACAGTGTTCCCACAGCTTGCCTAATAGCCCATAGGGGCTTTCCCAGCCAGACTGACTGCACAAACCTGTGGAATTTAAAAGCAAACTCTGCCAGCTGGAGTAAGGTATTTAAGAAACCAGCTGTGAAGAGGAGAGAAGACAACACTAAGGGTTTATAGGTAAAATGCATATTTTGATTTAAAGGTAGGTACTTCAAAGCAGGGCAAAGTGAAAAGAGATGATGGGAGATGGAACAAATTAAACTTATCTGAGATGCATCCAGCACTTCAGTTAAATCTGCATGCTCTTTCTGCATGAAAATATCTCCTGAATTATAAAGGGTAAGGGAAGGAGGGCTCACATCTCGACCCCAAAGTATATAATTTGTGTCTTTTAAATCCAAGTCAGCTGAAGAGTTGAACACAGCAAGCCAAATTCTATTTAATTTACTCAGCAATACATCTGTGTGAAATATAGTCCAATTACAGGCACTAGGTTACTTTGCCATGACTGCAGCCATTTGGCTCTTATTTCCAGCAGCCTGTAATTAAATTATCACAATGCAGAAGCAGACAAGTTTCCCTTATATGTGACTGCAATTAAAGACGTGCAATCACAACATTTTTTAAAGTGACTTCAATCAATTGGTTACAGTAAAGAATACCATGTAATAAAGCAGTGACTCCACCATTAAGACTGAAAGAAGATTTCTATTTCAATAATCTAGTTCCCTTCTAGTACGAGTTCTGCTTTTGGATAATTTATTTAAAGTTCATTATGTGTCTACAGCATGTATCATTTCCCCTCAGCTTGGGCTGCAGAAGTGCCATTATGGCCAATTAATTAGTGTGATAAAATCTGCCACAATACAAACTGTTCCTTAATTAGATTTAAGTTTTTATCACGGTCCCCAGAGCTGCCAACCGGCTAGCTGAGTTCTGTCGTGATATGATGAAGTTTTAGGCAGGTCTGGATTTCATGCAGAAGCATGCTTGCTTGGAGAAAAGGAGCGGCTCACACTTGGTGGTACTTAAGCAAGTGTTTATTCAGGGTGAAGGCCCAGGTGGTCTGGTCCTAAGAGCAAACCAGAGAAAGAAGAGGCAAGCAGTTTGTTTGGAAAACAGTATTCACTCCTCTGCATTTTTTCTTTCTCAGGACAGCGTTGTTCATCTGAGGCGCGGACAGCGGCAGGACAGAAGTCTGTTTTTGCTTTTAGTTAGTTTAGCTAGCTGAGGCAGAGATGCTTCCTGGACTGTTTTTTGTCACCCCTGACTTTCTTGCTTTTGAGTGTTTGAACCTTTGCAGCAGCTTTCTCACGCTGCTTCATGTAAACAATATTGTATTCTTAGAATTTACCTGTATGTTTTGCATTCTTGTTCTCTGAGACAGAATTTGACTGATGGTCATATTGACCAATGGAGTCAGGAGGTTGTAACCTCCTTGGGCCAATCTCGGCCCTCTGTACAAAATGTATATAAGTAGAATTGGAGTCAGATAATAAAGAGCCTTCCATGTTTGACCCTGCTGCTGCCTGCTGTCCTCTGTGAGGGTCCACACCCATGTCGCAACTTGTTACCCCTCTAAGGGCAGGGGTAACAGTTTTTAACCTTTTTCTTGGGACTGTTTAAACCTGCTCTAAACAGAAAAACCCAGAGGAGCCCCAGGCAGCTGGCACCTGCCACCCACCAGGGCCTGGACGTCCAGAGGGACAGAGAAGGGACTGACTGAGTTGGGCTACACCCACAGCAGGGACTCTTCAATTTGCCATCTCACTCTAGAAGAACAGGTTTTATTGTTTCATACTAGTCATTCTTTATGCTTGTGGACACTTTGTTTGTTGAATAAATAGGTTTTCCACTTTTCTCTGAGGAAGTTCTTTTCATGGACTGGCTATGGGGAGGGGCCATTGGGGTTTGCTCTCCAGAGGAACCCTATTTCAGGGATTTCCCCCCAAATTCGCCCTAAACCAGGACAGTATCAAATTGCCAGAGCTCAGCACCCCATGGCACTGAGAGAGGCCCAGAATTTCCAAGGATCCCTCTTCTCAACTGACAGAGGCCTCCCCATGGGCCTGGGCAGCCCAGAAATGGGGCTGGCTTAGGGCTAACCCTGACCTCAAATCCAGCCCCAATTCCAGCCCCTTCCTAAACCTGCAGCCCTAAACCCAATCCCACCTTTAACCCTGACCTTACACCCATCCCCAGTTCCAACTCTAAGCTCCACGCCAGCCCCAGTTCCAGCCCCTTCCCAAATCCTGGGCCATTGCCAGGAAGGACCTTTTGCCCAATCTGGCACAAGTGCAGAAAGGTGAGACCACCCAAGCCCCACCCCCGTTGCATCAGTGTGGCTCCTGAGGGGAATTTGGGCTGTGAGTTGAGCTAAGGGACCTTGAGATGAGGCTCAGGTGACACCACTGTCCAGTGTTATGAATGCTAGGAGACCAGCTCCTTAGTGATTTCAGCTTTATTGGCAACACTCTGGGAAGGGGGGCCCGTGGGGTGTGTGCACACCACCACTGCTCCCGATACATGGAGGAGGAGGAGGATGTCAGCTCTGTCATCCGGCAGATCTGGATCTTCCTTCCTCACGGGAGTCCCCAAGAAGATGCCTGCTGGTTTCAGGTTCAGGGTCCCCGTGTCACTCCTGGTTCACTTTGGCAAGGGTGACAAAGGTGAGGAGTCCTGACTAGAGCCTTGATGTCGTCCAATGTCACTTCTGGTTAGGAGTGTTACTTCAGCTCTTTACCTGCATGGGGTCGTGGCTCATTGTTTTTAGGGGTCCCCACTGGACAAATTCAGTCTCCCCTAAGTCCCGTGGGAATCTGACATTTGAATCCTCGGTGATGTCATCCTCCTCCTCATGGTCTCGGGTGATTCACTGTCTGGGAGGGGATGGGAGCAGCGGGGCCATACTCGACAGTACGGGAATTTACACAACAACTCACCCAATCAACAACCCACCATCCTCACTAACTTAGAATATAACTTTGTATCAACTTTCCAACAATTTATTCTCTACATCCAGTGATCCCAGGTCTAGGGACAAGGAAACAAGGCTGAGGGAGAAGAATGAATCCAAAAAGCCAAGGCCAGAGCTGTGCTGAGAATCATCCCTGGATTTTTCTACTTCATCTCTCTGCCACTCTCTTGCTTCCCCCCCACCCTTTTTCTTTCTGTCTCCCTCTACATGATATTTACCATTCAACAACACCCAGACCACTGATGGTAGATTTGACTTTGTTCACACTTGAAAAAATAATCAGTCCAAGCCTGTTATGCCTTGGCAGATTATGGTCAGCTTTATTTCATCTGGAGCCCGGGGAACGCTCAAGGGGTCTCTATCCGTCTCACAGTGGGGGACATTTGAGAAGGACTCGGGGTGGGGGGGGCGGGGGGGTGGTGGGTGTCCCTGTGCCCCTAAACCCTCGGGGAGTGTCCCTGTGCCTCTAAACCCATGGAATGATTCAACAATTGAAAACAACCCCAGGCTGTCCCTGCTTCTCCCCCCAAGGGAGGGCTGGGGGATGTCGCAGTAGGACACAAAATAAAGATGCTTGATTCTGGTCAGAAGGCAGTAAAAATCAGAAGGCTTTATTTACAATTCATTTAGCTCTTTTATAGTATGCTACACTAAGAAGACACGTCATTAGTCCATAGGACTGACACCTCCCCAAGCGGTTAAGTAACAGAAATAGCAAACAACACCTGTTGTTATGGGAAAAGAATATTGTCTGCGGAAGGTTGTTATAGGAAAAAGAAAACTGTTGAAAAGTTTCCTTTGGGAAGAGCTAGCAATTCTCAGGCTCAGAAATTATTGGGTCCACAGCGGGGTTGTTATTTGTTTTTGCATTTTCGTCTCAGGTGACTCCTTGGGAAAGTCAATATCAGCCATTGCATTTCATGTGTTGTAAAATTGGATTTCTGCCAAATTTACCTTGCCCGGAGTGTGGGGGAAGCTCAACAGGTCTCTGTCCCTCTCGGCCCAGGGGATGCCTGGAGGGGCTCTGAGGAAGTTTCCCTGTCCGTCTCATCCTGGGAAAGGATCGGGGAAGTCTCCGTCCTTCTCGCCCTGGAAGACTGTTGGGGGGTCTGGGTCCTTTTGCCATTTACAGGGGATGGGGGTCTCTGTCTGTCTCCTCTTCTGGGGTCTCCATCTTTCTATTTGGGGCACCAGATGGTCTCTGTCCTCCTCAACTTACTCAGGGGGGCCGGGTTCATCTCCATCCTCTGCTCTGGAGGGAGTGGGTCTTCTTCATCCTCTTCACCATGCTGGGTGATCCTTTTCTTTTCCCTGCTCCAGCTGCGGAGGGCTCGGTCTTTACTCCCACCTGCCACCCCTATCTGGTGTAGGCCGGGCCATGTCATCCTCAGCCCCGTCATTGGGGGGGGCTCCGGGCTCTTCCCCATGCTCCCACTAAGGAGGTGCTGCCTCTACTCCAAGCCTCCACCCCTATAGGATGGTGGCTGGGCTGCCTCGCTCCTCCTCTGTGATGGAGGGGCCAGAGCGTCTCTATCCTCAATCCCCGTGGGGATGACAGGATCAGGTCATCCCTGCCCTGCTCCCTTTCCTGGGGACACTGGAGGAAGCTGGAGCATCTCTGCTCCTGCTTACCTTATTGGGGGCTGGGAGTGCTCTCCTCAGAGTGCAGTCTCTGCAGGGGTCTCCACACTCCTCATTGTTCCTCTTTGGCTAGGAAGATGTTTTTCTGTGGGAATTAGGGGAGTCAGGTCATGTCCATCCTCCTCCTCTACAATGGGTGGGGACTGGGTGGTTTCTGTTGCTACTTACCTTAGTTTTGGGGACGGGGGACTTTGTGGAGCGGAGTTTCTGGCTGGGGCCTCCGCACCCTTTGATGTTGCTATTTGGCTAGGAACATGTTTTTCTGTGGGCAAAAAGGGGGGACAGGTCATGTCCATCCTCCTCCCCTTACTGGGGGTGCTCACCCTTATGGTGGGCCGGAGATGGTCTTTGTGGAGCAGAGTCCTCTGTGGGGTCTCTGCATCCAGAGTTTTTGCTTATCAACTAGGAGCAAGGTATTCTCTGGGAATTATGGAGGGTGTCTGCTAGTATCCATTCTCCTTCTCTGCAATGCATGGAGCTGGGTTGTTCTGTTGGTGCTTACCTTAGTTTTGGGGACGGGGGACTTTGTGGAGTGGAGTTTCTGGCTGGGGCCTCCGCACCCTTTGGTGTTGCTCTTTGGCTAGGATCAAGGCATTCTGCAGGGATAAGGGGGGCAGGTCATGTCCATCCTCCTCCCCTTACGATGGGACCCAGATCGTCTCCATTCATGCTCACCTTGGTGTTGGGCTGGAGGTGGTCTCTGTGGAGTGGAGTTTCTGGTGGGGTCTCCGTATCGCTTGCTGCAGGTCTTCGGCTAGGATCAGGGTTTCCTGTAGGAAAAAAGAGGGGGGAGGGGCGGGGGGGGCACGTCATGTCCATTCCCCTCCCCTTACTGGGGGTGCTCACCTTCATGGTGGGCTGGAGGTGGTCTTTGTGGAGCAGAGCCTCTGGTGCGGTCTCTTCGTCCCTCGTTTTTGCTTTTCAACTAGGATCAAAGTGTTCTGTGGGAATTAGGGGAGGGTAAGCTTGTATCCATTCTCCTCTGCAATGGAGGGAGCTGGGTTGTTCTATTGGTGCTTACCTTAGTGTGGGTTAGGGCTGGACTCTGAGGAGCAGAGTTATTGGTGGGGTCTCTGCACTCCTCATTATTCCTCTTTGGCTAGGAACATGTTTTTCTGTGGGAATTAGGGGAGTCAGGTCATGTCCATCCTCCTCCTCTGCAATGGATGGGGACTGGGTGGTTTCTGTTGCTGCTTACCTTAGTTTTGAGGACGGGGGACTTTCTGGAGCGGAGTTTCTGGTTGAGGTCTCCGCACCCTTTGATCTTGCTCTTTGGCAAGGATCAAGGTTTTCTGTGGGAAAAAAGAGGTGACAGGTCATGTCCATCCTCCTCCCCTTACGGGGGTGCTCACCCTTATGGTGGGCTGGAGGTGGTCTTGGTGGAACAGAGTCCTCTGTGGGGCCTCTGCATCCCTAGTTTTTGCTTTTCAACTAGGAGCAAGGTATTCTGTGAGAATTGGTGGGTGGGGTCAGCTTGTATCCATTCTCCTTCTCTGCAATGGATAGAGCTAGGCTGTTCTGTTGGTGCTTACCTTAGTGTGGATTAGGGCTGGACTCTGAGGAGTGCAGATTTTGTTGGGGTCTCTGCACCTCTCATTGTTCCTCTTTGACTAGGAACATGTTTTTCTGTGGGAATTAGGGGAGTCAGGTCATGTCCATCCTCCTCCTCCGCAATGGAAGGGAACTGGGTGGTTTCTTTTGCTGCTTACTTTAGTTTTGGGGACGAAAGACTTTGTGGAGCGGAGTTTCTGGTTGGGGTCTCCGCACCCTTTGATGTTCCTCTTTGGCTTGGAACATGTTTTTCTGTGGGAATTAGAGGAGTCAGGTCATGTCCATCCTCCTCCCCTTACTGGGGGTGCTCACCCCTATGGTGGGCTGGAGGTGGTCTTGGTGGAGCAGAGTCCTCTGTGGGGCCTCTGCATCCCTCGTTTTGGCTTTTCAACTAGGATCAAAGTGTTCTTTGGGAATTAGGGGAGGGTAAGCTTGTATCCATTCTCCTCTGCAATGGAGGGAGCTGGGTTTTTCTACTGGTGCTTACCTTAGTGTGGATTAGGGGTGGACTCTGAGGAGCAGAGATATTGTTGGGGTCTCCGCACTCCTCATTATTCCTCTTTAGCTAGGAAGATGTTTTTCTGTGGGAATTAGGGGAGTCAGGTCATGTCCATCCTCCTCCTCCGCAATGGTTGGGGATTGGGTGGTTTCTCTTTCTGCTTACCTTAATTTTGGGGACGGGGGACTTTGTGGAGCGGAGTTTCTGGCTGGGGTCTCCGCACCCTTTGATGTTGCTTTTTGGCAAGGATCAAGGTTTTCTGTGGGAAAAAAGCAGACACAGGTCATGTCCATCCTCCTCCCCTTACTGGGGGTGCTCACCCTTATGGTGGGCTGGAGGTGGTCTTGGTGGAGCAGAGTCCTCTGTGGGGCTTCTGCATCCCTAGTTTTTGCTTTTCAACTAGGATGAAAGTGTTCTTTGGGAATTGGGGGATGGTCAGCTTGTATCCGTTCTCCTTCTCTGCAATGCATGGAGCTGGGTTGTTCTGTTGGTGCTTACCTTAGTTTTGGAGATGGGGAACTTTGTGGAGCGGAGTTTCTGGCTGGGGCCTCCGCACCCTTTGGTGTTGCTCTTTGGCTAGGATCAAGGCATTCTGTGGGGATAAGGGGGGCAGGTCATGTCCATCCTCCTCCCCTTACGATGGGACCCAGATCGTCTCCATTCATGCTCACCTTGGTGTTGGGCTGGAGGTGGTCTCTGTGGAGTGGAGTTTCTGGCGGGGTCTCCGTATCGCTTGCTGCAGGTCTTCGGCTAGGATCAGGGTTTCCTGTAGGAAAAAAGAGGGGGGAGGGGCGGGGGGCACGTCATGTCCATTCTCCTCCCCTTACTGGGGGTGCTCACCTTCATGGTGGGCTGGAGGTGGTCTTTGTGGAGCGGAGTCTCTGGTGCGGTCTCTTCATCCCTCGTTTTTGCTTTTCAACTAGGATCAAAGAATTCTGTGGGAATTAGGGGGGGGTCAGCTTGTATCCATTCTCCTCTGCAATGGATGGAGCTGGGTTGTTCTGTTGGTGCTTACCTTAGTCTGGGTTAGAGGTGGACTCTGAGGAGTGCAGATTTTGTTGGGGTCTCTGCACCTCTCATTGTTCCTCTTTGGCTAGGATCATGTTTTTCTGTGGGAATTAGGGGAGTCAGGTCATGTCCATCCTCCTCCTCCGCAATGGATGGGGACTGGGTGGTTTCTGTTGCTACTTACCTTAGTTTTGGGGACGGGGGACTTTGTGGAGCGGAGTTTCTGGCTGGGGCCTCCGCACCCTTTGATCTTGCTCTTTGGCAAGGATCAAGATTTTCTGTGGGAAAAAAGAGGTGACAGGTCATGTCCATCCTCCTCCCCTTACTGGGGATGCTCACCCTTATGGTGGGCTGGAGGTGGTCTTTGTGGAACAGAGTCCTCTGTGGGGTCTCTGCATCCCTAGTTTTTACTTTTCAACTAGGAGCAAGGTATTCTGTGAGAATTGGTGGGTGGGGTCAGCTTGTATCCATTCTCCTTCTCTGCAATGCATGGAGCTGGGTTGTTCTGTTGGTGCTTACCTTAGTGTGGATTAGGGGTGGACTCTGAGGAGCAGAGTTTTTGTTGGGGTCTCTGCACCTCTCATTGTTTCTCTTTGACTAGGAAGATGTTTTTCTGTGGGAATTAGGGGAGTCAGGTCATGTCCATCCTCCTCCTCCGCAATGGAAGGGAACTGGGTGGTTTCTTTTGCTGCTTACTTTAGTTTTGGGGACGAAAGACTTTGTGGAGCGGAGTTTCTGGTTGGGGTCTCCGCACCCTTTGATGTTCCTCTTTGGCTTGGAACATGTTTTTCTGTGGGAATTAGAGGAGTCAGGTCATGTCCATCCTCCTCCCCTTACTGGGGGTGCTCACCCCTATGGTGGGCTGGAGGTGGTCTTGGTGGAGCAGAGTCCTCTGTGGGGCCTCTGCATCCCTAGTTTTTGCTTTTCAACTAGGATCAAAGTGTTCTTTGGGAATTAGGGGAGGGTAAGCTTGTATCCATTCTCCTCTGCAATGGAGGGAGCTGGGTTTTTCTACTGGTGCTTACCTTAGTGTGGATTAGGGGTGGACTCTGAGGAGCAGAGTTATTGTTGGGGTCTCCGCACTCCTCATTGTTCCTCTTTAGCTAGGAAGATGTTTTTCTGTGGGAATTAGGGGAGTCAGGTCATGTCCATCCTCCTCCTCCGCAATGGTTGGGGATTGGGTGGTTTCTCTTTCTGCTTACCTTAATTTTGGGGACGGGGGACTTTGTGGAGCGGAGTTTCTGGCTGGGGTCTCCGCACCCTTTGATCTTGCTCTTTGGCAAGGATCAAGGTTTTCTGTGGGAAAAATGGGGGTCCATCCTCCTCCCCTTACTGGGGGTGCTCACTCTTATGGTGGGCTGGAGGTGGTCTTGGTGGAGCAGAGTCCTCTGTGGGGTTTCTGCATCCAGAGTTTTTGCTTATCAACTAGGATCAAGGTATTCTGTGGGAATTGCGGGGGATGTCAGCTTGTATCCGTTCTCCTTCTCCACAATGGATGAAGCTGGGTTGTTCTGTTGGTGCTTACCTTAGTGTGGGTTAGGGCTGGACTCTGAGGAGTGCAGATTTTGTTGGGGTCTCTGCACCTCTCATTGTTCCTCTTTGGCTAGGAAGATGTTTTTCTGTGGGAATTAGGGGAGTCAGGTCATGTCCATCCTCCTCCTCCACAATGGAAGGGAACTGGCTGGTTTCTTTTGCTGCTTACTTTAGTTTTGGGGACGGGGGACTTTGTGGAGCGGAGTTTCTGGTTGGGGCCTCCGCACCCTTTGATGTTCCTCTTTGGCTTGGAACATGTTTTTCTGTGGGAATTAGAGGAGTCAGTTCATGTCCATCCTCCTCCGATTACTGGGGGTGCTCACCCCTATGGTGGGCTGGAGGTGGTCTTGGTGGAGCAGAGTCCTCTATGGGGCCTCTGCATCCCTCGTTTTTGCTTTTCAACTAGGATCAAAGTGTTCTGTGCAATTAGGGGAGGGTCAGCTTGTATCCATTCTCCTTCCCTGCAATGGATGTAGCTGGTTTGTTCTGTTGGTGCTTACCTTAGTGTGGGTTAGGGGTGGACTCTGAGGAGTGCAGATTTTGTTGGGGTCTCTGCACCTCTCATTGTTCCTCTTTGTCTAGAAGGATATTTTTCTGTGGGAATTAGGGGAGTCAGGTCATGTCCATCCTCCTCCTCTGCAATGGATGGGGATTGGGTGGTTTCTCTTTCTGCTTACCTTAATTTTGGGGACGGGGGAATTTGTGGAGCAGAGTTTCTGGTTGGGGCCTCCGCATCCTGTGATCTTGCTCTTTGGCAAGGATCAAGGTTTTCTGTGGAAAAAAGAGGTGACAGGTCATGTCCATCCTCCTCCCCTTACGGGGGTGCTCACCCTTATGGTGGGCTGGAGGTGGTCTTTGTGGAACAGAGTCCTCTGTGGGGCCTCTGCATCCCTAGTTTTTGCTTTTCAACTAGGAGCAAGGTATTCTGTGAGAATTGGTGGGTGGGGTCAGCTTGTATCCATTCTCCTTCTCTGCAATGGATGGAGCTGGGTTGTTCTGTTGGTGCTTACCTTTGCGTGGGGTAGGGGTGGACTCTGAGGAGTGGAGATTTTGTTGGGGTCTCCGTGCTCCTCATTGTTCCTCTTTGGCTAGGAACATGTATTTCTGTGGGAATTAGGGGAGTCAGGTCATGTCCATCCTCCTCCTCCGCAATGGTTGGGGATTGGGTAGTTTCTTTTGCTGCTTACCTTAGTTTTGGGGATGGAGGACTTTGTGGAGCGGAGTTTCTTTTTGAGGGCTCCGCACCCTTTGATGTTGCTTTTCGGCTAGGATCAAGGTTTTCTCTGGGACAAAAGGCGGCAGGTCATGTCCATCCTCCTCCCCTTACGATGGGACCCCGATCATCTCCATTCATGCTCACCTTGGTGGTGGGCTGGAGGTGGTCTCTGTGGAGCGGAGTTTCTGGCGGGGTCTCCGTATCCCTTGCTGCAGGTCTTCGGCTAGGATCAGGGTTTCCTGTAGGAAAAAAGAGGGGGGAGGGGCGGGGGGCACGTCATGTCCATTCTCCTCCCCTTACTGGGGGTGCTCACCTTCATGGTGGGCTGGAGGTGGTCTTTGTGGAGCGGAGTCTCTGGTGCGGTCTCTTCATCCCTCGTTTTTGCTTTTCAACTAGGATCAAAGAATTCTGTGGGAATTAGGGGGGGGTCAGCTTGTATCCATTCTCCTCTGCAATGGATGGAGCTGGGTTGTTCTGTTGGTGCTTACCTTAGTCTGGGTTAGAGGTGGACTCTGAGGAGTGCAGATTTTGTTGGGGTCTCTGCACCTCTCATTGTTCCTCTTTGGCTAGGATCATGTTTTTCTGTGGGAATTAGGGGAGTCAGGTCATGTCCATCCTCCTCCTCTGCAATGGATGGGGACTGGGTGGTTTCTGTTGCTACTTACCTTAGTTTTGGGGACGGGGGACTTTGTGGAGCGGAGTTTCTGGCTGGGGCCTCCGCACCCTTTGATCTTGCTCTTTGGCAAGGATCAAGATTTTCTGTGGGAAAAAAGAGGTGACAGGTCATGTCCATCCTCCTCCCCTTACGGGGGTGCTCACCCTTATGGTGGGCTGGAGGTGGTCTTTGTGGAACAGAGTCCTCTGTGGGGTCTCTGCATCCCTAGTTTTTACTTTTCAACTAGGAGCAAGGTATTCTGTGAGAATTGGTGGGTGGGGTCAGCTTGTATCCATTCTCCTTCTCTGCAATGGATGGAGCTGGGTTGTTCTGTTGGTGCTTACCTTAGTGTGGGTTAGGGGTGGACTCTGAGGAGCAGAGTTTTTGTTGGGGTCTCTGCACCTCTCATTGTTTCTCTTTGACTAGGAAGATGTTTTTCTGTGGGAATTAGGGGAGTCAGGTCATGTCCATCCTCCTCCTCCGCAATGGAAGGGAACTGGGTGGTTTCTTTTGCTGCTTACTTTAGTTTTGGGGACGAAAGACTTTGTGGAGCGGAGTTTCTGGTTGGGGTCTCCGCACCCTTTGATGTTCCTCTTTGGCTTGGAACATGTTTTTCTGTGGGAATTAGAGGAGTCAGGTCATGTCCATCCTCCTCCCCTTACTGGGGGTGCTCACCCCTATGGTGGGCTGGAGGTGGTCTTGGTGGAGCAGAGTCCTCTGTGGGGCCTCTGCATCCCTAGTTTTTGCTTTTCAACTAGGATCAAAGTGTTCTTTGGGAATTAGGGGAGGGTAAGCTTGTATCCATTCTCCTCTGCAATGGAGGGAGCTGGGTTTTTCTACTGGTGCTTACCTTAGTGTGGATTAGGGGTGGACTCTGAGGAGCAGAGTTATTGTTGGGGTCTCTGCACTCCTCATTGTTCCTCTTTAGCTAGGAAGATGTTTTTCTGTGGGAATTAGGGGAGTCAGGTCATGTCCATCCTCCTCCTCCGCAATGGTTGGGGATTGGGTGGTTTCTCTTTCTGCTTACCTTAATTTTGGGGACGGGGGAATTTGTGGAGCGGAGTTTCTGGCTGGGGCCTCCGCACCCTTTGATCTTGCTCTTTGGCAAGGATCAAGATTTTCTGTGGGAAAAAAGAGGTGACAGGTCATGTCCATCCTCCTCCCCTTACTGGGGATGCTCACCCTTATGGTGGGCTGGAGGTGGTCTTTGTGGAACAGAGTCCTCTGTGGGGTCTCTGCATCCCTAGTTTTTACTTTTCAACTAGGAGCAAGGTATTCTGTGAGAATTGGTGGGTGGGGTCAGCTTGTATCCATTCTCCTTCTCTGCAATGCATGGAGCTGGGTTGTTCTGTTGGTGCTTACCTTAGTGTGGATTAGGGGTGGACTCTGAGGAGCAGAGTTTTTGTTGGGGTCTCTGCACCTCTCATTGTTTCTCTTTGACTAGGAAGATGTTTTTCTGTGGGAATTAGGGGAGTCAGGTCATGTCCATCCTCCTCCTCCGCAATGGAAGGGAACTGGGTGGTTTCTTTTGCTGCTTACTTTAGTTTTGGGGACGAAAGACTTTGTGGAGCGGAGTTTCTGGTTGGGGTCTCCGCACCCTTTGATGTTCCTCTTTGGCTTGGAACATGTTTTTCTGTGGGAATTAGAGGAGTCAGGTCATGTCCATCCTTCTCCCCTTACTGGGGGTGCTCACCCCTATGGTGGGCTGGAGGTGGTCTTGGTGGAGCAGAGTCCTCTGTGGGGCCTCTGCATCCCTAGTTTTTGCTTTTCAACTAGGATCAAAGTGTTCTTTGGGAATTAGGGGAGGGTAAGCTTGTATCCATTCTCCTCTGCAATGGAGGGAGCTGGGTTTTTCTACTGGTGCTTACCTTAGTGTGGATTAGGGGTGGACTCTGAGGAGCAGAGTTATTGTTGGGGTCTCCGCACTCCTCATTGTTCCTCTTTAGCTAGGAAGATGTTTTTCTGTGGGAATTAGGGGAGTCAGGTCATGTCCATCCTCCTCCTCCGCAATGGTTGGGGATTGGGTGGTTTCTCTTTCTGCTTACCTTAATTTTGGGGACGGGGGACTTTGTGGAGCGGAGTTTCTGGCTGGGGTCTCCGCACCCTTTGATCTTGCTCTTTGGCAAGGATCAAGGTTTTCTGGGGGAAAAATGGGGGTCCATCCTCCTCCCCTTACTGGGGGTGCTCACTCTTATGGTGGGCTGGAGGTGGTCTTGGTGGAGCAGAGTCCTCTGTGGGGTCTCTGCATCCAGAGGTTTTGCTTATCAACTAGGATCAAGGTATTCTGTGGGAATTGCGGGGGATGTCAGCTTGTATCCGTTCTCCTTCTCCACAATGGATGAAGCTGGGTTGTTCTGTTGGTGCTTACCTTAGTGTGGGTTAGGGCTGGACTCTGAGGAGTGCAGATTTTGTTGGGGTCTCTGCACCTCTCATTGTTCCTCTTTGGCTAGGAAGATGTTTTTCTGTGGGAATTAGGGGAGTCAGGTCATGTCCATCCTCCTCCTCCACAATGGAAGGGAACTGGCTGGTTTCTTTTGCTGCTTACTTTAGTTTTGGGGACGGGGGACTTTGTGGAGCGGAGTTTCTGGTTGGGGCCTCCGCACCCTTTGATGTTCCTCTTTGGCTTGGAACATGTTTTTCTGTGGGAATTAGAGGAGTCAGTTCATGTCCATCCTCCTCCGATTACTGGGGGTGCTCACCCCTATGGTGGGCTGGAGGTGGTCTTGGTGGAGCAGAGTCCTCTGTGGGGCCTCTGCATCCCTCGTTTTTGCTTTTCAACTAGGATCAAAGTGTTCTGTGCAATTAGGGGAGGGTCAGCTTGTATCCATTCTCCTTCCCTGCAATGGATGTAGCTGGTTTGTTCTGTTGGTGCTTACCTTAGTGTGGGTTAGGGGTGGACTCTGAGGAGTGCAGATTTTGTTGGGGTCTCTGCACCTCTCATTGTTCCTCTTTGTCTAGAAGGATATTTTTCTGTGGGAATTAGGGGAGTCAGGTCATGTCCATCCTCCTCCTCTGCAATGGATGGGGATTGGGTGGTTTCTCTTTCTGCTTACCTTAATTTTGGGGACGGGGGAATTTGTGGAGCAGAGTTTCTGGTTGGGGCCTCCGCATCCTGTGATCTTGCTCTTTGGCAAGGATCAAGGTTTTCTGTGGAAAAAAGAGGTGACAGGTCATGTCCATCCTCCTCCCCTTACGGGGGTGCTCACCCTTATGGTGGGCTGGAGGTGGTCTTTGTGGAACAGAGTCCTCTGTGGGGCCTCTGCATCCCTAGTTTTTGCTTTTCAACTAGGAGCAAGGTATTCTGTGAGAATTGGTGGGTGGGGTCAGCTTGTATCCATTCTCCTTCTCTGCAATGGATGGAGCTGGGTTGTTCTGTTGGTGCTTACCTTTGCGTGGGGTAGGGGTGGACTCTGAGGAGTGGAGATTTTGTTGGGGTCTCCGTGCTCCTCATTGTTCCTCTTTGGCTAGGAACATGTATTTCTGTGGGAATTAGGGGAGTCAGGTCATGTCCATCCTCTTCCTCCACAATGGATGGGGACTGGGTAGTTTCTTTTGCTGCTTACCTTAGTTTTGGGGATGGAGGACTTTGTGGAGCGGAGTTTCTTTTTGAGGGCTCCGCACCCTTTGATGTTGCTTTTCGGCTAGGATCAAGGTTTTCTCTGGGACAAAAGGCGGCAGGTCATGTCCATCCTCCTCCCCTTACAATGGGACCCAGATTGTCTCCATTCATGCTCACCTTGGTGTTGGGCTGGAGGTGGTCTCTGTGGAGTGGAGTTTCTGGCGGGGTCTCCGTATCCCTTGCTGCAGGTCTTCGGCTAGGATCAGGGTTTCCTGTAGGAAAAAAGAGGGGGGAGGGGCGGGGGGCACGTCATGTCCATTCTCCTCCCCTTACTGGGGGTGCTCACCTTCATGGTGGGCTGGAGGTGGTCTTTGTGGAGCGGAGTCTCTGGTGCGGTCTCTTCATCCCTCGTTTTTGCTTTTCAACTAGGATCAAAGAATTCTGTGGGAATTAGGGGGGGGTCAGCTTGTATCCATTCTCCTCTGCAATGGATGGAGCTGGGTTGTTCTGTTGGTGCTTACCTTAGTCTGGGTTAGAGGTGGACTCTGAGGAGTGCAGATTTTGTTGGGGTCTCTGCACCTCTCATTGTTCCTCTTTGGCTAGGAAGATGTTTTTCTGTGGGAATTAGGGGAGTCAGGTCATGTCCATCCTCCTCCTCTGCAATGGATGGGGACTGGGTGGTTTCTGTTGCTACTTACCTTAGTTTTGGGGACGGGGGACTTTGTGGAGCGGAGTTTCTGGCTGGGGCCTCCGCACCCTTTGATCTTGCTCTTTGGCAAGGATCAAGATTTTCTGTGGGAAAAAAGAGGTGACAGGTCATGTCCATCCTCCTCCCCTTACTGGGGGTGCTCACTCTTATGGTGGGCTGGAGGTGGTCTTTGTGGAACAGAGTCCTCTGTGGGGTCTCTGCATCCCTAGTTTTTACTTTTCAACTAGGAGCAAGGTATTCTGTGAGAATTGGTGGGTGGGGTCAGCTTGTATCCATTCTCCTTCTCTGCAATGCATGGAGCTGGGTTGTTCTGTTGGTGCTTACCTTAGTGTGGGTTAGGGGTGGACTCTGAGGAGCAGAGTTTTTGTTGGGGTCTCTGCACCTCTCATTGTTTCTCTTTGACTAGGAACATGTTTTTCTGTGGGAATTAGGGGAGTCAGGTCATGTCCATCCTCCTCCTCCGCAATGGAAGGGAACTGGGTGGTTTCTTTTGCTGCTTACTTTAGTTTTGGGGACGAAAGACTTTGTGGAGCGGAGTTTCTGGTTGGGGTCTCCGCACCCTTTGATGTTCCTCTTTGGCTTGGAACATGTTTTTCTGTGGGAATTAGAGGAGTCAGGTCATGTCCATCCTCCTCCCCTTACTGGGGGTGCTCACCCCTATGGTGGGCTGGAGGTGGTCTTGGTGGAGCAGAGTCCTCTGTGGGGCCTCTGCATCCCTCGTTTTTGCTTTTCAACTAGGATCAAAGTGTTCTTTGGGAATTAGGGGAGGGTAAGCTTGTATCCATTCTCCTCTGCAATGGAGGGAGCTGGGTTTTTCTACTGGTGCTTACCTTAGTGTGGATTAGGGGTGGACTCTGAGGAGCAGAGTTATTGTTGGGGTCTCCGCACTCCTCATTGTTCCTCTTTAGCTAGGAAGATGTTTTTCTGTGGGAATTAGGGGAGTCAGGTCATGTCCATCCTCCTCCTCCGCAATGGTTGGGGATTGGGTGGTTTCTCTTTCTGCTTACCTTAATTTTGGGGACGGGGGACTTTGTGGAGCGGAGTTTCTGGCTGGGGCCTCCGCACCCTTTGATCTTGCTCTTTGGCAAGGATCAAGGTTTTCTGTGGGAAAAATGGGGGTCCATCCTCCTCCCCTTACTGGGGGTGCTCACTCTTATGGTGGGCTGTAGGTGGTCTTGGTGGAGCAGAGTCCTCTGTGGGGTCTCTGCATCCAGAGTTTTTGCTTATCAATTAGGATCAAGGTATTCTGTGGGAATTGCGGGGGATGTCAGCTTGTATCCGTTCTCCTTCTCCACAATGGATGAAGCTGGGTTGTTCTGTTGGTGCTTACCTTAGTGTGGGTTAGGGCTGGACTCTGAGGAGTGCAGATTTTGTTGGGGTCTCTGCACCTCTCATTGTTCCTCTTTGGCTAGGAAGATGTTTTTCTGTGGGAATTAGGGGAGTCAGGTCATGTCCATCCTCCTCCTCCACAATGGAAGGGTACTGGGTGGTTTCTTTTGCTGCTTACTTTAGTTTTGGGGACGGGGGACTTTGTGGAGCGGAGTTTCTGGTTGGGGCCTCCGCACCCTTTGATGTTCCTCTTTGGCTTGGAACATGTTTTTCTGTGGGAATTAGAGGAGTCAGTTCATGTCCATCCTCCTCCGATTACTGGGGGTGCTCACCCCTATGGTGGGCTGGAGGTGGTCTTGGTGGAGCAGAGTCCTCTGTGGGGCCTCTGCATCCCTCGTTTTTGCTTTTCAACTAGGATCAAAGTGTTCTGTGCAATTAGGGGAGGGTCAGCTTGTATCCATTCTCCTTCCCTGCAATGGATGTAGCTGGTTTGTTCTGTTGGTGCTTACCTTAGTGTGGGTTAGGGGTGGACTCTGAGGAGTGCAGATTTTGTTGGGGTCTCTGCACCTCTCATTGTTCCTCTTTGTCTAGAAGGATATTTTTCTGTGGGAATTAGGGGAGTCAGGTCATGTCCATCCTCCTCCTCTGCAATGGATGGGGATTGGGTGGTTTCTCTTTCTGCTTACCTTAATTTTGGGGACGGGGGAATTTGTGGAGCAGAGTTTCTGGTTGGGGCCTCCGCATCCTGTGATCTTGCTCTTTGGCAAGGATCAAGGTTTTCTGTGGAAAAAAGAGGTGACAGGTCATGTCCATCCTCCTCCCCTTACGGGGGTGCTCACCCTTATGGTGGGCTGGAGGTGGTCTTTGTGGAACAGAGTCCTCTGTGGGGCCTCTGCATCCCTAGTTTTTGCTTTTCAACTAGGAGCAAGGTATTCTGTGAGAATTGGTGGGTGGGGTCAGCTTGTATCCATTCTCCTTCTCTGCAATGGATGGAGCTGGGTTGTTCTGTTGGTGCTTACCTTTGCGTGGGGTAGGGGTGGACTCTGAGGAGTGGAGATTTTGTTGGGGTCTCCGTGCTCCTCATTGTTCCTCTTTGGCTAGGAACATGTATTTCTGTGGGAATTAGGGGAGTCAGGTCATGTCCATCCTCTTCCTCCACAATGGATGGGGACTGGGTAGTTTCTTTTGCTGCTTACCTTAGTTTTGGGGATGGAGGACTTTGTGGAGCGGAGTTTCTTTTTGAGGGCTCCGCACCCTTTGATGTTGCTTTTCGGCTAGGATCAAGGTTTTCTCTGGGACAAAAGGCGGCAGGTCATGTCCATCCTCCTCCCCTTACGATGGGACCCCGATCATCTCCATTCATGCTCACCTTGGTGTTGGGCTGGAGGTGGTCTCTGTGGAGCGGAGTTTCTGGTGGGGTCTCCGCATCCTTTGCTGCAGGTCTTCGGCTAGGATCAGGGTTTTCTGTAGGAAAAAAAGGGGGGGGGGGTGCAGGCAGGGGGGGCAGGTCATGTCCATCCTCCTCCCCTTACTGGGGGTGCCCACCCTCATGGTGGGCTGGAGGTGGTCTTGGTGGAGCAGAGTCTCTGGTGGGGTCTCTGCATTCCCTGTTGCCCTTTAGAAAACATGGAGCAAGAGGGAGCAGGGCAAAGCTGGGAGGAGAGGATGAGGCGAGGATGAGGCGAGGATGGGGTTTAGGAGGAATGAAGGAGCAGAGGGTAGCAGGGAAGGGGAAGGGAATAGAAGTGTAAAAGAGGAGCGGACAGGGAGGGAATGTATGAGGAGAGGAGAAAAGTGGGGAGGGGAAGGTAAAAGAGGAGGAGAGGTGAAGGGAGAGGAGGGGAAAAGAGGAGGGGAGGAGTGGGGATGTGAGGGAAAGAGAGGAGGGAGGAGAGGTGAGGTGAGCAGGGTTGGGGAGGGAAGAGTAGAAGTGGAGGTGAGGGGACAAGGAGGGGAGGGGAGGGGATAGGAAGAGAGGAGAGGAGGGGAGAGGAGGGGACAGAGTTTGGGAGGGGAGGGGTGGTGAAGGGAAGGGAAGGGAGGAGAGGGTAGGCAGGGAGGGGAGGGGATGGGAGGGAAGGGTAGGAGTAGAGTGGAGAGGACAGAGAGGGGAGGGAAGTTGGGGAGGGAAGGGGTGGGTAGAAGGGGAGGGGGATTGGACGTGGAAGACAGGAATGGGAGGGGGGTGAGAGGGGTCAGGGAGGGAAGGGTAGGAGGAGAGGAGAGGGGACAGGGAGGGGAGGGTAAGAGGGTACAGGGAGGGGATGGAAGGGGAGGAGATAGCAAGGGGAGGGTAAGAGGGGAGGGGAAGGGGAGGGGAGGGGAGAGTAAGAGGGGAGGGGAAGGGAGAGTAAGTGGGGAGGGAAGGGGAGGGTAGGGGAGGGGAGAGTAAGAGGGGAGGGGAGGGAAGGGGAGGGGAGGGGAGAGTAAGAGGGGAGGGGAGGGTAGAGGAGGGGAGGGGAGGGGAGGGGAGGGGAAGGGGAGGGGAAGGGGAGGGGGCGGAGGGGAAGGGGAGGGGGGGGAGGAGAGGGGAAGGGGAGGGGGGAGGGGAAGGGGAGGGGAAGGGAGAGTAAGTGGGGTGGGGAGGGGAGGGGAGGGGAGGAGGGGAGGGGAGGGGAAGGGAGAGTAAGTGGGGAGGGGAGGGGAGAGTAAGAGGGGAGGGGAGGGGAGGGGAGGGGAGGGGAGGGGAGGGGAGGGGAGGGGAGAAGCTGTGCAGAGCTGAGAGAAGCAAAGCAAAGCAGAGCGGAGAGGACAGGACAGGACAGGAACGCAGCTGCGCGGAGAGGAAATAACAGGAGGGGAGGGGAGGGGAGCGGAGGGGAGGGGAGAGGCAGGGGGAGGGGGAGGGGGAGGGGGGGAGGGGACAGTGCAGGGGGGGTAAGAGTTGAGGGGAGGGGATGAGAGGAGGAATCAGGGAGGGAAGGGCAGGAGAGGAGAGAAGTGGACAGAGATGGGAGGGGAAGAGGGGAGGAGAGAGGGACAGGGGGGAAGGATAGGAAGGGAGGGGAAAGGGAGGGGAGGGGAAGAGAGGAGGGGAGAGGAGAGGCCAGGGGAGGCAAAGAGCTGCACAGAGCGGAGAGAAGCAAAGCAAAGGGGAGCGAAGCAGAGAGGAAAGGACAGGACAGGACAGGACAGGACAGGACAGGACAGGACAGGAGCGCAGCTGCGCAGAGAGGAGAGAAGAGGAGAGGAGAGAACAGGAGAGGACACAAGAGGACAGGAGCAGAGTGCAGCTGTCCAGAGCTGCACAGAGCGGAGAGAAACTCAGTGAAGAGGAGAGGACGTGACAGGAGGGGACAGGAGCGAAGAGGAGAGGAGCGAAGCAGAGAGGATTGGAGAGGAGCGGAGCTGTGCAGAATGGAGATGAGAGCAGAGGACAGAAGAGGAGAAGAGAGGTGAGGACAGGACAGGAAAGGACAGGACAGCACAGGAGAGGACAGGACAGAACAGGACAGGAGCGCAGCTGCACAGAGCAGAGTGGAGAGGAGAGGACACAAGAGGACAAGAGTGGAGTGAAGCTGTGAGGTGAGGCGAGGACACTGGAGGAGTGGAGCTGCACAGAGTGGAGAGGAGCAAAGGGGAGAGGAGGAGACAGGACAAGAGAGGAGAGGAGAGGAGAGGAGAGGAGAGGAGAGGAGAGGAGAGGAGAGGAGAGGACAGGACAGGACAGGACAGGACAGGACAGGACAGGACAGGACAGGATAGGACAGGAGTGCAGCTGCACAGAGCAGAGTGGAGCAGAGAGGGGAGAGGAGGGGGAGGGGAGGTGGAGGGGGTGGGGAAGGGGGAAGGGGAAGGGGGAAGGGGAGAGGGAAGGGGAGGGAGGGGGAGGGAGAGGGGGAAGGGGAGGGGGAAGGAAGCGGAGGGGAGGGGGAGGGAGAAGGGAAGGGGGAAGGGGAAGGGGAAGAGGAAGGGGAAGGGAAGAGGAAGGGGAAGGGGAAGGGAAGGGGAAGGGGGAAGGGGGAAGGGGGAAGGGGAGGGTAAGGGTAAGGGTAAAGGGAAGGGGAAGGGGAAGGGGAAGGGGAAGGGGAAGGGAAGGGGAAGGGAAGGGGAAGGGGAAGGGGAAGGGGAAGGGGAAGGGGAAGGGGAAGGGGGAAGGGGGAAAGGGGAGGGGAAGGGGAAGGGGAGGGAAGGGGAAGGGGAAGGGAAGGGAAGGGAAGGGAAGGGAAGGGAAGGGAAGGGAAGGGAAGGGAAGGGAAGGGAAGGGAAGGGAAGGGAAGGGAAGGGAAGGGAAGGGAAGGGAAGGGAGGGAAGGGGAAGTGAGGGGAAGGAGGGGAGGGGAGAGGAGCAGAGGATAGAAGGGAGGGGAGGGGAGAGGAGTGGAGGTGGGTAGGGTAGGGTAGGGTAGGGTAGGGTAGGGTAGGGTAGGGTAAGGTAGGGTAGGGCAGGGTAGGGTAGGGTAGGGCAGGGTAGGGTAGAGTAGGGTAGAGTAGGGCAGGGCAGGGTAGGGCAGGGTAGGGCAGGGCAGGGTAGGGTAGGGTAGGGTAGGGTAGGGTAGGGTAGGGTAGGGTAGGGTAGAGTAGGGTAGGGAGAGGAGGTGGGTAGGGTAGGGCAGGGTAGGGCAGGGCAGGGTAGGGTAGGGTAGGGTAGGGTAGGGTAGGGTCGGGTAGGGCAGGGTAGGGCAGGGTAGGGCAGGGCAGGGTAGGGTCGGGTAGGGTAGAGTAGGGTAGAGTAGGGTAGAGTAGGGTAGGGAGAGGAGGTGGGTAGGGCAGGGTAGGGCAGGGTAGGGTAGGGTAGGGTAGGGTAGGGTAGGGTAGGGTAGGGTAGGGTAGGGTCGGGTAGGGCAGGGTAGAGCAGGGTAGGGCAGGGCAGGGTAGGGTCGGGTAGGGTAGAGTAGGGTAGAGTAGGGTAGAGTAGGGTAGGGAGAGGAGGTGGGTAGGGCAGGGTAGGGCAGGGCAGGGTAGGGTAGGGTAGGGTAGGGTAGGGTAGGGTAGGGTAGGGTAGGGTAGGGTAGGGTCGGGTAGGGCAGGGTAGGGCAGGGTAGGGCAGGGCAGGGTAGGGTCGGGTAGGGTAGAGTAGGGTAGGGAGAGGAGGTGGGTAGGGCAGGGTAGGGCAGGGTAGGGTAGGGTAGGGTAGGGTAGGGTAGGGCAAGGTAGGGTAGGGTAGGTTAGGGTAGGGTAGGGTAGGGTAGGGTAGAGTAGGGTAGGGTAGGGTAGGGTAGGGTAGGGTAGGGTAGGTTAGGGTACAAGAGAGGAGAGGGGGGAGGGGAGGGGAGGGGAGGTGGGCAGGGTGGGGTAGGGTAGGAGAGAGGAGAGGGGACGAGGTACAAGAGGACAGGAGTGGATCTGCGCAGGGTAGAGGGGAGAGGAGAGGAGCTGGATGCAGAGGAGCTCAGCAGAGCTCTCTGGAGCTGCTCGGAGCTGCTCAGAGCTCCATGGGTTTCTGCCCGCTGCGTTGAGCTGCTGCTCACGGCGCTTTCCAAACGTTGACTGGGCCCCGCTGCCCTTGGCAACAGCCAATGGGCATCGAGAAACAGCCTGAGGGGCAGAGCACAGAACGTTCCACATTGTGAGCACACAGAGGGGGTGTGACCAGAACGTGACTGAGTGATCTGATTGGTCAGGAGGTGGAGGGGGGGGGGTCAAAAAGGGGCGGGGCTTAGGCCCAGGCTGGGGGGGGGGCAGCTGTGAGGGCTGGGGATGGGGGAGGGGCCGGGGTCACACCGGGACTTTGGCAGCAGCTCCAGGGGCTCCCAGTCCCTCTCCAGCTCTCCTGGAGCCCCTTCAGGCCCTGCCAGGGGCTCTGAGCTCTCCCTGGACCCTTCCCTTCTCCAGGTGAACATTCCCAGCTCTCCCAGCATGGCTCCAGAGCGGCTCCAGTTCCTCTGGGCTGCCCCAGCAGCTCCCCCCCTGCAGGTGGGGTCCCAGCTCTGCAGGTGGGGTCTGACCTGAGCGGGGCCCGGGGGCACAATCCCCCCGGAGCTGCTGCCCACGCCGGGGTCAGCCCAGGGCACCTTTGGGCTCATGTCCAGCCTCTCACCCACCCACACGCTGCCCATTGCCAGAGCTGCAGAGGGGACATCAATTTGCCCAAATAAACAATCTCACCGTGTTTCTTTTATTTTTTAACTTGGCTGTGGTCACTTTCAGTTTATAATTTTTTATAATCACAGTTCTTTTGCAAGGTGAAGGCTGGCTGAGCTGTGCAGGTGCAAAAAAGGGATGAAAACATGCAGAAATCAGCCATGGGAAAAGGGCCCCAGGAACTTTGTGACGCTTTGGGGGAATGTCAGCCTTTGCCATTGGTCACAGGTGCATCTAGAGGGGCTAAAATACGGTGGGGAGGGGTCTCTCCCTGGGCGTCCAAGCCCCATTCCAGGGGTGCCCAGGCAGCTCCCTCGGCATTCTTGTCGGGATAGAGACTCTGGAGCAGGGCAATCCCCTCCTGGCTGGAGAATCCACTGAGGAGAGGGAGAGGAGTTTGGGAAGGGGGTTCAAAGCCTTGGTGGCAGGGAACCCCCAAATCCCGGCGGGGATGGCCACGGGTCCCTGTGGGACTCCGGATCTGGGGGGCAGCGGGAACGGGACCGGGGCTGCCAGGGAGGCACTGGGATGGTGCCAGCCTGGCTGAGGGGGGCCCCCGCCTTCCCCACTGGATTCCTGCTGGAAGCCCTCGCTGGCAGTGCCCGGAGACACTATTGTGTCCTATCCCTATCATAAGAAGATATGAGATACAGGAAACCTTTAGATATTACTTTGCCTCCAGTTTCTAACTTGAGATGTTCTGTCTGCATGAAGTAAGTCAACTTTATTTTCCAACCTAAAAAATGTGCAGAAGGGAAAACCTAGCAGTGGAGTTGCTACAAGACACAACAATTTTGACATCTGAAATACACTGAGATGTATAATCAAACTAAATATTTTTTGGCACTTAGATGAATAAAGTGCAAAAAAGTCAAATATATTGACAGAAGATAAATTCTATATATAATGCCACTTTCTTAAAAGTTAAGTCTATACATGAGTGCATTGCTGAGTTATATATGATTTAAAAAATGTTTTCCTTTAATGCATTATGCAGATTCTCTATAAAATTTGATAAATTATTACATAAGTATAAACATTTTAGTGAAGCTCCTTAGAAAGTAAAAATATGAAAGAGTTTCTCCTAGATTGCTTTATTCTGGAGGTAAGGAGGTTCTTGAAAGAGCTGAGGTACTGATATATCTTCTACTGATGATTTTATTCCAGAAGTCCATTAGAAAAATACCTTCTCAGATAAGGCTATCTTTTCTTACCAATATTTCAAAATTTTTTAGTTACCCACAGCATACAATGAACAGAATTTAATTGTCTTATGCTCTGATCATGTGTTCCAAAGTTATCTGAAAAGGCTCATTCACAGAAAAAAGTGGAAGTTTTTGAAATCCTGGTTTTGTTTTTGCAGTGGCTCTGAAGATCAGACAAAATGTGTCAGGAATTCCTGCTGTATTGAAATCTATAAACTACAGGGACTAATGATGAAGTCAAGAACTTAAAGATGCCCACTGATAAGAATTTTCTCCATTTTAATTCTAGTTCAAACCCATGCTTAATCCTGAAAGATGAAAAAAAGTTTCTTTTCCACTTTTCCACAAAACGTTTCTGCATAAGAGGTTTTCATCAAGACTAGCATATTTTAGGAGGCTTTGTAACAAGAAGCAGAAAAAAGATAGGCTTTTCTTTCAGCTTTACTATCTACTTCAGTAAAAAAGAGAGGGAAATCAAGCTTTTATATTTCATCATTTTTTAGCTTGAAAAAGTTTTTGATAGGACTTTGTTCCTGAATCTGAAATAGCTCCTGAATTTTAGCAGGTTTTAATAAATGAGAACTTCATTGTATCAGTGCAGAGATCAATTTAAGGAACTGGGGTCTTCCCATATACATTCTCAAATAGCCTAAATATGACCTCTGTGGTTGCTGGGTCTTGTAAACCAGAAATATAAACTTGCAAATCAAGTTTTCTGTTTTCTTTCTCTCATGGTAACATACGATATTACGCTGAAAGTTAAATTATTTTGCCTATAATAAAAGGCAATTGGCTTTCACCTTAGCCCCTCAGAAGGTTCTCTCACCTTGTTTGAAGGGGCGTGGTAGGAGGTACAGAGTTTTTCCTGGTCGCACCCCTGTCAAAAAGACACTTGGCACGGTTTGCCCATGGCAAAGCCACGTGAGTTGTTGTTCCTGATACCTTGCTCTTCGTATGCCTTGCCAAGGTTTCCTAGAGAATTTAACCCATAACCTTTTCAGGTCTTGAAGTGAGTCTGCCCTTTTGTCTGTCCTAAAAAGTAGTGTGAGTGATGTCTGCCTTTTTTTTTTTCCAGACAGGAAAGGCAGACATCACTGATGTTTCTGCTTTTGAATGCCTTAGACTGTTAAGAGTTTTGCTTTTAAAAGATAAATCTGTGTCTTAGACTCATCTTGCATGAAACTGCAAATTTTTTTCTGTAGATATCACAATGATAACTTGTAAGAAGGGCAATCAGGGTTATGTTGCAGTGTACATTTTGGGTTTTCAATAATTCTGTATGTTTTTGTTATTGATTTATAATGGTTTGTTCTGACATCCCCATCCCCAAACCCCTTGGTGGTCTTTCCCTGATGACAGACCTTGTCAATCACCTTGTAAAGATCTGGAAGATCTAGTGAAAATGCCCTGTGATTCAGCAAGGTATTTAGGTACCACCTTTCTTCATTGTTCTGTTAAGTTTTCTTGTTCTGGGTCACACTCTCCCCCTCTTCCATTGGTTTTGGGTTCTACCCTCCTCGGGGACCGCCCCCAGGTACCTAAGGTGAGAACCGAGGCCCAGAGCTCATTTCTGCACCTGGGCAGCTCCTGGGTGGAATAAAGCCTGCTGAAACCCATGTGAGGAGTCCACTCTTTTCTTCCACAATGTCGACCACGCTCCAGCCTGAGGTTCAGACCCACCAAACCTTCCTTACATGCTGGTCAGAGGGCAAGCTGGCTGGTAAAGCAGCTCAGGGCACCAGCATAGGGTTATGAATAAAAGTTCAGAATGCTCATTGCCGTGAGCACTGCAGTAACTGAAGAACTGCCAATATTTGAAGAGAAGGAGAGTGTTAAAAATGGGTGGAGATAATATTTTCCTCCTTAAAATGCCTTTATTAATCAGCTCTTACAAGGGCGGCTCGAGGGACCTTGCAGCCGGGTTCGCCCTTGAGGAGGAGGGTCTTGGTCAGCTTTGCAGCCGGAAGTTCCTGCAGAGCTGGAGAACTCTTTCCTCGTTGGGGGTCTCCAAAGAGTTCTGATTTCCGTTTGTTTGCCTTGGGGTCTTGCCTTTTTTTGGGTATTTTTAGGTTACAGCGAGTTACAAAAAATTGTCTATTAATACTCGAGGGTATACATGGTTTAGTGCTGTCTTTTGTGGGTCTAAATCTTACATGGATTTATTTTTATAGGATTTTTTTGGTGTTAAAAAAGGTCCCAGAGTGCATTGGGATTCTTAATTTACATGTACTACGGGGTCGCCCCGGGGAGGGGTTTTATTTCGCAATCGGCGCTGCAGCAGCCCCATGGCGGGAGCGGGCCGGGGTTATTTTGCAATTGGCAGCAGCGAGATGGCCGCGCTACACGGGGAGCGGGTGCCTCGGGGGTCTCGTGGTTTTGATGGGGCAGGCGCGCTGGTGGCAGCGCCTCGGCGGCGATTTGCCGCGGCTCTGGGAGCGAGTTTTTTTGGAGCGGGCCGGGCCGGGAGTCGGGGCGGCTGCGGGGGCACACGGCATGGCTTCGGCGGCGGCGGCGGGGGTCCGGGGATGGCCGCGCGGGCCGGGAGCAGCGGCGGGCCGCCCTCATCGGCTGTGCTGTGCCGGAACGGTGGCAGTGGGCGGGGGTCAGGGCCGGGACGGCTCGCTCCGGTGTCTGGGGGAGTGCAGGCTCTCCCTGACAGCGGGCGCGCCCGCTCAGGTGTCTGTGCAGGCTCTCCCTGACGGCGGGCGAGCCCGCTCAGGTGTCTGTGCAGGCTCTCCCTGACAGCGGGCGAGCCCGCTCCGTCACCGGGGGGGGGCTGCAGGCGGCCTCCAGCGATCATGCAGCCCTCCCCGCACTGCCCCCCTCAGGGGGACCACGGAGGTGGCTCCTTACTGTTACATTACAATTCAAAATTATTAATATTTAAAATATTAATACACTTATTACGTGACAATCAAGGGTTTCAACTCTTCAAATCTCCAACATATATTTAGGGGGTTTCCAATTTTTACTCCTTTCAGAGAGGAAAGATAACTATAACGTTGTCTCCAAATATTTGATTGAATGATAGGTTTTCTTGGATGTTTACAATATTGAAGATGGGAAAATATATGAAGAACACATAATGCATATATTATTTTTAATGATTTTTAATACTTCAATCCAATTGATAGTTCTGCATTGGCCTCTCGTTTCCTTATCAGCCATTTCTCACAAAACTTCATATGTGTTTTCTGAAAACAGCTGTAGGAAGAAAACTTCTGAATTCCACTTGAAACTGAATTCATGTGTAAAATAAATTGCTGCTGCATATATTCATTCGCACCTAAGTCACATGCTTTAAATAGAATGAGTTGTAATCAACAGGACTTGTCTCAGCACATACAGTTGTACATAATCATAAAACTGAGATTAGTATGTGTATTCAAATGGATAAAAGGATGCAGTGTTATCTGAACTACTTGCATTATTTTAAAGGGAAAAAAAAATTCTATTAGTGACATTTCTGCCAAAACCTAGCCACTGAGGCTCACTTTTTCAAAAGGGTCTGTTCAGTTGGAAAGTATAGACTAATACTGATTTGAATTAATTAACCTAGAATTAAATTGAAATAATTTAATTTGAAATCATGATCTTTGAGTTTATACTATGTTCAGTTGCAGAGAGATTTATTTTGCAAGCTTTCAATATTCCAATAAGAGACACTTGCTTAGAGACCCTCATGCAAACCCTGAGAAAGGGAAGATAATATGTCTATATGATAATTCTGGAAACTGCCTTCTCGTTCCTCCCAAAAAAATGGGACTTTAACCAGTGCTATTTGCAGTCTGCAGTAGACTATGACATGGCAGCAGCTCAAATAAAAGATTTCAGTCCTTTTTGTCTGCTTCAGTCTAAGACTGAGAAAAGCAAGAGCAAACAGGTAGTGTAGTGAGATAGAATGCTCTGAAAAACACAGATATTTATAGAAACAGAAACAGGAATAAAACCCAAACAACTACTTCATTTGTCTAATTACTTTTTACAGATTTCCTTCTTAGTACTAATCTCACTTGACTTATGTTTTCCCTGAAAAAAATAATATGGCAGTTTCTACAAAATAAAAAGAAAAGTAATCTAACGTTGTATTAAATAAAATTGATATGATTATCTTTAAATCAAGTAAATAGTCCATAGAATACTAGTAATTTTAAATGCTTTACTTTACTTTTTACTATTATATCTCAGAATACACCTGTCAATAAAAGAAAAAAGATTGAAATGCCATGAAACGTCTGAAACAGAGTAGCAGAGAAAAGAGCACAGAGTTTTTTAATAAATAAAGCAGTTTAATTATTTGAATGGTTTTTGGCTATCTTTCATTAGTAATTAGATATATAAATTATGATTTCTGTATGAAAAATATTTAAGCACCTTCATAGCAACAGTTATCACAGTTTTAATAGGTATGATGTATAGAGCATAACATTTATTTAATTAAATATATATATTCAACCATGAATCATTAACTCAATATTTAGCATTCACCTTTCCCATTGACTTCAATTAACTGAGGTTTTCAAAGATTAAACATTGAGCTTTACAGTGCAACTAGCTTTAGCTGTTTCTTGGTGGGAGTGGCAGCAATGTAATCCCTATGGAATAGCTGCAATACAATGTCTTCCTTCTGTACTGAATGACCTGCCCTTTCAAAACCTGAGATGAAGAAACAGGTGATTTAAAAAATGAAGTTTCTCTCCAAGGATTTCTGACTCATGTCTGAGAATTACTGTTTTGAAACTGCTGTGCAACCAAATGTTTCCATTATTTATTACACCTTCTTTAATTTCTTGGTCTTGTGAAATACTGGTTTGTCTTTGAGTTAGAGCTTTTTTATTTTGACCTTAACAACCAGCAGAACATTTGAAGATGCATGATTTTCCCATATGAACTACACTCTTGAAACAATTTTTTGAAGAAAAGTTGATTTAATATTTTAATTTTTAATATTCAAGTTCATCAAGCTCTTGTGCCAGAAAACTTAGATTTTATTTATTTTTTCACTTCATATTTGTTTCCCAAATTTCCCAGAAACTGAACTCTCTTGAGCTCTCTTGGCCAAATCTTGCCTGTAGATCATACCATTTAGGTATGTTCTAGGCCTCCCATTTTTGTACAGACACCTGAGAAAGAGCGAAAGGCAATATTTTCTCTTAGCATGAGGTTGGTGTTCCCCTCAGGCATAGTCTGAATCATCATCAGCTAAAGAAGGAACACCTTGAGTATCTGCCCAAAATTCTCTGCCTAGCTGTCCTGGGTTGCAGTGTAGGATGTACACAAAGTATTTATTCTATCACCATCTTCATGAACTGTTGAAACCAGGTGGGCTTGTGTTTTCCCAAGGGTGTCTTCTGCTAATGGCCTTTGGAGTGTCTTCTGCTAATGGCTCATTAACGCCTTTGGGGTGTCTTCTGCTAATGACTTTTGGGGTGTCTTCTGCTAATGGCCCATCAACGCCTGGCCCATGACTCACAGGTAACTCCCTCCAGGAGTTATCTCTGTTTAATGGGCCATCAAGGACCCACTTCACAACTCCTCATCCTATTGTGAGATGCTCTGCCCAGGGGGAGGAGCCAAGCATTCTCACCTGGATATAAGCTGGTATGTGGGACAGTGCAAGTAGCCCTGACCCACTGGATTTCCAGAGGAGCAGAGCTACCAGACCTTTCTACAGGATCACTGCTTCAGGAAGACCATCTCATCTGGACTGCTTCCACTACCCTGCTCAGGTTGTATTCTGACTCTGTCAGTGGTCCTTTGTGTTATCGCATTTATTTTACTTTTACCTTTTTTACCTTTTTGCTTATTAAATTATATTTCTGACTTGGAGCCTCCCACTCGTTTTGCTTTCAAACCACGACACTAGCCATCTGAAATGACTGGATAGACATTTCATTTGATCAAAATGACCAAGTTATCACCTGGCAATGCCTTGAGTTTCTGTCTGGTAAAGAATGTAACATAGAAAAAAAGAAATTTTGCAATTAGAGATTATACAAATCTTGATCAAGTATACAAATATTTTTGGTAGGAATCAGATGTAGTAAACAATGTTGTCAGCATTGTTAAATTTTGTAATATTTTGTTTTGTTGATGAGACATTTTTTTACCTATTACTGGAGAGTAAAATCTTGTACCCTCAACTAATATTAGGATCTAAATAAAACTTTTCAATTTTCTGCAGTTTTCTGAGCTCTTTGCAGGTCTTCTGATATGATAGATGATATATTTAATATTATCAATACAATACTTAGTTCAGAGTCAATACTTAGTGGTTTGCATTGTAACCACGGTTCAAACTGGAGTATCCTCTGGGATATAGAACTGCTAGCAGTTTTTGCCAAAATATTGGGGGGGGGTTATATTTTAAAATTTTACTTTAATGGAGGTAATAATTACAGAGGGAGAGTCAGTTAAATAAGACAACAGAAACTGTACTGTAGATTACTATGATTATGAAGATCTGCAGTCTAGATATGATTTTATAAAATGTCAATAAATTATTTTATAAACCCCTTGATTTCTTGCTGCATTTCTCTGGTGTGATGGAGTAACTGTGATACTGTTCACAGGAAAGTTATACAAATCCTACAGGAATACTAGATGACCAGACTGATTTTTCAACTGTATAAGTATATGGCTCACTTAGGTTGTTGCAAGAACAAGAGACCATGGAATGTCCTGGATTAGAAGCAGCCTTACAGACCAATCTTTTTACCACTCCTCTTCCATGGACAGGGACACCTTCCATCAGACCACGTTGCTAAAAGGTGTCCCTGTTCATAGCAGGGGGCTTGAAACAGACAATATTTAAGGTCTTCTCCAACACAAATCATTCTGTGATTATATGATTCCATTCTAAAATTTATGAAGTTTCATATCTCATAAAATACACCAAACATTCACTATCCAGAAATCTTACAAGATGGGAGTACTCTTGATTTAAAGAAATGTGACTATTAAAATTAATTCTGATTTGTAACAGGGAGCCTTTTTCAGTTGTTTTCTGTTTTGCATTCTGTTTGGACCAGTTCAAATAATTTATTTAGTAATAGGTAAGATATGATGCTATTAAAAAATCCATTGCTTCAATGTTTAATACTAGAGCTAAATGTGGAAATAATGAAACTAGCCTAAGCTATAGCACTTCATTAGACTTTGGCTCCAAGGAGTCTGAGCTATTCTAACTTACTTGCAGTGAAATTAAAGGAAAATTCAAATTAAAGTTGTTCATATATGTATGTTTGTAGGGAATCATTAATTCTGCTCTATCTACAAGCAATCAAAAGAATAGAAGTATACAATATTCCAAGGAGTTGCTAACTCAGCATAATTTGTTCAAAATTCTTTGTGAAACAATTTTGCTAAGAGTTTCTGTGACATATGTTCCTTGTGCAATAATCAAGCATGCTTAACCCTTGTTCGTTAGAGGGAGTGGTGAGCAGAATGTCTTTTTGGCAAATAATCTAAGACTTAGAGGAAAGACTGATTTTGTTTTGTTTTGTTTTTTTTTTTTTTTTTTTTTTTTTTTAATTAAGAACTGCAGATGCATTCATACCTACACAGAATAGACCAAGACATAAAGTGGAGACATTTTGGAGCAAGATCAGGAAGGAGATACCAAGATTGTTGAAGAGGTTGATCCATGCACCATGAGGGAAAATGCTGAAAGAATGGAGAGTGTTGATCCTGGAGAAGAGAGACTGGGGAAGGATCTAGAGGCACCTCAGGCAAGAAACTAGGGAAGACAGACTCAAACTTTTCAGCTGTGCGGATGGAAAGTGGGAGAAAACAGACACAAGCTGGAACATAGCATAAGAAAGTGAAATAAAATCTTTCTATATAAGAAAAAAATGCTATGAAAGCGGTCAAAAACTGTAACAGGCTTCCCAGAGAGACTGTGGAACCTGCATCGTCAGAGATATTTAAAAATCAACTGAACATGGTCTGCTGGATGTACTCTGAGTAAGAGATTGGACTACATGACCTCTGAGATCTTTTCTCACCTGTATGAGTGTGATTTCCTCTTCCATGTAAGAAGAATCTTTGAGAAACATGGGAAATTTTAATTTTATTCCCTTTCCTGTTGCCTCAGATAAGGAAAACAACGATAGAAGCATCAGGCCAAAATGAGACATTGACTAGTCTTTTGCTTATGCTTCCAGTCTCTCAAAATGTAAACAATACAAATCAGATTCCATGTAAATTGCTGAGGATCTTAAAAAAGGTTCAGAGCAACTCCAGATTAGCAGAGGAATTCTGAACTGTCAATTGCTTTGCTAACAAATGGATTAATTCCAGTAGGCTAGATTGAGGCAAAATAGTTCTGACTGCACTGAGGTCACATGCAGAAGGTTCAGCCCTAGTAACAGCAGACTGTCTACCCTTGAGCCTTTAAAATTCTCTCATTGCTGCAAGTATTTTAAGAAGTGCTCAAGTGAAGTGAAGCACAGATTTTTTGAACTGATTACATCACTAACAGTGTGTAAACAATGGAATTAACAGAGTTTCCCTTACATGCCACACACTGAAGCAGCATACCCGTACCTCCCACAACCCAGAACTTGCAGTACAAAGAAGAGACCAAGATGCGGTCCCCAGAGCTGCCAACCGACTAGCTGAGCTTTGTCGTGATATGATGAAGTTTTAGGCAGGTCTGGATTTCATGCAGAAGCGTGCTTGCTTGGAGGAAAGGAGCGGCTCACACTTGGTGGTACTTAAGCAAGTGTTTATTCAGGGCAAAGGCCCAGGTGGTCAAAACGTGAGTGTCTGAGTTGGCTCTTGCTTGCCCTTATGAACATGGGCGTTACAGATGGAAATGAGGGGGAGTGGCAAAGGTTGGGGGGGGCTGACATTGCCGTTTAGGGGTAAAAGGGGTGTGGAGATACCTGAAGCTTTGGCTGATCCACCTGGCTCAGCTAGGGCCATCAAGAACCAGGGGTGTGTTCACAGATAAGATACAAAGCACCGGGACAGGGCTATTAAGGAGATACGATGGAGAGAGCCAGGATTATTGAAGAGACACAATGCGGGGACCTATTATGTGAGTTAACAACAGTGATTAAGGAAAAGGGGTGTGGGGGTAGGAATGAACCTTTTACAGAAACTTAATAACAAAAATCATACAAAACTTTACAAAATCCAAAATGCACACCGCAACAAGTTTTGTCTTAATATTATTTGTAATTCAGACAGCAAAATAACAAGGCCAACAGCAAAGACTCGCTGTCGTCTTCCTTTAGTCCCTGTTGTAACCTGTTGTAACCTTAGAGCAGTTCAGAATTGAGACCACACACTCAGGTGCTTTTCTTGCAATACTTGTCCCTACTTTGTGTTTCCATAACCAGTGCAGGGCTTGGGGTGTGGTCTGGCCTCTGAGGGAGTTCCTTGACCTGCATCCAGCCATAATGCAGAGCACATGGATAGTGAAGGCTCCAAAAGCCCCTGAGGGCAAGTGGCTGCCAGTAAGGGCCACATGGTGCAGTGCTACTGGCATGCCCTTTTGGTGATCCAGAGGCATTTTCCCTCTGGCCTCTACAGCTTGCTGGTTGGTGGTGAACAAGCTGCTGACAAAACAAAAGTCTCACAAAACCAGAAAGAAATTGGTGCATGGGGCAGCTCCCAGCTGTGCCCTTCAGCTGGCTCAACAGCTGTGCAGTGTGAACAGCAGGATGGGCACAGCCCTGGTGCTCCTAGTCTGAAGGAGCACAGCACAGCTTATGCAGGCTGTAGCTGCTGCTGTCAGTCTGGTTAGCCATTAGCCACAGCAGAGGCTTCAAGTTTGTTTGGGAATGATGGCATTGCTGCACAACTGTGAATTTTCCCAAACCACTCCTGCACTATCCCCAGCCACAAGAAGAAGTTTATAACTCTTTTGCTCTTTAAAAACCATTGCCAGTGTTTGGAAGACATCATTCCAAGCTCCAGCTTCAGTTTTCAAAGTATTTTAAATATATTTGAACCAAATGTTCTATACAAATTTGAATCCAAATCCTGCAACCTTTTTCTGTGCGATCTCACAAGTTCTCACAAGAAGCTAGAGCAAGAAAATTCAGAGTGAAACAAGAAATAGAAGCAGTGATTCAGTAGGATCCATTTTAACAGATCCAGGCCACAGCAACTTGAGGACAGGCATCATCCTATAAGAAGCTACATTCCTCTGCAAAAAAAATATGCTAGATGTATTCATTTTCTTCCAGCAGAACATCTGCTTCATTTTAGAAGAGGGCACTTCCTCACAGAAAATGCATTTACTGAATCCATGTTAACAGTTATTTGCTATGTGCATACGTGACCATCTATTTTCTATTGCAGAGACTGTATGCCAGGCTGTCTTTATGTTCCTCAACTCCTGCTCATGTTCCATCTTATATCTTGAAATCAGATACTTTAGAAAATTGGATGAATTTATTCTGATGTTTCAGAAAGGCTCTATTTAAGACTAATGTCAAAGCAAGACACCATTTGAAAATTTTACAGGGATGGAAATTTACATAGTGACTAACGACAACCCTAAAAATAACTTATTTCTTGGCAACATCAATCTTGTTAATGAACTAAAATAATGAAATATTCCACTATCAGTGGTTTCCAAGAAGCAAGAAGAAAAATGTTAACTGACTCAGGTAGCAAAAAGAATGTGCGAACATTTCAACATCCACTCGGTTTTGATTTTGGGTTTTGTTTTTTTGGTGGAGTTTTTTGTTTGTTTGTTTTGGTGGTTTTGTGGTTGTTGTTGTTGTTTTTTTTTTTTCTTTTTTTTTTTTCTTTTTTTTTTTTTTTTTTTTCTTTTTTACTTAACCAACAAGGCTGCAAATGCCTTTTATGGAACAGTTATATTCTAGAAATTACCCTTTATACTTTTGGTCAGTAGTACAATACAACTAATCTGTCCTTCTCCATTCGACCCTTGATGGGAGCAGAAAGTAAACCTTCTGTACCAGGGGACACACATCAAACATTGTGGGCCTGAGAATCCCTTATTACAGCTTCATTGTGCCTGTGTAGGCTCTTTCCTGAAATATGTGTTTTAAAATTAAATCATATCTATATAGATATGATAAAAAGCTTCTAGATCAAGATCAATTCTTATCAACACAGCAAGATCTTTCCTTATTCATAAAAGTCACTTTCATAGGAGCACTGATGAGCAGCTGAAAGGAAAGACCTGATTATAAGTTGTTTTTAATGAGATGTGAGGAGTCTTATCTGTCAGTGAACACTATACATTTCTTTTTTCCTTAAAAGCTAAGGAGAAAAATGAATACAACAAATGACAACTCCATCACCCAGCAAGACACTGAATGTGATTTTCCCAAATGCATTGTGTGGAAGTTGGTCTGAAGACTTTGTACCTCCACATTATGTATAACATGATTTTCCTGGTGGGCTTCCCAGGAAGTTTCGTTGTCATTTGTGTTTACAGCTTTAAGATGAAGCCTTGAAAGAGCAGCACCATAATCAGGCTGAACCTGGCACTCACAGATTTGCTCTATCTCACTGGCCTTCCCCTCTTGACATGCTACTGTACTACTGGGGAGCACTCAATTTTTTTGGGAATTCATGTGCAAGTTCATCTGATTCTGCATCCACTTCAAACTGTACAGCAGCATCCTCTTCCTCATCTGTTTCAGTGCCTTCTGCTACATGATGATGGTTTACACAATGAAGTTCTCCCACGTCGAGAAGAAGGGCTGGGCAGCAGTGGCTTGCACAAACATTTGGTTGATGTCACTGGAAGCTGTTAGCACTGTCAATTTCTTGATCTCTTCTAAAGGGACACAAAACGTTAAGGTCCTCATGCCCTAACCTTACCAGCTCTGAAAACCCGGGCATAATCAGAGGCTGCTGACCAGCCTGGCCTTCTTCTTGCTCTTGCTGATGGTGACTCTGTGCTGTGTGCTCATCATCTGCACCTTGGCCACTGGCCCCACACATGGGCTTGCTACAAACAAAAGGCTCTCAGACTTGCTGTTGTCCTCTTGCTGGTCTTCTATGTGCGCTTCTTCCCCTTCCATGTCTTTTGGGTGGCTCTGTTGCCTAAGATGGGAAGAAAAACTTCCCAAACAATATTAGAACTTATAACATAAACAGCGATCTTTTAATGAAAGCTCAGGTTAAATACAGTTGTGTCCACTCAGCTGTCACATGGAGAATAAATCCACTCTGCCTGCTGTGTCTCTCAGCCACTGGCTCCACTCAACACGTTGGAAACCTATTGGTTTATGTCATGGTGGGAGACAACTTCCAGCAAGCCATGCTCTCTCCCTCAAGGTGTAAGTGGAGAAAATACATTCAGGAGCAAGTAGTCCAGGAGCAAAAACTACATGACCAAGTGAGAAATCATGTTAAAGTTGTGAAGGAATCCCTTGAAGTAAATTCCACCAAACCCAGGAGGGCTTTGGTGCTCTAAGCTCCTGCAAAGACAGTCGTGTTGGTATAATAGCAAGAGTTGCGGCTGACTTTGCCCTCTCCCTGCAGTAGAGCACTTATCAAAAAGCTGTCTTGGAAGCAGGTTTATATACACCTCTCTTAGCAACCAAAGAAATAGGGAAAAGACAAGATTCTAAGAGACCTTGAAGGTGAAATTTAAAACCATCTAGCCAGATTGTTCCCAAAGACATTTGGAAACACAGGGTTCTCTAGCTCTGGGCTTTTCTGCTGATTACAAAAAACATGGAGAGTTCAGTTTGGACATGAGAACAACTTCCATTGATTTCAGTGTTGTCACTGATGTAGTGCTTTGTTTTTTACAGCCTAAGTAAAACACAGCAGATATTGTCACAGTTGCTGAAACCACCGAATTGCACACTTAGAAAGCTCCTGGATAAATCAGATGTTTTCAGATTGGATGGACCCAATGTACTTCATCATAGGGCACTGAGCAATTTAATGGTGGAATTTCAGTCTTGGCCTAGGGGAGGATGGGATGAATAGGAGAGGAGGACATACTTGGTGACTACAAGGATATATAAGTATATATAAGTATTTATAAGTACGTATAAGTATATGTGTGTATATATAAGTGCATACTAGTGTGTGTGTATATACATATATATATATATGAAATATATATATATATATGGAAAAATAGAGAAAAAATAAATTAAATCATATTAGTCTACAGAAGATAATTATAGATGAGTACCAGCCTGAATCTATAATCTGTGTACAATCCCAGATGATTCTGATTTCTTAGTACAACAAATTAACAAGCTCATACATAAAGGATAGGATGATGTCACATATCTTGACTCCAGAAGAAGTTTTGACTGTCTGAGATGACTCTCTTGTGTGTAAGCTAAGGGAACAGTCTAGAGGAAGCTACTTTTGCTATTTCAGAGTTTATGCTCAGAGTCAAGATATTAGTGATTTACTATCAGAGTAGGGGGAGCCACAGAGTGGGGATTTGACCAGCCTGTCCTAGGTTCAGGGGTATTTAGTGTTTTCATTATCAAATTGCATGATGAAATAAAGTCTGTTTCTTATATTTATATATTTACATGAAGCTAAGAGGACAAAATTAAGCTGAAAATTTGAAGCAATGATCTTCAGAGACATAGGTTGCTACTAAACAGTGACAGGTGCAAAGTTCTATGCTTAAGTAGAAATAATGAATTATGCAAGCACAAAAGAAGAAGAAGAAGAAAGAAACCATTATTTAGGTAGCAGTTTTGTAGAGAAAGATCTGTGGTTACTGTGAATCATAGGCTGGACAGGAGGTGACAATTTCAGTGGGCTGACAGTGTCGGCTGTGGCAAAAAGAGCAGATGTACAAATAAAAAAATAGTGTTTATGATGCCTTGTGGATATTTAAAATACTTTGTTAAAGGATCATCCATCAGATATGTCTTTCAGAAGCACTGCCACAGGCCTTTTGACATATTTTCTAGTTTAATTTGTCTTCTTCTGCACTGTTGTCAAAAGCCAAATTTTACAGGTTGCCAGTAGATAGTGATCAATCTTGGTTTCACATATGCACAGTTAATGCAACCCCAAAAGTTGCACAACAAAAGGTGATTCACACAAAATAAATCTCTTCTGACATAGATTCATAGCATCCCAACTCTCCAATATGGATAAAAAGTACAAACACAGGGCACAAATTCTTTTCCTCTTCCACATCAGTGAAAGAACAAGATGTGTCTACCACTTACATATATACATCTGAAGGAGTGGATTAAAAATTATCTTTTTTTACTCTGTCAGAGCATTTTTAATTCTTGTTCTCAGAAGCTCTTCCTTCTCAAGCCCAAGTCGAGCTTATCACACACAAGCAGAAGCTCTTCAATTTAACTACATGTTCAATATAAAATGAAGCAGCTGAAGGTAAAAATTGTGAAATGGAAGTCTTCAAATCTTTCCATCTCTAACAGCAAAAGTGACAGTCTCAGTGACTTGGTGAGGGGCTACCTCTCTGCCCCCTCCTCTCTTCCCTTAATATAGGTGTTGTTTGGTTGCCTTCTTCCTATCTCACCTGTTCATCCACGACATTTCTTCATTTAGTTTGAGCTAAACTAGCTGATTTTAAAGTGCCAAAGTAGATTAGGGGATGGTTCTGGAGCTGTAATTCCCTGGTGGGGAAAAAACCTCCAGGAGAAGGGCATGTCTCCCAGTAGCATGGTTGGGTCTGGAAAAGGAGAAAAGTTCAACCTTAACACAGACACTTTTAAAGAATTCAAGGACTGCTCAGGTGCTTTGCAGGACTGAGAGATCATTATCTCGTGCAACTCATTCCTTTTGCTTACTGTGAAGCTCGATAGCTTCTATTTTTAGCTGCTGTTAAGTTTACTGCTGAAACAAGGATAAGTGCTTCAATTGCAGTAAACAGGAGACACTTTTCAAGCTCTGTACACAGTGTGACAGTATAGCTACATAAATTACTACACTATTGCAGGCTAATTCACACCATAGCTATGCTCCAGTAAGCAGGCTTCTATCAAAATTCTCTGGTAGGCTTGCCTGCAAGGACAGTCACACCAGCTCAAGTACCTACCAGCAGGCTGATCTCTGCCTGGGACTGCAGAGGGACCAAGAGAATAACTCTGCAAGGCAAACCTCTCAAGGGAATGTCACCTCAGATGACATTAAAGGTGAAACTTCGGAGCCGCAAACTGTTTTTGTAGACAAGTCAAACCTTATTCCTCGTAGTGACTCGTGTTGCAGATTGCCGCAGAGCTGTCTTATACCTTTGTTTGTCCAGGGAGGAAACCAACAAATCTTTTTCCTTTTCTCCCCAATTCTTGTGTTCCCAAAAGAAATGAAAGCAAAAAGCCCGTCCTCATATTCAAACCTCCCAGAGAGCAAAAATACTGACAGCAATGTTCTGCATAAAAGAGAACAGACAAAATCTGTCCTAATCTGGCTGCTCCGTGGAACACCTAAGGAGAGAGTTGTGTAGCACACTCCATGTAGCATCAAAATGAATAGCTGTGTAAAGACCTAGTGGAGAGAAAGGCTAAAACAGCTTGGAAATGGTCTACTTTGACAATGCCTGTGTTGGATATTGCTGTGACAGAAGGCTTCAATTTTGTCCTGATGTAATGGTGTGTGTGTGTATATATCTATCTATGTCTATATCTGGAGTGCTGCTGCAGCAGTTGTGCAGTGTAACAGTGCACAGAGCCGTGATCCACCATGTCATGGTTTGAAAGCAAAACGAGTGAGAAGCTCCAAGTCAGAGATACAATTTAATAAGAAGAAAGGTAAAAAGGTAAAAATAAAATAAAATAAATGCAACAACACAAAGGACCACTGACAGAGTCAGAATACAACCTGAGCAGGATGGTGGAAGAAATCCAGATGAGGTGGTCTTCCTGAAGCAGTGATCCTGTAGAAAGGTCTGGTAGCTCTGGTCCTCTGGGAATCCAGTAGGTAAGGGCTGCTTGTACTGTTCCAAATCCCAGATTATATCCAGGTGAGAATGTTTGGCTCCTCCCCCTGGGTGGAGCATCTCACAATGGGATGATGAGTGTGAAGTGGGTCCTTGATGGCCCATTAAACAGAGATAACTCCTGGAGGGAGTTACCTGTGAGTCATGGGCAAGGCGTTGATGGGCCATTAGCAGAAGACAGCCCTACACTAGAGCACTGCCCCACTTGGTTTCAACAGTTCATGAAGGTGGTGATAGAATAAATACTTTGTGTACATCCTACACTACAACCCAGGACACACTACACGGAGTGCAGGCCAGTGCCAGGCTCACCACTGAGCCATTTGGACCTCACAGAGATGTTGCCATTTTGCTGATGAGGCTAAGTGAGCAAAATGAACTTTGAATGACTGCTTCTATCTGCCAAGATTTTCTGCTGTGAAAATGCAGGTTGAGTGAACCTAAACTTTAAAGCAGCAAATGACAAATGAGCACATCACTGTTGAAGTCTTACCAGCTCTGAAGTCACTTTGCTTTCCCCTGCCAGAAAAGGAGAAGATATGTAAAGGAAAATACTTTGTGTGTTCCCTTATATTTTGTGGCAGTAGAGGCATTCAACAGTGCCAACTGATGCCACTTCACTGTAAATGCCCCAGAACTGAGTCAAGGAGGGGAAAACCCATTCATACTAAAGAAAGTGTGCCTTTTTTTTAAATAACACCTGGAAAAGAGCAGTACTTCTGACTAAGGTGTCTTTCTGACTTGATGTCCTAGCCTACAGGGTGCCGTGATAGAGGGCAGAGTGACTTCGATACCTCCTAAAGCAGGAGAAAAAATTGCATTTCTGTTTTTAGTCAGAGATGTACTTTGGAGAAAAGGAGAAGGAGAGAATTAAAGTTGGTAAACCAAGCTGCATATCTTTCCAAAACAAATTTTAAAGCTGAAATGCTGATTTTTTTAAATACACAGAGAAAACATGATTTTTCAGAGCTGCTGCAGGCAAGTATAATGCAGAGTATGTTTGATTCATTCTTGCTGAAACCTTAAAAGGCATTTGAATTATAAGGTGCATTGTCTTCCAAGATTATTCCTTGGTTTCTTTACTCTGCAAAATGGTTCATATCACTGATTTCTGAACCAAAAGAGAGATAGTTGCCTGCAAGCTATTGTACCAGTGATGCTCTCCACTCCTAAAAGAAAAACAAAAATTCTGAGCTTCTATATTTATTTATTGAGAAAAAGAAAAGTGGGGTTTTCAAATTACTTTATGAATTTCCTTCTATTTTCTTAAATAGTGCAAGAAGGTAAGGTGAAGCAGAAAGAGATGCAACTTTGCACACAGATGTCTAATGCCATACGGAATGCTAATAAAGCAAGCTGGCAAGCATAGTTCCTGGAGAGATCGTCTTCATGTGTTCTTTTTTAAAATACAGTTGTATTTCCAGCATGACTCCTGCTACCCAAACCAGCAAACCTGATAGCAGGTTTAGTCCATCTTTCCCTTCACTGCATCCAGCTCAAGATCCATTCAATTGCTTAAGACCCATTAGCTTCCTGGAAAAGTGATTAGGAAATTGATTTTGTCCCTTCTAACAGTTCTGCTAAAATCTTTGTGGTTCCCATTTGCCCCTGAATGGCACAAGATAATTGGCTGCATCCCAGGGCCATTTCAAGACAACTCCTGTGCATCCAGCAGAATTGGTGTTTTCTTGGCAGATCTGTGACAAAGTGTTTTGATATTACCATGAGAACACCCTGTGATTCTCCCACATCTCTCCTCTAATTTTCAAGGACTTTCATGGTGCCAGCCACTGTGCAAAGTGATGCCCTGGATCTGCAGCTGACAGGGCTAGAAAACATCTTCTCTTTGGGAGCCTCAAAGGGTATCCAAGGTAAAAGCTCCAGCTCTGCTCTGGTTACAGATCTGTAAATCTAGATTTTTTTTTTTTTTTTTTTAAAAAAAAAAAAAAAAAAAAAAAAAAAAAAAAAAAAAAAAAAAAAAAAAAAAAAAGGAGGCAGCTTGGCACAAAGCAGGAAACCATTATGAGTGGATTTATTTCCAGCTCCCAATGATCCCAAAGGGACAATTTTCCACTGGGTGAGCCAGGCTGGCCCAATCACTTATGGCCTCAGCAATGAAGAAGACCTGGCAGACAGTAGCACACAAATGCACTGTGCAACAATTTCAAGCATAAATCTTTTTGGAAAGTCTCTTTTCCCTTCAATTCATGATGTTTTTTATCAACAGAAAGTTATCTTAACAGAAGAGGCAGCAGCACCTGCCTGGAGGAGTTTCCTCACATTACCTTTCTGCTAGTAAGCTGCTCTGAGATATTTATATATCATCCCTATTTTACAGGTGATGAAACTGAAGCACAGGGGAGTTAAGTGACTTGCCTCCAGTCACAAAGCAAATTAGCAGCCAAGTGGGGAAGAGAGCAGTTCTCAGCCCAGAGCTTTTACAAAGTACATTTTAGGCTTAGGGAAAGATTTTCAAGGGAGTCTTGATTGCTCAGTGGTGGCACTTCAGTAATAAAAGTTGAGTTAGAGCAGTGTCTGCACTACTCAGACCCTACTTCATCCCCAACATCATACTCTGTATCCTGGAAGGAACACTCTTGTTTTCTTTCAGAGAAAGTTTTGGGGGACCAGCTCACCAAAGTTAATCGGCTACCACTCTGTGTGACCTTAGCCAAGAGCCAGTAATTAATAGCTGCATTCATCCCATTTACAGGTTACTATCAAGTGTTTTCTAATTTGCAGGTTAACAGAAAATATTAGCAGTACCCAGGGAAACCTTTCCAGCTGAAATGTGTGCATGGCACCGCAGGTTGGGAGGTTGTTCTTTGTGGGGTGCCAAGGTCAGAAATAAGTTCCATAATCCCTGCCTTCAGCCAGGGGAAGGGTACCACTGCTGACCATGTATGTGTGCCAGCTCTGGGAGAGTACATGGGTCTGTCCTTCCTCAGAGCTGGCCAGGCCCCCTCCCTGGAGACACTAATCCAGATCCAGCAGCCCATGTTCTGCCTTCAGAACTTTTCTTTTACTGGGAGAAAAGCAAATGGAATTAAGATGTAGATTTATCATACATCTTGGAAATTTCCATCCTTCCTTTGGCTCAGCATGATTAATACAGCTGCACTTGCTTACCAGAGCTAAATACTTGTCAATGAACATCAGTGAAAAACTAATCTGTCCCTCTACCATAACAGAATCCCAGTAAACATAGTCCCCATCCTTTTTGCCAAAATGCAAACCTGCATCTCACTGAGGGAAGGGAAAGGCAAGGATGGGACATCGTCTTTGCTGGGAACACTATGAAGATCAGCCGTGCAGTAATTCCAGGCTGTGCCCAAGGGACTCTCCCCTCCTGTACTTCCTCAGCTGGGATCTGCAGGTGCTATAATTCAAATTCCCACTAGAGGGTAGACAAAACTTTTCCAGTAAAAGGATCGCTCTGGAAAAGCATAGAGTATGCAGGAAAGCAGTGTCTGATTTGGAAAAGAAAATCTGTGCTTGAGAAGCAGCAAAGAGTAGGAAGAGGAAGAATATGTTTATACCATCTGCAAGAGCAAGGTGGGAGCATTGTTCCAAATTTCTCTAAAGAAACATAATCTCTGCTTTATACTTTTAAATCAAATACAGCTGGAGTGGCTATGTTGTTATAAATATGTAAACTGTAAATTGGATTTACAGAAAATATAGATTTGTAATTTTCAGAAATACAGCTGGTTTTACCCCTGCAGATGTTGTCTTACAAACACTGATAGCGGCCAATTAAGAATTTCAAGTATTTAGAAAAGATAAATACAGGGAATTAGAGTTTATCCACTTTGGGAATAAATTCTCCCCACTCCTGATGGCCTACCCAGAAATGTCAAATGGTGTATTTCTCTCTCCATTATTGACCAATCTACTACTGCAGGTAATGATGGCTTGTGTGTTCTCCTCACATATTTCTCCACTGCTGAAATGCAGACAGGTTTCTCTGAACCTTGCTGTGGGAAGGAAAAGTATGGCTGCAGGCATCAACACATATTCCACTTCTTGCTCTCCCTGAAAGAGCAGTTTCTTTCCAGGTGAGATTGGCTGTCTCAGGGACCTCCCTGCACTGCAGATAAGGGCATTGTGAAAAGGTTTTCTTACCACATATCTGACCACTCCAAAGCAAGTTTTCAGACAAATTCAACAAGCCAAATCTAGGGAAGTTAAAGCAATTCAGAGTTTTTTTTCTGAGTTTATTTATTTAGTTCCAGATCAACAAAGATGTCCTAAGACCCTGAAGCATCACCTCTGTGAGCTAAACAACTTTTTTGAATGCTAAGCAAAGATTTGCTTCAGTCTTTTGAAATATAACTTGTTTGTGCTGACAGAGATAAGAACCAAAGAAGGCCCAGCAAAGCAGCAGAGATCTCAGAGGCATTCCTGCAGCTGGGACTCCTCCCACAGCTAGGATAACTGAAGGCTAAATTAACTGTACTTCAGAAGACCAGCATGCCACTGTTTGCTGTCATAAGCACTGCATTTATCTCATCTGCCCCCTAAATAGGTGTGGGCTTTAGAAAGGAAAACCTCTGTTTTGCCCTTCTGTTCCGGATGGGTCCTGTCTGCTGGGCCCACATAGTCTTGTGGGTGGCAACAACTTTCTCTCTCCAGCTAAGTGAGTTGCTGAAACTGCGTGTCACTACAGGCAGCAGTCTCAACAGTTGTCACATTGAAGGGCTAAGCAGGAGATGTGCCTGGAGAAGGATTACGTTTGGGGCCTTAATGAGATAAAGAGAGGAGCCCTTTGGGCAACCAGATGTGATTTCACTGCAATAAGGCACAACAATCCATGGCAGAGATTTTCACAGCACAGTATTAGGAACAAAGGAAGAAGTATTGATCCTGAAATACAGCCATGCCAAATGAGGTTAAATTATATATTCTCTGAGTTGTACTGCAAGGTGTGAATGATGGGTCTGAGGGATGCTGGCATGGGCTAAGAAGAGGTATATGGAATCTGAAGGAGGGTTGCATTTGATGTCTACTACACTGTTTCACATTCCTTGTGGTTATCAGTACCTCTACCATCTGTCCTTGCCAAAATAACTGCAAGACCTACTTCAAATGATGCACCTCTCCTGTAAAGATCTCCTGTCTTCATCACTCTGAAAAATAAAGAATATTTTATTGAAGAAAGAGTTGTTATACAAAAGTCTGTGATATGAGGTGAAAAGTAAAAAATCTCTCCTTCAGGGAGTAAAGAAGCTGGATTTGGTAGAAGATGGATCTCAGCAGCTGTGCTCTTTCACCAAGTAGTTGCCTAAGGGTGGCAGTTGATGTTAAATTCTGTACAAAATTTCCTTTTCCTGTGTGAATTAAAGATATTGAAAGAGAGACCTTTATTCTGGGGCCCTGATTTCCATTTGTTTGTGTGGATTTTGGAGATAATAAAGGCTCTTCAGTTAGCTTACAAAGCTAAAACCACACACACACCTGGCCTCAGCTGTAGAGTAAGTCTTCTGTTCCTGTCTTCTTGGGGTCCATGAAATGCACTGTCTCATCAACACAAGTTTCCACACTATTGCTCCCAAGCGTATGAGTTAAAGATATTCAAGGGTGAAATGCTACACCAAGTAGAATTTATAAAGTGATTCCATAGGATTTTGTACAGTTACAACCGTGACTTAATTATAGATACACAATATTCACAACATCTCTATCATAATCAATTCACACACATGCACACAGGCAGAGGGAGATCTGTATCTGTGTGTGTAAAGGTATCCATCCAAATTTCCCCTTGGGTTCAGGGAGATACCTCAGATCCCTTAGTGTTTCTCCACAGACATGTATTGCACCTTGAGGAGAATGTGTGTTGGGGGTATCAGCCTAGGCCTTGTCACCAACAAGGAGCAGCTGAGAGAGCTGGGGTTGTTTCACCTGGAGGAAAGGAAGCTCATTTTCTACAATTCCCTGAAAGGAGGGTGTAGTGAGGTGGGGGTCAGCCTCTTCTCCCAGGTAACAAGTGATAGGAGGAGAGGAAATGGCCTCAAGTTGTGCCAGGAAAGACTTTGACTTGATCTTAGGAAAAATCCTGTCTCCAAAAGGGTTGTCAAGAACTGGAACAGGCTGCCCAGGGAAGTGGTGGAATCACCATTCCTGGAGGTATTTAAAAGATGTGTGTATGTGTCACTTAGGGGCGTGGTTGAGTGATGGACTTGGCAATGCCTGGTAAACTGTTGGACATTATGATCTTAAAGGTCTTTTCCAACCTCAATTATTCTAAGATTCCCCTCCACCTAGGCTGGCAGAGGCAACATGATACTTTGCTGCTACTTATCAAGGACAGTTTCTTGCTGTCCCAGAGACTTTATTCAGTCCAGCTGCTGCTGTTAGTGCTGAATATTGTCTGTGTGTGTGTACTAAGGGAGTGTATTAGGAAAGAAATCACCCTGCTCGAGATGACAGATTATTTTGATCCCTGAATTGAGATTGACTGTCTCAGTAGTTTATTTCAGAAGAAATCAGACATGTTGATTTCAGCTTATCAAATAATTTCTGACAGACTGCTTCTTCCCTGCAAACTGTTGAATCAACAGGATCAAAAAGTTTCATGTGGATGTCTTTAATCTATTGAAGGAGTTGATAGAAACCAAGTAGGCAGCACACAGGGAAGCCCCTCCAGCTAACCGAGCAGCCCCAGAAAGACAGCAGGGAAGCTGATAATGGTGGAATGGACAGGCCTGCTGCATCCTCCATCAGAATGGACCAGCAGAATCCAGCTCCTTTCTTGGGATGGAGCAGGTTTCCATCTGAAATGCTCTGTAAGAGGACAGAGCAGACACAAAAGTTAGTATTTTTGAAAAGCAAAAGTTGCTCCTTTTCTCTGATTTTTCACAAAAGCCAGCACTACTGGGAGCTGTGGCTAAGCTGCTACTCCAAGCACAGATAATACTGATGTGAGTTTCTGGAGAAAAGTGCAAGGCTCAGCTCTAGGATGTTTAGCATGACAAAATTTTCCGTCCAAGTCCAGATTATGCAGTGAGCTCACCCATATTATATTCACTAGCAATTTGGGCAATGGAGTAGAAAGTATACCCTTTAAGCATGCAGATGACAAGTGAGGGGACTACAAGCTTTCTGGTAGACAGCATTAGATTCAAAGTAATTTACAGAAAATGGAGAAATGGTCTGAAAAAAACCAGAATGCAATACAATGAAGACAAATGCAGAATTTGTGTTTGTAGATTAATCAAAACTCAACAAACTGGACTATCTGCTTAGGCAGCAGTACTGCAGTAAAGGATCAAATGGCTGCTCAGGACACAAGCTGAACATCAGTCAGATGTGTTCTGCTGTTGTGAAAAGGGCAAACAGCAGAATGGGATGTAGAAATAAGAGCACAAGCCTCCAGGTAGGATGATTAACCCTGCTGCTTTTGTAACGTGTCTCCTGGGGTGGCATGTCTGGTCCAATACTGCACTTAGAGAAGGAGGGGAACCTGCTGGACAGGGAGCAGAACAGAGGTTCAGGAAAAAAAAAATATTGTAAGATTGAGAGTTGTTCAGTCTTGGAGAAGGGCCACTGCAGGAAAAGTGATGATGATCACACACCTGACCTGTATCTAGAAAATAGAGTGCCCCCAGCTAGGACTAGATCAGGAAGGTGTCAGGCATGACACAACTCATCCTTTGGGCACAGAGAAGCACAGTAATAGTTTATTAGAGAGAGAAATTGAAAAGACATTGGAAAAGCACCTGCTGGGACTGACAAGGATATGACCCTGCCTGGTGCAGCAGATGAACTGCAGGTCTTGAGGAGCTTCCTTCTACTCCATTTCCTGAAATGCCATGGGGAAAAACCCTTTGAATAATGACAGAGAATTTCAGGAGAGACCATCTGCATGCCCCAAGATGGTCCCTCAGAGAGGGACTATCTCAGGCCTTTGCAGTGACTGTGCCATGAAAGCCAATGGATTAGACACTGCTGAGATGGATTAAGCTGCCTCTGAAGTCAGTGGCAATGCACCAGTTCAGACCTCTTTAGAATACAATGTGCAAAACCTGGTAAAAGTCTGGGTAGAGATCCCCTCCTCAGATCCCAGCAGACCATCAGTCATGGCAATGTGAAGCAGGAGACTTGTATGTTCGCAAAATGCAGAGTAGTGGGTAAAAGACCTTACCCCAAACAGCCTGAACATGCAGAGCACTGAATTTTTTATATCCTTTAACACATCATATCATTTCATTTTATCAGCAACTACTAAGCAGTTCCCTTTTAAAAAATAAAAAGCCAAGGTCAAGCTTTTTCTGTCTTTTCTTGTGTCATCTTCTGTCCCATGGTGATGTGATTTCTTCTGTTTCTTTATTATTGAAAATCTTGATAAATACAATAGAATGACATTCACATTTAACAAAGTGCTGGTGTTTTAGCTGAAACTCGTGCCCTGATGGAGACAAATATGATACATCAACTTACAGCAGAGCCCCTCAGCTGACCCAGGTGTGGTGAGTAAGCCCAGTGCTCTGGTAATTCGAGTCCTGCAGAGCTCAGAGTGAGATCTAACCAAAGCACTTCAGTGACCCTGAAGCACTTGGTGAAAGGTGGCATAGAAAGGAAAAGCAAGAGAAAATCTCTGCAGAGAATAGCACCTCCCTTTCATATATTTGATTTAAGTGAGAACAAAATAGCCAGAGGAAAAAAAATAGGTTAAAAAAAAGGACAGAGTATGAATTCCACAGGTTCACTTTGAATGAATTATCTCTTTGAAGGCTATTTTAGCAATCTGCACCTCCTCCCAGTCTCAGTTGTTGGAGAGCCATTTAATTGCCTGGGGATAATAATAAGCATCATTTAAAGAGCACAAGACTCTTTCAAATGCAGGGAAACAGCATGTCTCTCAGGGTGAGGCTGGCAGACCTTCCTCTGCAAGGGGGAACCAGAAGGAGCTGCCTTCATGCTGGCAGAGCAGCTTCTCTACCATGAGGAATAGAATGGGGAGTGCTTGGGATGAGGAGCCTGAACACCTTCCCTGTTGTACAGCTTTTGCCTGATAAAAAAGGAATTTGCTGCAAAAAAACCAAGACCTTTGACTCTGTCCTTAAATAATGGTATGCAGGGCATTTCCTTGTGGATTTCTGCTTCTGTCTGTTTTGTCAAGGAACATCCTCATTTCATTTTGAGTGAAAATCACTTCTGCTTATTACTATATAATACTAAAATTCTACCTGATAATTTCAGGTACCTGTTTACCTTACCAGAAACAAGTGCTAAACAACTGTAAACAACCAATGCAAACAACTAATTCACTGGTTAATAATTTCAGTGACTGTATGAAGAAAAGGATTAGATGATCTTGGGAGATAAATTATACTTCTGTAATATGAAGTGTGTCCTAAATGGCTGAGCTCCCTTCCCTGTCCTGTTTGTGCTCCTCTTGGCACCAGGCCCGCCAGAAGAGGCTCATTTCCAAAGCACAAATATAATTTCTGGAGATGGGAACTGATGGGGTTAGGGGTGGAGGTAGGAGCAGACATAGGAGGTGTTGGTAGCAGGAACATGGGTCCTTTGGCCAAGATCCAGGCAAGGCTGGTGAGGGAACAATATCTGGCTAATAAGAAGGCTCATCTTTGGCTGTGTACATTAAATTCACGTGTTGGGGGCTGTGATGCTACAAGTCACTTTTCTGAAGACAAAGTCTTATTAGAGTGACCAGAGGTAAAGAGCAGACATTTCTTCATGTGCCACAGCATCCTGCAAACAAATTACAAGAGCAACAGCACCACAAGAGAATATATCTTCAGTGACTGAAAACTTGCTTGTACACTGGAAGCCACATGAGCAACATCCTTTGCTGAATCCTCTACTGGCACATTACCGAACACCAAGGAGGCTGCTTCGTCTTGGAACTGAAAAACCCAATAAAATAACAAGGCAGCAAATTGGTCCTCTCTGTTTTCAGTCCCACTGAACTGGGTCATTTTAAGGAAACGGCCTATTACCTAAAACAATTATACCTGTTGTCACATCTCCAATGAGTTTAGTTTGGTCTTTAGTGTCTGCTGGGAAAACTTTAACTGGCGCAGCTGCTGTGTTTAGGGCGACTTCATAGCTGGGTGCTCCTGTGGGGCTTTTTATTCACTGGTTTACACTCCTGGCAGTGCTGCACCAGAGTACCTGAGCACATGCTGGCTTTGAGCAGATAAATTGTCCATTGTCTTTCCTCTCACTATTTCCCATGGGGCAACACGCCTTCTGAAAGTTCAGCCATCATCTAACGGCTGCAGTAGATTTTATCTTCTATGCCCTGTAGTCGATGAGCACCAATTCACTTTGAGGACTATATTAGGCATAAAATACTGTCTCAGACCCATATGGGCTATTTTTGAAACCCTATCGAACTACTTCTGCTCGGCTGATGTGGCAGCAGCACTACTTATATTCCAAATTATATATGTAATTTTCCTAAGGTAAAATATCCCTTTCCAAAAGTTTTCATCAACAGTCTCTATTTCCTACATAATTAGATGACAGCATTTAACTGTGATTAATTCAGAGTTACAGTGCATTTAGGGATTAAAAAATGCTGCCCTTCCCATTCTGTCTCAGGGAAGAAATAGGGAGGGAGAACTAGAGTTGATTTCCCCATGTGATGAAGACACACGATATCATTCTCGACAGAACAGAGCATCTCCCAGTGGGTGGTCTGATAACAATGGTAATTAGGTATTCAATCACACACAGAGCAAGATCAGCCAAACAAATGCATGTCTGCTAAGGGAAATAACCCATGCAAAGATTATGTGTTTGCTGAACCAAAAGTAAAGCGTATAATGAAACTCTTTAGACTCTGGAGCCTAACCCTTGCCCAACAAAATGCCTGCTTTTTGCATAATTATCAATCAGAGCCATTTCTACTGCACCACACCGGGTGCTGTCATGCCTGAAGGTCTGATTCTGAAAGGAGTCTTTCACTCATGCCTGTGGATTTTAGGTCAGGTTTTGTGAAATGAGGATGGCCCCTATGCTGGTTTGTGGACCCTCATGCCTGCAAACCCTAATTACAGTTAAGTTCAGCAGTGATGCTGAGACAGAAGAAGTCCTGCTATGACCTCTTCCACCCCAATGCCCACAAAAGCCCAAAGCTAGCCCATCTGGAGGAGAGAGACATTGTCTGGAACCAGCTACAAAGCAAAATAAAATACTGGGCTTTGTTCTTCACTTCTGTATTTCAGACTGGAAGTTTTTGAAAGGGGTTATGTGGCCCAGGTGAGCAAACCCATCAGTCATCCTGTGCACGCTTTTCACGCCGCCATCACAGAAGGAAGAATACTGTATGAAAAGGTGATCCTATTTGGGTTCACACACTCTGTAATAACTGGCTTTGCCTATCGTACAAAGTTTCAAGAGGAAATATATAATTAATAATCCTGCCACCAACTAATTCCAGTTCTTTTCCTATACAGCGACTAAGAGCCACATTAACACATTCAGATGAACTCCATCGAATTTTATTATGTCAGGGAAAATGTCAGCACCTCTGACCAACTAATCCAGCCTGACTGAAAGGCTGTTGAAACACGAGGTGAGTCTCTTTGGGAAACATTTCTGGAGACCAGCTTCAGCTGGTGGCTGGTTGTTAAGCAGTGAGTGAAACACAACTCCACAGCAGGGAGGCATGTGCAGCTTCAGTGCCAGCCCCAGCCAATCTACCTCTGCTGTTGTCCTCTTGTCCCTCCCCACCACTGCCCACCATAAGCCCTAGAGCCTACACACTCACAGAAAGAGCCATCACCTGTCACAACATAAACCCAACACAAGAATAAGAGAATTGGTTTGGCCTCAGTCAGCTCACTTATCCAACACATCCCATGATTGCACAAGCACCGGGGTTGTTGAAAATGTGTGGTTTAGGATGACAGGTGCTGCCAGCTCTTTTGACTGCAGCATGCAGTTAGAGTCACTTAAGCTGACTGTGGAACTACAGGGTATTTTGATTTCTCTCCAATGCTTGTAGAGGGGAGAAGGGGTGAGGACAGCCTTAAAGTACAAAAAGCCCCTTGTTCTTGGGAAGGATCACAATGGCCTACTAGTGGGCAGACTTAAGAGGCCCATGGACATGAGGTGGAGAAGTGACTGGTAAAGAGAAAAGGTCCACAGACTGAGGAGTTGAAAGTCACACTGAATAATCATCCCTTATCCATAGAGATCCCACATGAGGCCAGATAAGCCATTCACACATGTGGTCCTTGTTAATTTATTCTCAATTTCCCTAGTGCCTGACATGAGTCCTGGGGCCAGTTGCATGGCTATGATTGAAGCCAATGTTTCCAAAGGTCTCTGTGCAATGAGGAGCTGCTGTAACCATGGTGAAAGATACAGGGAGGATGCAGGGGTGCAGCAGCAACTAGGTCACTCCAGCTGATGATGGCACAAGATTTGGGTAAACTAAGGAGCATATCTCCATCTCCATGCAGAGCAGCTCTGTATGAGTTGACCTTCTATTAGTCACCATCTCTCAAGATTAGTTTGAAAACGTGTGTTTTATTTTCTTCTCTTCTCCTGTCCAGAGTTAGAAATGCAGAGGTAACCCCAGTGCACCGAATCCCTGGCAGGTCTGGGTCATGACACCAGGAAAGCCCATTTCTGCTTTACCTCAGGCACTGCCTCTGCCAAGGAAGAACGAAAACCAGCCACTGCTGCACAGGTTCCCCATTGCTCAGGGGTATAATGGATTAAGTAGTGAATGCATTAAATGATCCCTAACTATAATTAGCTCCCTCTGTGCTTGTAACGCTACAGCCTCATACAAATGGTTTCTAATGACACATGCAGTGCCTAGGAACAGGGTAATAGCTATTTAAACAGTTGCTGATCCTTGAGCTGGTACATGACAGTGTATTTTACAATTATTGAGAAACTTTGGACATTTTTTAGAAGTGCTCTGGGCAATGACCTAGAGAAGAGCTTGGTTAGATGAGAGCAGAGAGGGTGCCCTTTCCCTAATGGTAACAGATAGTCATAATGATCTAGTTGTCAGACATTACTGCTGCCCCAGTCTTGACTGTCCCCATTACCACTCTTTCCCTGCACTGCGATTAGCAAAATAGATAGCCAGCTCCCAAATCCTGCCCAGTACAGGCACTCAAGGAGAGTTGAGAAACTCTTCTGAAAAATACTGCTATATGTACATACATACATAATGTTCAGGCATGAAAGCTTGCTCATTTGGTACTGCAGCATAAACTCATCAGTGAGTAAAGACCCATCAAATATATCAAGACAGAAAAGCTGCTGGCCACACTGGGCAGCTGGAGCTTCTGTGCATGGACCAGGTTGCAAGCTCAAGGGCTGAAGACTGCTGTTTCAAAATTCAAGATGCAACAACTGTTTTTAAATAATAATAATCTCTTCTGATCTTATTCCTCGAGCTAAGGATAATAATGAGATTTTTATTCAAGAAGAGTCTTTTGGCTCAAGAAGCAGAGAAAATTGCAGATCTTGTGAATTATGAAGCCCAAAAGCAAAAGTTCAAAATAAAACAGTTTGCAATTTCAGCTACTCCAGTAATAACCAGCCAACACAGTATAGATAATTTACTCACCAAAAATAAGCAGAAAGAATGCCACAGTTTCTGAAAAGCACATCATGCCAAAAGAAACATTCATTTACTTTATGAGATGAAATTTGTACTCCGTTAGAAATTTGATTTTAATGAAGACAGTGTGTCATAACAGTTTTCACCTGACCTTGAAATGACAACGTGCCTTATTCACTTTGGTGATCAGGTTTCACTTCAGAGGAAATGGAGAATAAATTTAATTTCATCTTTTCTAAGCACATGCACTCACACATACATGCTAATTTAAATGTGATTTGCTGCTATTAGAATATTACAGGTCTGCCTCAGCACACAGAGCTGCTGCCAGCAAAGCATGATCTGCCCACTGAAGGCAAGACAGCGTGAATGACAGAGGGCAAAAGAGGACTCCTCCAGCCACCCAGTTCTAAGAGCTGACACTTGAGCCATTACCTGAGGTTTTCTACCAGTTTCCTAATTCCCAACCACATAGAGCCTCAGTCAGACAGGGAGTGAATGTAAATGTCTGCAAAGCCATACTAAAACCTGCTTCACTGCAAGGAAGATATAAATACATTTCATTTGAGCTCTTTGCTCAAAGCAATAACAGAGGGAGAAGCAGAATTGCAGGTTTTCAGGTAAGCAGTATTTCTCCATTTTCAATTTGGAGGGTTCAAGATTGTGGTGAAGAACCAATCAGCAGTGCAAGAAAGCCAGACTGGGGATAAATCAAATATTCTAGTAAATTTGTCTAACATGATATAAAATATCCTGGAGAGGCATAAATGTGGGTGACAGTGGTATCACCGAACAGCAGAAAAGAGAGAAAACATGCACAACCCTAGCTTTTGTGATTGTAAATCTGTATTGGTTTAAAACAAACTTGACAGCCTTTAGCTAGTACATCTTTGACTGCAAAGCTTCTATACCAGATCTAATATTCATGTTAAAAAGCATTAACATTTTAACTAAATTGTGGGGACACTGCTCAAATTTCACTCTGAAGTGCTTCTGAGTAACAAAGAGATAATCATCTTGCTGACTTGTTATGATCAAATAATGTCTGTTGTGTCCCAGCTTTAATGACTGGGTTTGTCAGAGCAAACTGGTCATGTTCCACCAGTTATTGGGATAATGAAGAGACATACAAGTAACATGTTAAATGCTGTGAACTGGATCACATTTTCAAGATTGAATAAGGTACAATTTTGTCTTTTTTCCAGGTCTGGGGTTTTTTTGGGTTTTTTCGGGGTTTTTTTTAATGTGTTGATTTCACCCTGGATGTTTAATGTAGCACTGGTTTAGTTTAAAGATGCTGTTTCTGGGAAAAGAGAGAAGATCTAGGCTTGATAATACCTTTCTACCACTTTATGAAGTTTCTTTAAAATATTTTCTCACATAGAATTGGTTAGAATCTGGAAGAGTGGTACTCACCTGAGGTACTGTAGACACACAGTGATATAGCTCTTGCCTCACTTGAGATATCCAGAGCTGAACTAGTCACCTTGGGCTACCTTTTGTATCAATGGAAAGAAATAGGTATGCCAAAAGAGTAAATAATTTATCTTAGAAACCTCAGTTGTGGGTAGATATATTATGTCTTGGAGGAACTTACTTCTCTCCACGGGTGATAAAAAGGAGCTTAGGAAGACTGGCTCCAATTTAAGCATCTAACTTTCTGATACCTGAAGTTAGATGATTTTCATGCTTGGTTTCCATTTTTTAAGGTTAAAACACTACCAAGAAATGTTATGTCTTGGACTCCCTGTGGAGAGATCCAAATCGGCTATATCAGACAAGAAATCATTTCAGACACAAGTCCACCTAGCTCCAATTGGCATAGAACGGGAAGCAAAATCATTGCCTGCCCTTTGTGCTTTCCATTTTCCCTCTGCCCTTTGAGAAACAGTCTTTATTTATTTAAATCAGTTTTATGCCACAATGGAGCTTGATTTAAAAAAAAAAACAAAAACAAAACAAAATAACACTCCTGGCTCCCCCAAAAAACCCTCTAAAAAACCAAAACATTTATATTAGTTTTATACTCTGATGACTCCAAGAGCATAAAATTGTTCAGGGAACAATCTGTCAGGTTATGGGAGCATCAGGTCCTGAGATCTGTAACTAAACCTAACATCTTTTGACTTTCATGGAAGCAGAATAACATCTCTCTTTCATGAGCAAGAAACACTGGTTAGCTCAGATTAATGAAGATAATGTTTGGATATGGTTCTACTTTCTGAAAGGTTAAGAGTAGTTTACAGTTTTGCAAAATCTAAGCCCAAGCTCTCCCTAGCTCTCTAAATGTGTGCTTCCTACTCCTGAAGATTTGCAGATAAGCAGTAATTGTCTTCTTCAATGAAGGAGGCTAAAGAAAGAAAGAGTAAAATTAATAATTATCAAAATTAAATGTAAAAGAGAGGGAAGGGTGAAATTAAACATTTCAATGGTGTTATCTAGGTCAGACTGGGTACATTAGCAAATCCTCATTTCCCCCCCCTACTGTGCCTTCTCAAATATACAACATTTTCTCCAGCTACAAAAGGTTTAACTGACAACATTTGTTCCAACAAATCAATTAAAACTAAACTAAAACTAAAATCTGAATTTTGTCTTAAGGACGCTTTTGCAAACATGGCATCTGAATGCACCAGCAATTTTACTGCTCAGCCCAGCCCCGCAAACCAATTGACAAGCTGCAAGAACGAAGATTTCTTACAGGTGAAATTCTATCTCTCCGTCCTTTACAGTCTAATCTTCCTGGTGTGCTTCCCAGGGAACATCGTGACAATTTTTGTTTACTGTGTTAAGATGAGGCCCTGGAAAAGCAGCACCATAATTATGTTAAACCTGGCTATCACTGACCTATTGTATTTAGTGACGCTTCCTTTCTTTATACACTACTATGCTAATGGAAATGACTGGATTTTTGGAGACTTCATGTGCAAGTTTATTCAGTTTTGTTTCTACTTCAACATGTACAGTGGTATTATCTTCCTTAGCTGCTTCAGCATCTTCCGCTTTTTGGTAGTTGTGCACCCAATGAAATGCCTTTTTCTTCGGAAGCGGAGGTGGGCAGTGGTGACTTGCACAGTGGTTTGGACGATTTCCCTGGTGGCCCTCAGCCCCTTGGCCGTCCTGATTGTCCCAAGTCACAGGCAGAACAAGACCATTTGCCCAGACCTGGTTGCTGCTGAGGACTTTGACACAAGTCGCTGGTACAACTGGGCATTGACTGTATTCGCCTTCTTCTTGCCCTTGCTCACGGTGACTCTGTGCTACGTGCTCATCATTTGCATCTTGGCCACTGGGCTCAACACACAGGCTAGCTACAAACAAAAGGCTCGCAGACTCACTGTTCTCCTCTTGCTGGTCTTCTATGTGTGCTTCCTCCCCTTCCACGTCTTTCAAGGGATTCTTCTGGAGCTCCGAGTACAGCCAGTTAGCTGCCGTTTGAAGAAAACAGTCCTTTTTATGTTTATTATAACTAAACCTTTAGCAGCATTAAATACTTTTGGAAATTTGCTGCTCTATGTAGTGTCAGGAGATAACTTCCAGCAGGCGATACTCTCGCTCTTCAAGTTTTGCACAAACAAGAGTTTGAAGTAGAAGAGATTGATGCCGTTTAACATTTATGGAGGAAGGATCGAAACCTGCCGTCAACCAGCCAGGCACCACCTCCCTGCCACCAGAGTACTCAGGTTAAACCAGCCAGTGCCCAAGGAGAGTTAATCTGTTCTGAGTTACAAACTGATCATCAAAGGAGAAAGTTTATGATTAAAATTAAATTTTTTAAAATAAAATACTAATAAATTAAGTGTGAAACTTCTCAGAAATATTTCTGTGGTTGCTTCCGGAATCCATGGTAGCTCTTTTAGAGAATGACCAGTTCCAGAAAAAAATACTAGTCTGTTAGTGGGAGATCCAGATTCAGAATGGGAGTAATCCTAAATTAATTTTATTAAGTTAAAAGATAAGTGTGTTCTGAGTTAGGGACCTGTCTGACTTTCTTCCTAAGCCATGGAGAGGGGTTAGACCCTCTGGAGATCAAAACCTTTCTTAGGACTGTAGGACGTTCATTTCACCTCCCTGGAGACATTGACAAGGTAGGTGTATGCATATAGCTAATCACCTTTCCTCATTTTATAATTTTCCATTATAATGGAAAGAAATAAGCAGTTTTAGAGTGTGATTCACTGAATTATTCCTGATGTCTGCATTTGGACAAGGTGAATCATGACCTAGAAGTCTCTGTTTCTCTCCACTGGCCATAAAAGGTATGTAGATCAGACACAGACTTAAAGATTTGTGCCTGCTTTTACGGAGCTGAGGCACAGCACTAGTACAGACTGGGATGTATCACTCTCCAGTGGTGGCTAAAAGTGCAGCTTACACAGTAAGACTCTGTTCACTGCCTTCAGTGATTGCCTGATGAGTAATAGTGGGGTAATACAAAATCATTCTTAAAAGGATTTTCCACACTACTGATACAGAATCTGTGGAATCATAGAGCAGTTTTTCTTGGATGGGACCTTTAAAGGCTGTGGAGTCCAGTCCCCCTGCAATGATCAAGGACATCTTCAACTAGAGCAGTTGCTCAAAGCCATGTCCAGACTGATTTTGACAATTTTCAGGGGTGGGACATGCACCACCTCTCTGTGACAGTGTTATACCACCCTCATGGTAAAAATTTCTTCCTTTTATCTAGTCTGAAACTGCCCTATTACAGTTTTAAACCATTAGTACCATTTTCCTACTGGTAAAGGCCCTATTAAAAAGTATCTCCTGATTTTTCTTGTAAGTTCCTTTTAAGCATTGAAAGACTGCAATCCATTCATTTTGAACTTTCTCTGCTACAGGCTGAACAATCACAACTTTCTCAGCCTTTTCTCATAGAAGAGGTGTTCCAGCCCTCTGATTATCCTTGTGGCCTACCTCTGGACTCTCTCCAGTGTTGGGGCCCCAGGCCTGGACACAGCACTCCAGGTGGGGTCTCATGAGAGTGGAGCAGAGGGGCAGAATCCCTGCTTGCCACACTTCTTTTGGTGCAGCCCAGGATATGGTTGGCTGTGAGCATACATTGCTGGTTTGCTTTTCATTCACCAGTAGCACCAAGTCCTTTTCCACATTTCATAGGAAATCAAAACAATTTTCACCTATTACATTATTCAGTGAAGGTCTTCTTGGTCACACCAAGTAAGGAACAGCTTTGGGTGATAACATACATGAGAAGCAATATGGGCTGTCTCATGCAGGAAAAAAATAGACTTGTACAAGAGTATGAGTCCAATAATTGAAGATATATCTAGAGAGGTCCCAGTACCAGCTGAGGTACTCCAGCCAACAGCAATACAAAAATATTAGCAACACAATATTCAGAGCCCAAAAAGTATGATCACAGAGTGAATCCTCCAATACATTTTTATAACAGGCTTATTTCATGTTTCATTACTTTTGCTCTCTACTCCAAAATGTCCATTAATCAATGGGAACACGTGCTGCCTCAAGGCTCTCATGTGACCCTTCTCCTTATCCAGCACCTCTATGCATGGGCTGGTCTGCAAGTGACCACCAGACCAAGACCACTAGAGCACCACCCCCATTAAGCACATGCACAGGCAGACTGTGACTTGCCCGTGGCATAGGGAGCCCATTTCCTGCCTATCTCACAGCCAGCTTGGGAAGAACAACAGCAAACAAAAAGAAGCAGGCTTGCTGAGGGAGTGAGAACAAATAAGAAACCATCCCTGACACAGGAAGGAGCAAGATGGGGAAAGGAACAACAGCATTTCTCTGAGCTAGGACAGGAGATGGCCTGTGAAGGAAATATTCTGTCAGAAATCAGAGGAGGAAGCTGTTTTGCTCCCAAAATAGGCCATTGTATTTCAATCCACCCTTAGCTACTCATCTAGGTAACTTCAAAAACTTCTGCACAGCACAGCATGATTTTCCCTGAGACCACTATCCAGCCTCAAATTGTGGATGAGGTTTTGTGGTGAAGAAGGAAGCTAGCCATTAGAGATGTTGCATGATGCAAACATCCAAAAGACATAAAGAAAATGCTTCCCACAACACATGCTGCATTGATTTTGAGAGTCTTCCAGGGGCAGCTCCCCCTTCTCCACCACACTTGCAGTGCTGTTCTCAACCACTTGCTCCTAAGACACTAGACACAGCAGATACACCATGAGAAGGCAATGATGAACATATAATTTAAGCTGTTTTATTCATTTTAAGTTATTCTATAAAAAACCCCACCAACTTGGGGGTTATTTTTTAAGGAAAACAGGCTTATACATTATCTTTTAAGCCTCTGCTGCATATCAATACCTAAGTTTTTTTGCTCCAATTGAGTTAAAATATTATACCTTAATATCTACAGCATGGAGTCTGATTCTTCTGGTGTTTGAGTTAGAAAAGGAACTGCTTCTGGTTTTGCAACAATATGTTGGTAGATTTTGCTTTCAACTTTAAATGAAGCTCTGTATTCACCCCCCTTCAGCTCTACTTGATGTTTTCTGGATAAATTACTGAGCACACTAATTTGCTTATACATCCAGGCTATGAACTCTTTTTTTTTAAATGGAGGATGCCTAGAATATTTTCCAGGGATGTGGCATCAACAACTTTGTGAACCTTTTTACATAAAAAAGGAGAAACCCTTTCAAACCCAGGTGCTGCCTTCAGCATGACAGTGACAGATTGTTGCCATACCTTGATACTGAGATTTTTGGCATACCCCGACAGCAACATGGGGCTCTGCCACTGAAGAAGAGGACAAAGCTAGTTTTGCTGATGTGCAAACATCAATTGATCCCTACCTCTAAAGAGACAGAAATGTCCACTTTAAGAGTGCTTAAAAAGCCCAACAGATATTCCAAGTCTACCTAATGAGATGCCCTGTGCTTTCTAACAGACTTGTGTGGGAGGGCAGAAGGGACAATGAAATGGAGAGTGAGGAAAACCCATATCAACTTTGATGATACTCTCATCTTCTGTGAATGAATGTGATGCACACACACACTTTCCTTTTGCTTCTTTAATGTTGTTTTCATTTTTCTCTGGCAGCTTGTGCTCTGGGATACCTCTGCAGACCCCACAAAGGCAGGACATATGGGTCCACCTGCCCAGCACAGCTGTGGGGAGGGAAGGCCCTGCACACAAAGACTTTGCAGGCCAAAGTCACCCACAAGTCCAAGTCAGATGGTTACATTTGGTTTAGATATGCCAACATAGAAGGAAGAACATACAAAATGCTCTTTGGTCCTGCATCAGAGGTGGAGGACAAGAAGCTTATGCCAATTTACCAGCTGTGCCCATTCCCGAAGACTAAACCTGAATCTCAGTTAAACATACCCTTATTTAGCACTGTATTGAAAAACTATGACTGCCAGTAACCTTTCTTCTTCTACATTTACAAATCCAATGCAAATAACCACCTAGAATTTCCCCACAGATCCATCAGCGGATTTCCACTTTATAAAACTACCTACCCAAACATCAACTTCAGTGGCTGCTTATGGGTTTGCATATGCAAACCCTGAGGGACAGGGGGTGACTTAACTGAAGAAAGCACATGCACTAGGTTGAGAACATTAACCACAGGCATTAGCACAAATTAGCCACAGGCATTAGCCACAAATGACGAAATTTTGACTCTCTTGTCTAAAGCCTTCCCAGATTCCTGTGATATGTTGGGCCAGGATGACAGGGATAGTGACAATACCAAAATAAACTATTAGAATAGTTTGGGTTGAAAGGGACATTTAGAGACCATCTAGTCTAACCTGCCATGAGCAGGGACACCTTCCACTAGACTAGGCTGACAACCTTTTTATGCTGGGAGCCCCAGAGGTGGATCCAACACTCCAGGTCTCGTGGGAGTGGAGTAGAGGGGGGAGAATCACCTCCCTCATCCTGCTAGCCACAGTCTTTTGGTGCAGCTCAGAATATATTTGGGTTTCTGGACTGTCAGCTCACGTTGCCAGGTCATGTCTAGCCTCTTAACAACCACCACCCCAAATCTTTCTCAGCAGGGCTGCTCTCAATATCTTCCTCTCCCAGCCTATGTTGATACTGGGGGCTGCCTCAACCCAAGTTCAGGATTTTGCACTTGGCCCTGTTGAAACTCTTAAGCTTTCCATGGGCCTTGAGACTGTAAATAAATCATGGTTTTGTATAGTAGGAGAAGATGAATGTGTGAAGGATTTCTGAATTTTGCATCATGCTGCTGGGAAGGTACAGTGGACAACCACACCAATTCATAGCATTTATTCTCATTGCTGCGTATTACAACCACAACAGAAGGTTTGGTTCCCACTGATCTTTGGAAGTGACTCAAGCAGGCCTTAAGACAGCAGTCTGTTTTCTCACTCTTCTGATCAGTTGGGCAGTTTCTCACCAGAGATATGGAACCATGGGAGAAACAGGCCAAATGGCTGCATTTGTACCATCATGTTTCTCCTCCACTACCCACAGAGGGGCTGAACGGTGTGTATCAGCAGTCATGTTGGCTCATCCCCAGGCCAGCAGGGCTGACAATTAATGCAAACGCAGAGGAACAAAATTTCTGCAAGAGTCACCAGTGCAAACCAAAACTCCTTGTCCTGAGCAAATGCAGATGTCTGATTTTCAGAATGGCTCTGGTATCTTGGCCCCAGAGAGGGGTGGGAATCCAGAGATGTTCCCGTGACTTTCATGCCACCTCAATCCAGATCTGAAGACAACATCCCTCTTTCCCCAGCCAGCTACAACTGCAAGTTGGAGATCAGGGCACAGAGATGCTGGTGTGTTTGGGAAGGCCATGGAAAACATTTGGGAATGTTTTGGGAGCATTGTGGAAGGCAGACACATAGAGCTAGAACAGGTGGCATGTAGATGTGCCAGACACTCCTTGGGGGGGGGGTCCCAGTAATGTCACCTTGTGGAAAGATATTGTCTTAGGGTAACTTTATGATGCTTGTATCCCTGTTGGTGCTGTATATTGTGTTATGTTTTCTTTCTCACTCCTACCTCAAAAAGCAGTCCAACAACAGCAAAATCTTTTCCTTACATGAATTAAAATGTGCATGTGGAAAACCAGGGCTGATCTATGCCATTGGGGGTCTTCTTTGGAAGGGGCTGATATTGCTGTGCAGCTCAGCTGTGGCTGGGGACATCCTGATGCTGTACTTTGAGGACAAGAGGGAGGGACAGTTTGGCTGTGAGCCCAGGATAAAAAACCAGAATGGAGCTGCTGATTCACCAGTAAATCAGTGCCAGACGAGCAAAAGACTTGCTCTGATCCTGCAGTTGAATGACCCTCCCATGTAACCAGAGAGAGTCACTGCATCTCCCCCTAATTATTTCCCCTGCCACATTTTATCCTCTTAGAGTTACAAGCTCTTCGGGGCAGATGTCTTAGTGAGTATTTGCACAGCAGGACCTGAATCCCAAATGGGCCCTCCTGGCATTATGAAAATTCAATCAAGGGCTTCAGCTATAAAAATGTAAACGATGTAGCTACTTATCATTTGTGCATACAGAGACACATAAACACACATATGCAGATACAAATGCACGGGGAAGCAGTGCCTAATGCAAAAATACAATTCTTTTAAAGTTGCAACACTATGTTGTGCCTAGGACTCTTCCTCTGGATATGAATATACATTTTACTTGTCCCTTTTCTCCCCTGTAGAATAAAAGTAGTATGACACTGAGGACAGATGTCAACTGAACAGAAATTCCTTTCCAGGACAAAAAGCAACTGCCACAAAAGTAATTGCAGCAATGCACAAAATCTTCTCAAGTGGTTTTGAAAAGTTTTGTGATTTTCAGCTATAATTTTCTGATGTATACAAGTTAGTAAAATTTTACTGCTGATTTGAAGACCATCCTCTAAGTATACTTTTTATTTATACCTGATATCAATAGCACCTAAAGCTAGTTAGGGTTCCCCCCCCATCCACGGAAACTAGCTGCATTTTACTGTGTGATAAATTATAATGTTGTTTAATAAAATGGATTTGGATGTGTGTTCAAGGCCAGGCTATTCAAGTCTGGGGTATTTGCTTCTGCAAATTTTGATGTAAATTTTGCTCCTAATATGTCAGTATTTCAAGATTATTGAAGTTGATTATAATTTTTTCAATACAAAATTGAGTGTGTCTTACCATCCCACCTGAGTCTAGGCTTATTCACATATGTAGAATACAAAGAATATTCTCACCTGATCTAGCTTAAATATAAAATTTATGTTACATAGAGCTGCATTGCTCTCTTAAAGTGACTATTTTTGACCTATGTACTGTAAAGGACCTGGTCTTTTCTCCTCTGGGGGTAAAAAAAGTGTCTGCTCTGTATCCCTCCAAACTTCTTGAATTCACTGGAGAACTTTTCTCAATGGCCCATAGAGAAGCTTGTCCAAAAAGGATTTCTCATTAGATACCTTTAAATTGCTATAGCTCTGAGATGGGACACACTGTGACTGACACACTAAATAGGTAATTTAAAAAAATATTAAGGAAATTCAGAAATACAATTTATGGTAGATTCCTCCCAGTAATGTAACCAAACTATTAAATTTCTTCATGAAAGTTCTGAAGCACATAATTTTCAGTACTGAAATTGAGGGGCTGCCAAGTGCCTGAGAAATATGGGTGACAGGGAGATTAAAGTGAGTGGCAGCCTGCAGGATGACAGCTGCTGGAGAGATATCTTCACCACCTGTGGAACCTGCTCCTGCTCTGACAAGCATTAATGCTCATTCCTAATACTTAGTAATCTCTAAGCTACATGTATAGTTAAAAACTGACACAGCTGAAAATTTGTCTCTGCTGTACCCAAGCAATGCCCACATCAAAGGATACAGCACAAAAATATCCTCCATGTACACAAGAATAATTGTTTACATAATAGCTTAACCAAACACTGTGAGATGAAGGGGGAATAGAGAGCTATAGAGGGATGTATGTGGCTTATTCCTTGTGTCCTGAAGCTTTCACTGTATCTTGTTGACCCAGCTGGTTTTATACTGTCTATTCAATATTATCTTGGTCCTCTGAAATTCACAAAGACATACCTACCATCCACAGCAACAAATTAGGAGGAGGTTAGAGAGTCCCTTGTCTGCTCATAGGATCCATGTTTAAGTAAACTGCCCTAGCTTTGCATAATCTAAGTTTATTCAGACACCCATAAGGGCTCATAAATACAGGTTATTCTGATAATTTTTCCTGCCTTGTTTAGAGTGTTGTTTCCCTAAGAGAATTGTGCTTTTCTTCCATGCTGGGTACTCTTGTGAGATCACAAGCTGGATAGAGTCCTCTGTAATCCAACCTAGCAGATTGTGGGATTCCTTGCAATGGCACAAGGAAATCCAGCTGCTGAGGATGGGACCTAAAATTTACCTACAGCTCAGAGGATGAAAAATCAGTGGCCAAAACGTTACATCCCTCCATCAGCAAGAGAGAAAGGCAGGTACCCTTGACGGCTGAGGGAGGAAGGATCCTCTCCTTATTTATCCACAGCTCCAACCCATAGTCTGAGCTCACCACTTGGACCTACCTCCAGTCAGTGGAAGGAGGCAGGCATGCCCAAAGGGACTTGTTTCCTCCCAAGACAGCTGGCATGAAGCACCTATGGAGTCTCTTATCCAGGCACCTGGATGTCCATTTACATATCTGTGCACAGACAACACTGGGGAATCACAGGAGGATTGGGTTAGAAGGGAGTTTCAAAGATCATCCCCTTTCACTAGACTGGTTTGCTCAAAGGCCATACAGTCTGGCTCTGAACACTTCAAGAGATGGAGCATCCACAGCTTCTCTCGGCAACCTCTTCCAATGCATCATACATACAGATGACTTGTATACATACATCACCCTCAAAACACGCTGGAAAGCCCAGACCTTGATCTCACTTTGGTGAGGCCAAGGGCATTTCAGCCTGAGTATCTCTTGCAAACAGCCCTATCTCACAGTCCATGCAGGGGGACAGGGTTTGAACTGCCTGTCATGCCTAGATGCTGGGACAGTCACCGGTCATCTCCCTACTGGTTTCATCATCTCTCCCTTCCCTGCAAAATTCATGTACTGGAAACCTCTTCTTCTTCCCCAGAGCCCCTAATTTTCAGATTTGCCTTCATCTTGCTTTCATACCCGTGTGATCCATTTTATTTATCTTTTAAGATGAAGATTTGTTTATTATTCAGCTTTCATTTCCAAGGCACTGGTCATTCATCACAAAGCATGCACGTCTGTAAATACTGCCACACCGCTGTCACCCTCACTTGTCTGGCAGAGGGTTTTCTGACACAGACTAATGACACTGGAGCTGACTGGGATCACCACTGCCAGCTCTTACCTCACCAGTGAGACCATGTATTTGAGTATAACTACTGACTTGTTGACAAGGTCAGTGGAAAAAGAACCGGAGAAGTGATGAATACCAGTACAGGATAGTTCTCAGTTAATGCCAGCATCCTTGCTCATCCATTTAAGTAGCTTCACCAGGACTTGTTCCTCCACGTGCTTTGCAGTCACCAGTGGCACTGGTTATCAGACGTGCTTCTCAGATGTGTAGAAAGTACCATGCCAGAAGCATCCCTCAGAGCAAGCGAGTTTATTTACCTTATCCTAGGCAGATAAATGTTTTGTTGAATCTGGCTGCAGCTGTCATAGGATAACCAATGCACATATCTTCTATCCATGACTTATTTGAATAAGTATCTATGTCTGCCCCCAAAATGGCATGTCAGTTACATAGGTTTGTCACCAAGAGATAAATTAACCCTGTCCTCAAATTTATGATTCATGTGCTACCCTAGAAAACCAAATACTAAGTTTAATTAGCTCCTGGACTAATTACTAAATTTTATTTTTAAAAAAATCCTGTAAAGCATTCCTAGCCAAGCATTTGTGAGACTACTGCTGGTCTGAAAGGTACTAATGAGCCACCAGCAGAAGATAAAGTCAACAGCAGATCCACTCCCTGGGCAAGCAGCCTTCTTCCAGCACAACACTAAAGTACCATGACCAGTGATGCTTATCAGATTGATAACTTTGAGATACACTATTAAATAATGACTAAATGCACTACTTTTATTGAATGTTTCTTTTTTATTGATCCCAAAAGGACCTAAGCCTAAGAGATGTTGGAACTTTGTAAGCCTCAAGTTTTAAGTAGTCCAAAGCAAAAAACACATCAGAATCAAGACTTCATGCTCAAACCAGGAATGAACATCTAAGTGTATTTGAAGTGGTAATATTTATCTGGTATTTTTTAATTAATTGTAATTTTAATTAGCATTTCAGTGCTCTGCAGACTCCCAAAACATTTCACTGCAGGCTCTTTCTGAGGTGTCAGGTACCTCTGATGAGAGTTACAGATTTTTTCCCTTCTGACCTGAATCTTTAGGCTGAAACATAAGTGGTGTCTCTATAGTGACTGGAGGGCAACCCTCCAAACAGCTCCAAAATCACCTGACTCCAGAAGCTGGGGCTGAGAAGCAACCAGCAACCCTCTGGTTCCCAGGATCCCCCACTAAGCCTGGAGAGGGTATCTTCACTCAGGTTTGTGCAGAGGTGACAGTGTCAGAGAGAGACCCTACACCAATTGCTTGCAGAAAAGCAGAAAACATCCTCCACTAATGTTGGGAAATCAGCTGGCCCTAAGATACAAACACCACCTGTGCAATGCTTAAGGTAAGCTGCCATTTATGCACCTAATTCCAACCAGCTCCTATTGGAGCACAAACCTTGCCAGCAGAGCGGCACAAAGCCTCAGAGCAAGACTGGGAGAATATTCGCCCTCAGCAGTGTATTTCTCCCACTCTATAGCATACATTAACAGACTAGGAGAGTCAGTGAATTCATGTGTTCACAGTAAAAGCCTGGTTTCACTCCTAGCTTGTTTGCTGGGATCGCTTCTTGTCAAGTAATAAACATCACTCTAATTAAAACCCTGGTCCCAGTCCTGGGTTGCACCCTGTGCACCTCAGCCTTATTGAGGACTGCAAGCACCCACCAGGTAGGTTTTTATTTGCTACATAGTGCTTATTCATACACCTGCACATTTATATCAAAACCCTATTATTTAAATTGTAAAAGTCAGTTTAAATCCCTTTCAAAAGTGAGCAGTACAACAAAAGCAGAGCAGAGGAAAAAAAGCAGAGCCAGTTTGTGCTGGCTCCATGTGTAAGCAGCCTGAACCTGCACAGTGCAAGAGCCAGAGCATTTTAAACCCATGGTATGTTCAGCTATGGATTGGACTCTGGCACTTGTGAATAACATTCAGCTCACTGCTGTCTTTGGGGCTGTGGAAATTATATAGTTTGTGACTAGCCCAGAGCCAGAGGATTTCCGGTGAAGGTGCTATCTGAAAGATGAGGAATATCATCAAGAAATACTGCCATACCTAATAAGCAAAAAATAAAATATCCCCCTATCCAGCTCCTTCTGCCATTCTGCTCCTCACTGTCATTCCTACCATCACCTTATCATCTTTCTTCTCACATCACAGGTATTTTGAATATTTATTTAGCCTGTGGAGAATTGGAGCATAACAACATGAGAAGGAACACCACTATTTTTCTGGTCAGTGATTCAGTTCCTTGAATCATCAGGATAAACTACATGGCCTTGAAGAGTGTTCATCCACTTGAGAATTGGATTACAGTCTCATAAAACAGCACAGTGCTCCTATTATCACCCAAATAAAGCTGCCATAATTCTGGAACAAATAGGTGGAAGTAGTCAGCCACCAAGTATCCAGTGTTGAAGCGAAGAATAATAAGCTGACATACAGTTCTCAAGAAATTCCTCCCAAGGAGGCAGATTTAAAGCCCTGAACACCAGGCTCTTATGCACACAAAACCATACACTCATCTTTTATATCACTGTCTTATCTGGGGTGCTGAGGGCTTAGAGACAGGATCCAGGTGCAATGCTTTCTGAATAGCTGATGATGACAAAGCATCCACCACATTATCCTCTCTCACGAGAGGGTACCTGACAAGTTTGTCAGCATTTATAAGCTAGGAAAGGAGCTGGTTTTGTTGCAGCTGCCCAAGATTTTACCTGGCTCAAAACAGAATCCTGGTTGATTAAAAACATCTCACTGCAGGTTTCTGCAGCTTATGGTTGAAAAATGAGCTGGTAAAAGATAGGTTCTTCCACAGTGTCAGCTGGACCCTGTTCTCAGTGGCTGAGCCACTAAAAAAGTCATTTTAACTTCTTCATGTGTTTATAAATGGGGACAGGCTCATTTTTCCAGACATCTTTGCAGAAAAAAACTAATGACAGCAGTTTTTAAGTGTGATGTGTGTCACATTTTTTTTGTCATCTGGATATGGTGATGGAACTGTTCACCCCATAGTCAGCATGGGGGACCATGCATTTACAAAATAAGGATGGACAACCCATTTAAAAGGGTTTTTAACCAAAAGATCAGGACCTTCTTTTTTCTAGAAGTGCCCACACAGCTGTTTCACAAGGATCATTAGGAAAGACCTACCTTCAGGACCAGGTCATGGTAGTAAAACATATCATTTAAGACCTAGTCATCCTTTACAAGGACAATCTTGGCCAGTGCACAGTCACCAGTAGGGCACACATCCATTTCTGCCTCCCCTCTGCCCTCTTCCTGCTCCCAGCCCTTTTTTCCTGCTGCTTGCCTTGTGCCACTGAGGGACAGATCCCCTGTGGGCCATCTTCCCTCACATAATTGCAGAAAACTACCTCATAAAGAACCTCAATTTGTAAAGTTTCCTGCTGTTGGAGTCAATTGAAGCAGCTCAGCCAGGAGTTTGAAAAAAGCCAAACCTGTACAAGCTGATAGAGCATAGAGGGAGAGGACCAGACAAACACAGGAGCAGGGAATGGGCTAAAATTTCTCCACATCAACTTCAACAAGCAATGAGGGGCCTTAAAATCGCCTGTCTGCCTACAGAGAGGGATGTCAGTGAGTTCATACAATCCCAAGGCAAAGAATGGCCCTTTTTGCTGTACACAAGGAGGCAGTGTTAATCCTGCAAGCAGCATTGTTGGGATTGGTACCAGCCAGTGGTATCCACTATTGATGCTCACACTTCAAATGGATGCTGTAGGTAGGTTTTAAAACACAGTTACAGGAGCAAACGTAATGAGAAAGCCCTGATGTTCAACCTGTTTGGCTTAACAAAGAAGAGGCTCTGTTGGGCTAGTCTGATGTCAGGTGTATCTTCATGATGAAATCAGTGCCAATAGAAAATTCTTTAATCCAATGAACAAATGCATATCAAGCAGAGCCTCAGGGCAGGGAGCAGAAACTGTATTAATTGATATTCAAAATGAGATGCACAGACACACTCAATTCCCTAGTACTTAAGGTGTTTAAATCAAGGCTGGATGCCTTTTTAAAGGCCATGTCATAGCTTAATGAGGACATATAGGCTTGATGCAGCAATCTCTTGATACAGTTTTATGGTGTGTAACACACAGTCCCTTCTTGCCTTTAAAATTTTTGGAGGACCAATATCAACAACAAAAGATGAGTCTGTTTTTGTGTACTGATGTCCCCTGCAGCACACTGGGCTCCTACAAAGCTGAAGTTGCTCCAGAGCCATATCCGGCTCTGCTCCCCAGCAGAGGGAGGAAATTGCTTAGTAGAACAAATAATATGGTGATAAATCTAAGGAGATGCCTGGACAACCATGTACGCTGGTGCCACTACTGTGATGAGGAACACAAGAACAGATGGGGTCAGACCTCTCTGCCCTTGTCTCAGCAGGCACTATAGCAGCACCCTGCTCCTCCATCTTCCCAACATTCTCACCTCTTGTTGGTTTTCTGCCCTCACTTAGGCGCTTTTTGGTTTTCAGCTATGGAAGAAATCCCTGCTCAGAATCTGAACTGTTAAGGTTTGCCCTGTGAGACTCACTCTGCTAGTCTATATGCACCACGATGCTGGGACTGTGTGTGAGACACAGCAGGGTGGAAAACACTGGGTATGGATGAGGCCAAAGCATGAGCAGTAGGAGCAGAAACCACACCACAGAGTCCTTCTTGCAAGGTGTGCACCATGCACATCTCCATCAGGAACAACAAACCACTCTTTCCCAGCACACGCAAACACTTCCCCATGTATACACATGCACACACCACCCCAGGATGGTGACTGTCCTTCCATGTTTTGCAGTCTTCTTGAATATCTCCAGCTGGCATTTGTGAGGTCTGATCCTACTTTCAGTGTTAAAGCAGAATTTGAGGTGTTGGAGCAAGCAGAGGCGGTTTGCTGTGTGGGCAGTGTGTGCTCTGAGACGTTAGACTGCTGACCTTGTACAAGTTACTGTCCAGCAGTCTCTAGCTGCCAAAAGGGATATGGGAGAGGTGGAGCAGCCTTGGAAGACAAGTGAGAGGCCTTAACAGAGGGCCCCATTCTACACATGCTTTCTCTTCCCTGAAGCAAAAAGGGTGCCGGCAGAAGGCACTCCTCTGTCTAGAGGCCACCCTGCTCTCTGCATCCACTGCAACAATGCCCAAGTGACAGGTTTTTTTCACAGAACTCTTGTCATATTTTTGTACTTATCCCCATTCTACTGTAGGACCTGAAGTGCTCAGTTTACCTTTGCAGCTTTTAACACAGCCCTAAGAAGCTCCAGCAGCTAGCTGCTTTTTCTTAATCATGTCTGCTCCTTTTGCTTGATGGAGGAGGCTGTGAAAGCAGTGTGGGGTATCATGACCTCCAGTGGTCACTCAGGTACATCACTGCTTCTTCCCAAGATCCCGCTCCCAAAAATAGGGCCACACAAAGGTGCAGGGGTGAACACATCTTCCTTTGTGCTGAAGCAAGGTGAGTGCACAGTGGACTTCCAATGATAACACCATATTCCAAGCAATTAAACCCCAGGTCATTCCAAAGTCTGTTTGTTGGTAAGCATACCTAGCCAGCAGTGATAACTTGCTAAGCAAACAGCTATTCATTAATCATACCTCAGGAGACAGATGCTTCCTGAGAGCACCAACAAAAGCAGACTGATGTGCCCTGTGAATATACACACTCTGAAAGATTTGTCTCTTTTTTCTCTCTGTCCAGCTGCAGCAGAAGTGGATGGACAAAAGCAGCAGGGTACTAAGAGGGCTTAGGATAATCAGTAAGCAGGACCCGATAAAGCTGCTTGCTGGAGCAACTGGAGTGACTGATCTTTTATATTTTCATGGCTAATTCTAGGGGAGGCATTAGTGCTTAATTGAGCATAAATGGAAGAAGAGCAATTAAAAAGCAAATTTAGGAGCAATGGTATCAGGATATATTTAGTTTTCCCCAAGGAGAGACAGTGACATAACCAGAATTATTGCTCACTGTTTTGCAGAGGAACTGTTCTTTCAGAGCCTGTGAGGTGGTGGTTGCTTTCTCAAGTGCTGAACTCACTCCACTCCCACTCATGTCAGTAGATTGGCTCACAGATGATTTTAGTCTTTTAACCTAAATTACCTTTTCCCTCCCTCATGAGTGTTCTCTCCAGGGAGTCTTCCTGAAAAGCACAGCAAGAACTAGATTGCTCAGGGTTACAACATATTGGGAAAACTTGAAGAAGAGCAACAAGGCAGCTGCTCCCCATCAAACACCGCAGTAAGGACCTGCCTGCTGAGAAGACACAAATTTCTCAATTCCTGGGGGATGATGGGGACTTCAAATGCCTGTTTCTGGGACAGAAATAATAATTCTTTCGTGATCAGTCTTAGCATAAGATCTTTGTGAGAAGACAGATACTGAAGGACAATGCAATTTTACAAAGAAGTGGAAAAATATCAAAAGATAAACTTTTCTTTTAAACAGAAGTCCTTACTTTTGGCACAAAGCTACTATGCCTCTATGCTAGCAGGACAGCATTATGAGTTACCACTTCCATATGACCATATACCACATCTATATGGCACATCACTGAGCCTAAACTCTCGTTTTCCTTTAGTCTCACTGCTGTCTATGAGATCAACACTCCTTCTCCAGGCTGTGTCAACCCTCAACATGAGGCTTGAAATCCTCATGTTCTCTGAGTTCAGAGTATACTTGACAAGAAAAATCTGCCTTCTGTCCACACAATGAAAGCAATGACATGGAGCAATGACAACACTTAGGCGGAGATGTTGGGTGGGTATTGGAAATGTAACCCAAAGTTGGAGGCAGCACATCTTGCACACAGGTCTTGCACACAGGTAATATATGATGCTCAGGCATCTCCATTTCCAGTGGAAGAAGGGTTGGGCTGCTGTAAAGATATCCAGAGGCTGATTCAGTAAGAGGAAATACTAGGCACCTCTCTCCTCCTCTGGTTTGGTTATCACATGCATTTTTAAGCAGAAGCATCTAAAGCAGCAGAGGCACCTTTTTGTATGACAAATAGGATGGACAGTCAGGTAGTTATGACTTTCCTAAGAAGAGGTGAGGGGAAGCTGGTCTCTCTCAGTTTTAAAAATGCCAGTGGCCAGGAGGTGACCTGTCTCCTTGGCCCCAGGGTGTTCTGGGGAGGAGGACACTCTACACATCCTTTTGAATCTGGACACTTCTCAACCTGAAAGCCTAAAGCAGCTTCCTTCTCTAGTAGAGATGGCTGCTGGGGCATGCATCACATGCATTTGGCATCAGATCTCCATTAAATTGGAGATGGTCCTGGTTGGAGGCACTCCTGGACCCCAGTGAAGAGCACAACATCTGATGTAAGCACTCCCTTCAGCATCTGTTCTTTTTGTTTGGGTTTTCTTTTAGCCTGGTGCAGCAGACTGCAGGCAACCCCACTGATTTGTGAGTGCCTCAGCAGCAGCCACCTCTGACAAGCCACGGGAGAAGGTGAATGGCCAGGGGAGGTGGGAAGAAGCTTCTGCTGTGCAATTTTGCAATTGCAAGGCTGTCAGACTCTATCCCTACTTAGGCAGATTGACTTCCACCTTTAAAAAGAGGAGGTGAGGAAATGCCTCTTAAACTGTCTCTCATCCATATCTGGCTGTGACTGTTTTTGGCCCATTGCACTGCAAAGTCAGATGTTAAGGATGATTTATGCTAACATCTTGGATACTGCATGGAGAAAGCCTGGAATCAATGGCTGGATGGCTATCACAGAAAGCTGAGGGGCTTGAGAAGCTGTCCCTGTCCTGGTGTGAAGTTCCTCCTTCCTCTGTCAGTGTAAATACCCATTTTCTGTTTCAGCACAGCAACACAAAAAAGCATTCACGTACGCTGTGCGAGGCTGGCCAGGAGAGGAGCCTTTGCACAATTAAGCATGGCTCAGAGACAGTGTAAGTGCTCTAAAGCCTCTTTGCTGTTAGTAGCTGCTTCCCAGCTGAGACTCGGGGTCTGGCTATCTGTTAATTTGGATGCAGCAATTATAGGCTGAGAGCTCTGCTGGGCCAAATCCCAGCCTCCGTGTGTAATGTCAATGCAGCTATAGGTGTGTTTCTGATATTTGTGGCAAAAAAAAAAAATAAAAAAATAAAAAAAAAAAAAAAAAAAAAAAAGGTTGCCTTTGGAAACACCAGGTTACATTTTACATACTATATTTCTATCAGGGCTCTCTTAGTCATGTTGTGAGTTCCTGGTATTCCTCCAAATCCAAGTAGACCTACATTTGAGCTCAAACTAAAAGTTGGAGAGGGATCACTTTTGTTCGGCTCACTTTGGAAATAGTAACTTTTAAAAAAATCTCTCTCAGGTGATGTGCTAGAAGAACTTGGGAGGAAAAGTTGTGGTATAAAAAAGTACACCATGATACTTCAGAGTTCACCTCAGTCACATTAAATGAGGGAATGTTTTAGGGTTTAGACTCTCAGCATTAAGCTGGCTGCACATCAACAGGGTACAGGAACAAGCCTGACTTCCAGGAAGGGAAATGGGAATTCAGAAAGCCCACAATGCCATTTTGTTGGACAAAAAATACTGTGGATGAGACCTTAAGAGCATGGCAGGACCCAGCAGCAACATATTGCTGAGATAAGCAGGGGATCAGACAGCAGGAACCTGCAGTCACCTCACCACAGGCAACAGCATCCCCTCACCAAGCAGGCCATGTGTATCCTTTGAAGATACCTTGTAAGCCAGTTTTCTTCTGGCATATTATCTTACTCTGTGATTATGTGCCTGTTTATCAAAAGCATAGACTGTTTCCTAAATCCTTTCTACCTCACTGCAAACAGCTTCACCTGATGTCTCAGCCTTTCACCCACTGGGTGCATGTGATTTTTCCCTTTCCAGCTTCTGCACAGCCCCCTCCTGCCGAGGATATAAGGGCTTGTTGTCGTTTTTGCATTTAAGCAAGCTTTTGCTAAGAAGAAGTATCTAAGGCATGCATATACTGTTTTTTAATCCTTTACCTCCCACACATCCCTCTTTTCTTAAACCAAGCTCTTAATAAGAATACAGATTACTGTAGCCAGAATTTATAGTAAGAATTTGCAGTAGCGAAATATAAATTTGAAAAAGTGGCAGCAGCATGATCAAACCACAGCTCTGATCATGAACTTTTCTACAGTGTATATTTTCCACAGTTTGCCTACCCCAGCTTTTAGCCATAGATATAGTTCTAAATGAGTAGGCCTGTTTTTAAGGATTTCCTGCCTGACAACCATCAGAGACAGCATTTCATATCTCAGTGTCATTAAGTCTGCAGTAACTGTGAGGTCCCAATGTGATTATCATATGTAAATGAAAAAAAAAAAAAGAAAAAAAAGAAAAAAAAAAAAAAGCAAATCGCCCCGAGAGTCCTCCTGAAAATGGAGAATGCAATTCTCCACATCCTACTGATTCATTTTAGGGAGTAATTGAGCAACTGGGTGTCCTCCTGAAATGGCAAGCATAAGATAAAAAGAAAAAGTGCCTCTTCTTTGTCAAGAAGAAAATTTTAACCCAGGTTTGAAAGATGTAGTCTGGTTGCCCTTGACTGTTTGTGGGAGAGGCCACAGCCCCTCAGCATCTTGCCAGGGTTATGGAGTGGGACGTGAGGGAGCACAGAGCTACCTGACAAACAGACAGGCACAGAAATGGGAACAGCCTTGTGTGACACACAAGTGTAGGCACTGAGCACTGCAGACAGTGTCAGGCCAGCTCAGGTTTAGGACATGAAGCTGGTAGCAGGGCAAGCTGAGCTGGTGCTTGATTGCTTTACAAACACTCAGTCAGTTTTTGTCCCTTCAGCTCCTGTGTAGATGTCTTTTACTCCCCCTTCCCTCACCTTTTTCCAGCTCAGATTCATGGTGGCACAAGTCCCACCAACAGCGGCCAGACTGGTGCCCAGGCACTCTCAGGATGCTCCCAAGACTCTGGGGACCTCCAATCACCCTGCTGGGAGGGTTCAGGGTCAGCTGCAGATGCTCAGGGCTTGGTCAGAGGAAAAGCACTCCATCATCACTGAATGTCTCTCAGAAGGGGCCTTTACCTCTCTCATTCTCCTCTTGTGGTGTAAGGCAGCAGCACAGCAGGAAACCTGTCACTGCAGGCAGTGCCAGGCTCAGGGCATGGAGGGGGTTTCTGCACAGCACCATGGTGGCTCTGCACACTTGTGCCAAAATCTCATCTGGGATCACTTCAAGACAACCTTTTCTCCTCACCCCAATGGTGAGTGGGAGCCACACACCCTGGTGAGTACTGTCCCTGACAGCTACTGCACAGCTGGGCCAGGTAGGACCATACTGCAGTTTCCTCTTATATTTAATGTAAAATAGCACAGAAAGTATCTTTCAACAATACTTTACCAGAGCTACATTTTCAAAGGTACCTTTCTGAGTCTTACATATATGTTCTCCAAGTACCCACCTGCCTCTCTTGCCTTTGACCAAACCTCATAATGGCTGCTGGTTTTGAGATGCTCTTGCATCCACTGTTCAGCCCACGAGTCATGTCCCTGCCTTCTCTTTCTTGTATGAAGTTGTACCAAAAGGTTGGTAGGGATTTTTCTTTGTAATTTTTTACGGTTTGTACCCAGCATAAAAACTGACAATTAGGCACATTTCAAAGGTGTACTTTAGCCTAAGTACATTAGTCTCAGCTGATTGCAGTATCACTTCTTCAAAAAGCAGTAACTCATCACCAGAAAGACTTCTCCATTAGTAGCACTTACGCTAGTTGTGCATATTTAATATAAAATTGCCCACGAGTAAAATGGCCATTACACCTCTCAAATAAATTGACATACACCGGTTACGCAGGTCTCACATCACCTTTGTGCCTTCATTCACTGCTTGCTACAAATCTCCATAACACAGAGCGACTCCTGATGGTTTTCCCTGCAAGGGATGACAGGGAAGGACATCCCAACACCCCCTGATTTCTACACCATGTGGTATTCAACACATTTGCCCCTCTTCAGATCGGGAAATGAATCACAGCCAATGAAAGTGATAGTAAATGAAAGTAAGAACTTATTAGTCATGTTTCTTGGAGAGGATGTTTCACACTGCCAAAGTCTCACACTTCATAGCTAAGAAAGCATGAGGCATCGCAGCGCAGCCTTTATTTAAAGATCTCCTTCAGTCAGTGGATGACAATGCCTGTAAAGGCAGTGGAGACAAAACAAGTTACATTCCTGAGTTCACTGCCAGGGGCATGGATCACAATGTTTAGACAGCCTGTGACACTAGAAATTGACAGTCAGTCTCTCCAGACGTGGGGCAGGCTGGTAGTTCTCAGTGGGGAGGTCTGGGTCTCAGACAGGGCAGTTTGCAGAGTGAGACCCTGGGGAGCAGAGGAGCAAATGGAGAGCAGCGTGCCTGATGCTCTCAGTGATGCTGAGGGACTGTGACCACAGACACTTTTAAACTTTCCTGCTTTATCACCTGCTCTAAGGAAATCTGAACTCCTCAAATACAGCAGCCCCACTATGATCTAGTTAAACTATTTTTTCTGCTGGTCAGATACCTGGTAGCTGAAGGAAGCTTTGCACTCTCTTCCTATCAAACTCTTTCATAGGGTTTTGACCCAGACTCCTCAATCACTGCTGCTCTTTGTATCTGTTGCTAAGATATAGCTGCAGAAACTCCAGGAAAGTGTGGAAATCTTTGCCTTCAATTGCTGTCCTCTTCAGAATAGGCACTCGCTCAGTGTAATGAACACACATTTGGGCTTTTTATCACAAATTATTGACTGCTCCCACTAAGCTGTTCAAGGTCTCAGGCAAACACGTCTGGTGTCTGCCAGCCTGCTCCTGCCAGACTTGGCAAACATATATGTTTTCTAATGGAGAATGCAGCTGGGTATATCTACACAAGTGGTTCGGACTGAGATGTTGATTTGTTAAGGTGTTCCCCAGCACAGGTTTGACCTGGCTTTCCTTCAGATACTACCTGGGGATAGTTTAGGGCTGGCACATTACAGGGAAGGCTCCTAACAAGGTTATGCAAGAAAACTTAGCCTGGTTTGGGAGGAGGGAACAGTGTCTAGTAATGCAGTTATGACTTGGCAACTCTGCCTCCCACAGGCCTGAAGTGCAAGCAATGGCACAGGCACTATTGGCATTATTTATGGCCACCCATCCTTCTCATCTGCGACCATCTCAGGTCCTGAGATGTAATGAAGCTTCAGCCTTGGACACAATGCTTTTCTCAGAGGAAATGTCCATCAAGTTCTCAGCCATAAGTCTGAAGCTCAAATAAGCAGGGAAGAGAGTTCTCCCTCAGCTTGTCAGAAATCATGAGTAGAATATGCAACCATGTCTACTTACCATCATTTCAGCAGTGAGCCAGTGAACTGAACAGCCAGGCCAGGAATAACCACATGCAGGGTGCTGGCACTAGAGAAGGCCTTTTTAGTTCTTGGGTGATGTATATTCTACAACAGCATAGCCTCTGGGTGTCTGTGTTGACCAATGCGTTGACCACCTAAGGACATGAACAACAGGACATCCTAGGTCTTAACTCGCTATTCTGTTGCTATTCCTTGCACAGCTCTTGTTCAACAGGCTTTTCTTTCTTCATGCTTCTGGTTCTTAAAAACATAATGTTTATTATTCCTTAAGGCAGGTCCTACTAATTACAGTAGCTAAAGAATTCAACTAACTATAGTTCTCCCAGAAACATTCTTGATATTCATTGCTTGCTTGGCAGATGGCATGAATTTGATTGCTAATTTACAGGATAGACCTTAAAATCAGTGTGGTATACCAAGACAGTTGGAAACAGGACACAGGGTCTCATTTCCAGTTTTAGTGAAATTAAATTAGAATTAAATTTAAAAATAATTAAGTACTCTGTTTTATTATAGCAGTTCTGATAAGGGCTCTTTCCTGCTAAATAACAGCTTCTGTATTAAATCAAGCATGGGTTTTGGAGGTCCTAAACTTTACATGGCTTCCCTTTTAACAGATCAGAAGCTGGAGTGAGCAATATAGATTTAAAAAAAAAAAAATCCTAACCACATCTTACTTGACTATCCTGTCCTCATCCCCACAACCTTTTCTATTTATCACAAACTCCTCCAAATCCCACAGCCTGGTTCCCACAAGGTCTTCCTCCCAAGCACCCAGTCAGCAGAATCATTAGATGATGGACCTCTCCAAGCAGGATATACAGATCCATACACTAGACCTGCCTGGCCACAACCAGCTCTTCATCTTCCACAGTACCAATGACTGATTTGTTTCTTCCTTTATTTAGTGGGTGGTTTAGGGTCAGACAGCAGTGGGTTACAGAGGTGTGGTCCCAAGCATGTTTTTGAGCCTCAACAGGGACACAAAGATGGGGATTGCAGCAGATAGCTCCACACAGTAAATCTTCACCTAAGGTAAAGTGTGCAAACACAAGACAAAATGATTCAGACCCTAATATGTGGTAGAGGAGGGGGAATCAAGCCTCTTCATATTCAAGATGATTCTCATGGAACAAGAGGTGATGTTTTCATCCCTGTTTTTGAGGTCTGTCTCATGTTAAACTGACCTACCTGCAGGCCTAGTGCTTAAGGCACAGAGAAAATGCTGAAGTATGAGAGCTGCATACCAAACAGTGACCTTGAAACAGCAGCTTGAGTGAAAAGAAGCATGTTTCTGAGTGTTAGATAATTGATAACCAAACCAATATTAAATGTAAGATCTCTGTGGCAAAAAGAATGTGAGGTCAAACCCAAAAAACCCCTCCACATGGAGATGAATTGAAGAAGGGCAATCCAAACAAACCCAGAGATCCCAGCCAATTACTCTCCCTTGGAAACACAGGTAGCCAACTTCTTTGTTGAGATGTGCATATAAGAGGCTATAATCTCCTTCACAGTCTCTCAGCTCAGCTGAAATTGGAACAGAGAAGGCTACTTACCTGCTATTCATCCTTCTCCTCCACCTTCAGCTCAACTCTGCCCTCAGCTGAACAGATGGGCACATCAGGCTCTTAGGAAGAATGATCAGTAGGCTCAAACCTCCTTTGACCAGAAGTGCTTGCAGGCTACATTTATATATTTTAATCTCTCTTCCAGCTCCATCATTTATGCATAGAGAGGTGCAGAGTATCCATGCACACTTGCACAAGATTGGCACAAGAGCACAGGGAGCAAAGCACCCTACTGTGGCAGAATGCCCCATTGGTGCTGGATGCCAAGGCAGAGGGAAGGTAGAGGCTCTGAGCATTGTCCACTCATGAAATAACATCTCAGACCAGCTGTTTCAGGGCTCAATGTTATGAGTCCCACTGAAGCCCTCTGTGGTCCCCACCACCTCCTAACTCAGCACTCTAAACGCCACTTAGGAGTTTAATGTCAATGTTTAGGCATTTCCTGGTAAATATCACTGAACCTGTTGTGTCAGTGGCTGGAAGTTATGGAAATATTCTGTATTTGACTGATACTACCTTGGCCATTGGCCTTTCCATAAGGTCTACTCCTCTGTGATTAGGATACAAAAGTCTACAGGGGCACCAGTGACTCATCTCTGTCACACAACCACATCCATTAAAAATCCTACATTTGAAATAATGATTTTTGTCTCCTTTAAAATAGAGATATATAAACAGGAAAAAAAAAGTAAACGACACTCTGCTGTGGCATCTTTCTAAAGAAAGCAAGAAAATTTTATTTCAGCTGAAGGCTTTACCTTATTTCACTTGTCTCAGACAATCCACCAGGGACAGGACTGGTTGCCCCTGGGAGGCTTGTATCCACCTCAGAGACAAGAAAAGGGAAAACTGGGATTGTTTCTCTTAAGCCTGGTGTCAATAAGAAGGTTGGAGGTCTAAGGGAAGTGGTGAGCCTCTTCCTCTGGGTGTGGCTGCTCACAGCTGGCACTGATCCCACCGACCCAAATCTTGGAGTTTGTCTGCAAGAGAACATGGGGTTTTTCCCATAACCTTGTGGCGGTGGCCATGATGGCACCCAAATGTCTTTTTCTGTGCCAGGTTAGTTTGCCTCTGGCAGGAGATATTGTGGCCATGAGCCACCCAAACTGCTCTAATTGTTTCTAAAGAGTGACAACCCACCTGAAAGCCCCCACCAGTTGCAATGTCCCACTCTCCCCAGCCCACTGTGCGGCAGAAGGGCTGTTAATGGCCCCTCTGTCTACACAACAGCAAAACATTAGCATTACCCAAACAGAAAAGATAAACTCTGGGAGTTTGCCAAAGACTTAATTAATAAGCTAAACTTCTTTCCCTCCTCACTGAGATCTCAGTGTTGTCAGGAGGGCATCAAGGATTTCTCTTTGTTTATTGGAATTAATTTACTTCTTCCCTCAAATGACAACCGCAGTTTGGTTAAAGCAGTCAGTCTTACACTAATTTATTTGTTCTGCAAGTACCTTTCAGTACCCACAGAAGTTATCAAATTAAAAATTGTCAGTTTCTGTAATGGTCTGACCTTTTCAATCTGACAAAGTTCAAAGTGTGGCTCAACAGGTCCTGCCAAGAGCAGCTGCCCACACTGGAGCATCAATGTAAATGTTCCAGCAGGTAAATAGTCACTGGGAGATCTTGAGAAAATATCTTGCTGGGTGAGCAAGAAAAAAAGGTGTCGCGTAGAATTAGTTGAAAAGGATATAGCATTTTAGTGATATATCTAGGGAAAAGACAGAGCTCAGGTATCCATCTAATCAAACTCAGACACTAAAAGGTAATATACTTCCATACTCTGAATTCAAACAAGGGGAATAACCAAATATCCAAGCTTGCTTGAACAGAAGCTGTTAACCCTTTATAGCCTGCGTTTTCTTTTTAGTAAATGTCTTTATTCACCAGTTATCTTTAGCAAACTTGGACTTCATCAACACCGAGAGCTATTGTGACACAGTCCATACAAAACAGTCCATACAAATGTACCCTTGGAGACTGGCAGGGCTTGTGCTTGCTATGATCTTGTTGCAAGAACTTCTCAAATGCCACAGTGTTCTCTCTCCCTTTGCTCCCTCATGTCAGGTACTTGAGCATCCACAGAGGGAGTGAGGGTCAGCTTGAGCCCCTTCTCTGGGTCTTCCAACATTTGCCATCTACACAATGGACACATGGCTGCTGGCTCTGGTGTGCAGGAGGCTCTGGGTCAGAAACAGGCAAGGCAGAGCAAACCTGGCCTCATCCCTGTTAGAGGCGTTCAAGCATAACATAAATACACCCCAACGACCTAGTCCTCTTTCATCTGACATATGTGAGCACTCTAGGCAGTGTCAAGGCTTACGTGGGGGCAGAGTTAGTGCTGGGTTTTAAGCCAGACACAGGTGTGGTAAATCAATGCAGGGAAGGATGAGAACTAGCTAGAGCAGTGTGTTAGGAGGTACACCTTGACCTGTTTGCTGTCATTAGCTCTAACAGGGAGTTGCTGGAAGGGTTTCAGATTTTGTTTCTCTGTTTGTTTGCAGTCCTTGAAAGCACCATATGGGATTCCAGTGACTCCCAGAAACACATGACCTCTGATGTAAACTTACCAACACATCATGGTGTATAATTTACTAATGGTCTTCCTACTAATGATGCAGATTTAAAGCAATAGCTGACAAGTCCCTGTCCAGAAGAACTGTTACAGCTCTCATAAGCTGGCGGGGCACAGACCAAATCTGAGGGAGGAATTAATGCAAAGGTTCCTGATTCCCATATAGCTGTAGCAATGATGGGGTTAATCCACATAGTTCTTTGGGATTTATCTCACATCTGTGATGAGCAGGCAAAAAGAGATGGTGTGTCTCCTGCCTTTTCAAAGTCCTTGATAAATTTCCCAGGGACTAAAGGTTTTCTTCTGGCGCCCTGGCACGACAGTTACCACAGAATTTAAAAAGTAATTGCTCCATGGGATGCACTCTGCATCAACAGAGAGCAGCTTTGATACTTGGATTTTATTTTTTAAATCAGAGATTCAGCCATTTTACTAATATCTAGGAGGCAAAGTTGAAAGCCACATGACCATGCACTCCAAATGCATTATTTCTTACAGCAGTGGGGGTCTTTGCAGTTTTAAGTATTTGAACACAGACTTTGAGAATTTTAACAATGTTTGCCAGAAAAGGAAGGGCACTGAGAAGAGAGAATGAGCAGACAGCTTACTGGTTAATTACAGCTTAGAAAATATCACTCCTGGTCCCTGAGATTACTCTGCCTTGATTACTGTACTTCAAGACTGTGTCCCAGGCTCTACAGACCTCTCAGAAAACATTTTTCCAGTGGAGTTAGGAAGCCAATAATAGATGTCACCAGGCCTCCTCCATTCTTGCTGCCTACCTGTCTTTTTACCTCCATGTGGTTTAAAGTACTGAGTACAGTTAGCTTTTGTTTACTGCAAATGCTTCCTTCATGAAGACTGATTCTGCCTGCCACCTGTGCATTTGACCTGGTAATGCAAGCCCTCTTGGCTTTCCTTCTCCCTGCCTTGTGTCACTGTAACTTCTTTCCCAAAGGCAGGTCCAGACTCCTTTTGTTCCCTCTGCTGGGCTTGCTTCCCTTTGATGAACTGTAAAGTCAAAGCAGAAAGTGGGTGGCTTGCAGGGAGGGTCTATGGTAATTAGAAGCATGTGAATGATACACAGCCCAAAGAAGTTTTTAGTGAGCAGGTAAGGGCATGGAAAAATGTCCCTGGGGTGCAATTTTCTTTCCAATAATGAAGTTGCATGGGGGCAGATGTTGGCAGATGTCGTCTAGGTTTGGGAGGTTTTGCCTTAACAGGGTTTTATTTTCATTCTGAGTTTTCAGTGATACTTTGGGGTATACTCAAAAAAAAAATCTCCAAGGTATTCCCTTGATGGATGGCACACAGGCACGTATGATTTCTTCTTCCATGCTCACCCGACTCCTCTCAGACACCTCCCCATGGAGGGGCAAGAAGGTTCCCTGACTTTGAGGCAGGTTGTCTTCCTTATAGCTGATTGACAGTCTTGAATTAACTCTCCACTGAGAATGAAAGTCAGATAATTTTGCTTGCACACCTTAAGTCATCTTCCTTACCTGGAGGTTCAGTAAGAGCCAAAGTTCTGCACCAGATGCATGAAGCAACCACAATTTAAAATTCCCATTGGGTGGAAGGACCTCCCTTGACTCTCCAACCCAGCTCCAGAGTCACACCATACTGATGAGCAGGCAGCTTTTTTAAAAGAGAAATGCCTGCTTTAGGAAAGAGTCTGTCGATATTCACCACATCCTCACAGCCTTGGCATGGGAATGTATCTCCTCATACTGCTGTATTATTTATAGGTTAGGCCAAACAGCAGAATATTGAAGCAAGGCTACAAGACATTTCTGGTTTCAGAAACAGCTCATAAATAAGAAGTCAAGTCTTATATTTTAAGAAAAAACGTTGAAGTTCCTGTCCTTGAGCTTTACAGGAAAAAGCTGAAGAATATACGCTGCACAATGCTGCCAAAATCTATTAATCTGACTCTTCCCCAGCTCACCTCTGTTGTAAACCAACTTGATTCCATGACTACTCTGCCAGCAGAGGGGAATCAGGTGGCTGCTGCCTCTGCAGTGGAAAGGCTAAAGCAAGAAGGATGATTTACCCAAAAAGTCTAACTCCTTCTGCAACAGCTCCTTCCCCCAGCCTTCTCCTGCTCACCTCCGTTTCCTGCCACTCTCCAGTAACTGACTGGAAGGAGAAAGGCATCCACCTCTCTTTCTTCTGCTATTTTCCTCCTCCTAAGATGTCAGTTTATGAAACCATGTTCCACTCAGGATGAAGGCTTGTTCCAACAAATGAGGAACTGGAGTTATTTACTTCATAATGGCTTTGGTATCTTTGAGCACCAACCCTGGGTTAGCTGCATGCTCCTAAAGAAAATACACCAGAGAGCCAGACCAGGCTGTAGTAAGGTATTGTGGTTGATCCCATTTTTTTATGGCTTCTAGAGCAGGTGCCTTCTCACTTATGTATCTTACTGCAGACACCAGAGAGCTAACCAAGCCTGAATTCCTGCATACTATTGAAATATAAGCATTCAGTTATTATAATCATAACTTTCTAGCACCTGTTAGGATGGTATGTTTGATTTTTGAAGTTCCAAACCAAAACAAAATTAATGAGATTTTTGCGGTAGTAAAAATGCCTCCCCCCTTGTTGACAATCTCTGCATGTAACTCAGCCTTGCTTCCTACTGTGTGCAAATAATAATGTGGCTATCGCTGCATTTTTGCTGTAATTTCTAAATGCAGTCAGAGCAAACGAAATCAGAAAAGGAAGTTTATAGCACTTCACATTTTTCTACATAAGGTTTCATGCTGTGTTATACACTGTTCATCACATTCTCTGTACTTTATTTGCTGTGAGATATCTGAAATTCTTTGTCTTATCTGATTTATGATTTAAGATTCTGACCTTTTCAGCTCTCTGTAATTTCACTGCCAGCTCACTCAATATGCCTTTGTTTATAGCCTTACAGAAGGGAGACCAAGAGAAGATGGGAGTTGCTTATGCACTGGAAAGACAGAAATTTCCATTTGCTAAAAATTTGCGTGTGAAAGAGGGAAGCAGAGATATCATTTCAAGAGTTTTTATAGAATGTGGAAATACAGATGAGAAAGGGGATTAGACACCCTTTCAAACAGGACTTTTTGCTAAAAGAACGAATGCAGAAGCAATACCTCTCTGTTAATGGCAACCTGTGTGAAAAGCAATTTCAACACTAATAAAACCTGATTTTTCAGCTCCATGGCGAGAGCAGCAGAATGGCAGCACACATCTCAGCACTTTCATCAGAATGGTTGGGAAGGCAAATGAAGCCTTTATATCTGCTACTGGGATGTTATATCAGCTTGCCTCAAGTTCTGCTCCCCTGCTGCCTAGGCAGGTTGCAGAATGAGCTCTAGGGATGCTAATTTGTGCTGGAGAATAGCTGCTAAATTATTCAGGGTACTAAAGACAAGGGCTGAGTGTGAATTGCAGAAGACCCTGATGACACAGAGTGATGGCAATAAAATGACAAATGAAATTCAGCGTAGATAAATTTAAACTGAGGCACCTGGGGGGAAAAGAACCCAATTTTGACTTTCCATACACTGTGCTGAGTTCTGAGTTGACTACTGATACTTGGAAATGAGATCTTGCCATTGAAATATATAATTTTATGGACATGTCATATTTGTGCTCAGAACTACTCAGAAAAATCCCAAACTGAATTCTAGGGAATATTATGAAAATACAAGTAAGCAACATGTAAAACACCACTCATATTCACCTCATATGAATCCTTGGTGTATTGAGTACTGTGGACAGCTGTGGTCACCCCATCTCCAAAGAAAGATGTAGCAGAAGGAGAAATGCAGCAGGCAAGTTCAACCAGGGCAATCAAAGACATGGATACTTACTGAACAGTCTTGTGCTCTTGCACTGGCTATGGACAGAGGGGAGAGAGAGACACAAAATACAGAGAAACACAAAATCAGGAGTTGCATGAAGATGAGCAGAGACTCGTTGTTCAGTATCTCTCCAAATTTAACAACGAGGTGTGCTTCAATGAACCCAGAAGTTGTCCAGCTTGAAGCAATCAAAAAGCAGTAGTTACTTGTTGTATTTATGAAAATTTCACCATAGTTAAGCTAAATGGTACTAGAAGTTAATATTTAAATTCAATGAGCAACTGAATAAATTCAAAGAAGAAAAAAAGTCCATGAAAAGCCTTTTAAATTCCAAGATGCTAAATTTGGTCAAGAAGTCTTCGACCTAAAAATGATTGGCAGCTAGGAGACAGATCATCATATATATAAATGCATGTGTATATATATTTAGACAGACATGCTTTCCTGCATATAAAAAAATATATACATATGTTTACAAGAAGCCACTCAGGTCTCTATCAGAGAGAGAATGTGGGTCTAGTTGGCCCTAGTTGAACTCTTCAAGAAAGTGCTTTTAAAGTAAATCTTTATTGTTTTGGTCATGGGATGATATTGGCAGAGGGAGATGAGCCAGGCATATTTATCAGTTACGGAAATCACTGCAAGCTTCAGTTCATCCAGTGACTATGGTATCATAGCAGATAAATTACAGCCTACAGACATGATTAATCTGCTTTAGATTTCTTTAGTTTATCTTCCTTTGTAGTATACATGTTAATATAGTATTAATATATGTATACATGTATAAATGTTAATATGTCTAGGTTTAAGTAGGTGTTTCAGGAAATGAATCTACTAGCAGTACTAGTGTCTATATTTCCCAAGTCTGGTACAATTATGAGTCAAAAAGAGAGCATATTTTGCCCAGGAGTACCAGAAATACATATTTCCTACATATTAATTCCTTCCGATAGTTATTCTATTTTGTGATTTATTGAAATAGATTTAGATGTAGCATAAACAATGTTGACTGAAAAATCCTAGTTGGAGTTTATAAATAAAAATGCATCTTTGAAACAAAATCTGGCAAAGACAAGCCTGTCTCAGACCTAGAAGTTTATATTCACCTCATGTTCTGCTGAGATAGCTGCCCAGTTGATCCAAATAGAAGATGAAACATGCTATGGTTATTTATCTAAACCTTACATAAAATATAATTCATTTATTTACCACTTAATTTTCATAAACACAAAGCTGAGTAAACTTAAGGTTGTGTAATTTAGATGGTCAGTGATGAACCCACAACCCAAAGTCTTGGTCACCATTATGATTCACTACTGGGGTAGTAGGGTGGCTGTAGCTCCCATATAATCCATCTGTTCATGTCTCCTTTGTATAGAGAGCAGCAGGCTTGGAGCAGGCAGGGGTATCTTCCAGATCATGGATAGCCACAGAAACAAAGTGCTTGTGTAAGCACTCCAGAAGTCAAAGAAGGCCTTACATTAAAAAAAACACTCAAAACAAGAGCAGACGCATAGCTAGGCTCTCTCTGTCTGCAAATCCACAGCATGTGTGCCCAGCATGTAGGGATCAATCCAAACTGTACGTAAGTGGCCAGCACTGACATTTTGACAGACATCAGGTGTTTGCACACAGGGGCATGCAGGTACACGTGCACAAACACACACACACACACACAAACCCCACTGCTCTCTGGGACCATACCAGGTCTGTGCAGCATTAAAGTCTTCCCAAACATTAATGCTGTATTGGCAGCGTTTATTTTGCTGAAGTTCAACAAGGCCAGGTGTAAGGTTCTGCACCTGGATTGGGGCAATTGCAAGCACAAATACAGGTTGGGCAGAGAATGGATGAGAACAAGCCCTGAGGAGAAGGACTCTGCCTGAGGAGAAGGCTGAGGGATAAAAAGCTGAACATGAGACAGCAATGTGCCCACAAAGCCCTCCATATCCTGGGATGCATGAAAGCAGTGTGGGCAGCAGGTCAAAGGATGTGCTTCTGTCTCTCTACTCCATTCTAATGAGACCCCACCTGTAGAGCTGCATCCAGTTCTGGGGTCCCCAGCATAAGAAGGATGTGGGCTTACTGGACCAGATCCAGAGGAAGGCCCAGCTAAGCAGATTTTTCTGAAGATCTTCATATCCACACTTGCCCTTTGCAGTGAGTGTCTCTTTGTGTCTCTGATGCACACAAGCTGCCTCACCCCCTCCCCCCCTTTATTTCTTTGCTACCTCACTCATTACAGTGACCTTTATCATCACCTTTGTACAGAGGGTTCCCAGATCTTCTCTCAGTCCTCACATCTCCCCCTCTGGGCTTTGATACATCTTGAAATATTTCTAGACCTATCCCCTTGGAAGCCTTAATTCCATTTCAAACACAGTCTTTTCAAAAGTGAACTGCTGGCCCATCATTCTTTGGCACAGCTGAGGTTCTACCTCCCCAAAAGTATATTTGGGGATTGTTTCCCCCTCTATGAACAGAGGGAGAAAAGACACATTTCTGGGATTAGACCCTTCTTAACCATCATAAATGTCTAAAGCAGGCCAGATGCTAACGCCCTGAAAGTGCATTTTCCACCATCACCCATAAGGAGGTCCCCAGGGGTTGCCTGAGGACATCAGCTGCCAGCTGACCTCTACTTATGTGAAAGAAGTCTCATTCAATGTGTGTCACAGTGAAATGCTGAGCTGCTTAGCCAGTGGAAAAATTCCTGCAGCAGCTTCCTTGTCAGAGAAGGGCAGCCCTTATGTCCTCTCACTGCTACACATTTACATCACTCTGGGCTCCTACAGAATGGTGAGATTTATAGGTCATTGACTTACCTCCATATTATCTAATCTCACTTGCTCATGTTCTGAATTTTATTCAGAATGTGAGCGGCATCCTCACAAATTTCTTAGGAAATGCTGAAAGGTGTCACATCTTGAATAGAGTCTAGAGGTAAAATAGAAATAAATGTGAATGAAATCTTAAAAATTCCAGCCTTTCTCTAGTCATATATATACTGGCCACCAATGCTGAGTCTCAGTCTTGCTTTTAACTGTGACATAAACTGCACATAACAGCACAATATTCTGATGTACTTCTTGAAATGTACTTGAAATGTAACCATGTATGTGGGAAAAACTTATCTGTCTCCTGGTGGCAAAATCAATTTCTCCTTTGGCCATATAGTAGTATTTATCAGCAACACAGACATTTATTTTACTTATCATCTTGCTGCTCCAGCTTTATAACGGCTTTCACCCAGAAACACAGCAACATTCATTTTCCTCCTCCATCTCTCACACTATCCTGCAGCACACATAATTTTGTGCTCAGAACTGGTGATGATGATGAACTTTCAGTCTGCAGATCACTTGTCTCAAGTGATGCCCCCAAATGCTACAAACACTACAAGAGAAGTTTGGGTTCCTAACCATAACTCTCAAGGAGAGACACCGTTGGTTGGAGATCTGCAGGTTATCTGCACAGGGTTTACACATAGGACAAAGCCTCTATTCTGAGATCTGTATCCTTCTGGAGCAGCAGCTGAAGGTCAGATGAGCAACTTCAGGGCACCGTAAGAAGCACTGGATTATTCTGTTTAGCAGCCTGTATTGCTCCCCAGTAGTATGAACTCCTCATGCCATCTTGCCTTCCATGTCAGGATCTGGACTTTGGGTCCTCTCACACAGCAGTTTCTGGGAGTTTGGTTTCAAACAATAGTGTGAGTTTATGGAGGCTGCCATCTGTCTCCCAGGAACTAAGTTAGTTTCACATCAAGAACCAAGCAGACAGTGAGATACCACCACCACAACTTAGAGGAATCTGGAGATTATAAAGCTGTCCAACTCTTTTGTTTCCTCAAAGTGATATGAGTGGCAGGAAAATGGATACTTGCAGTGGGATAATGGATATTTGCAGATACTCAGCCTTTTCCTCATCCTTTGTCACTGTTTCCCCCACATCTGATAAAGGATTCTCCTTAGCCCTCCTTTTACTGATGATGTATTTAGAGAAACATTTTTATTGTGTTTTAAGGCAGTAGCCAGATAAGCTAGGCTGTCACCCTTCTAATTTTCTCCCTATGTAACCCCACAATATCCTTGTAGTCCTCCTGAATGACCTGCCTTTTTTTCTAAAGGTCTCTACCCCAAGTTCCAGTCTGAGCTCTCTGTTTAGATAGGTTGGGGTTCTTCCCTGCTGGGTCCTCTCTTAGTCCCACATGGGGACAGTCTGTTCCTGTGCCTTTAGAACTTCCTTCTTGAAGAATGTCCATCCTTCAGGATGCCTTTCAGGACTGTTTCCCAGGGGACTTTGTCAACCACGCTCCTAAACAGCCCAAAGTCTGCCCTTCTGGCCCAACATAACAGTTCTGTTGACTCACATCTTACTTCTTCAAGAATTGAAAACTCTATCATTTGGCGATTGTTGTGCCCAAGACAGTCTCCAGCCATCACATCACCCCCAGCCCTTCTCTCCCTTCTCTGTTCACAAACAACAGGTCCAAGAGGCCCTGGTTGGGCCACTCACCAGCCATATCAGGAAGTTCTCTTCCACACACTCCAGGAACCTGCTTCCTCTCCACTGTATAGTATTTCCAGTAGACATCTGCTAAGTTCAAGTCCCCCATAAAAGCAAATGCTAACTAACAATTCTGAGTCATCCCCCAGCTGCCTATGGAATATTTTCTGCCTCTTCGACCTGGTTGGCTGGTTTGTAACAGATCCCCACCAAGATATCAGCCTTGCTGGCCTTTCCCATGATTCTTACCCATAGCCACTTCTTACTTCTTCCCCGCGATTCTTACTCTTTTCATCACCATCAATAAACTCTGGAGAGTCAGAACACTCCTTACCATACAGGGCTACCCCACAGCTTTTGTATAGGCAGACTTCAAGAGCAAACCAGCAGTACGAGCTGACAATGCAGCAACAGGCTTCAGCTTCTCATTACTCCCCACAGAGCTCAGCAGATTATCCTGACATTTTGGACTGCTCCTCAGTGCTGTTGAGCAGAAATGAAGTCCAACTGGAAGCAAAAATTTGGTATTGGGCCCTTTAAATAATAAGTAATAGCAATATGATTTTCCTCAATGTATATTTTGTTAAAAACACTCAGTAGATTTTTACCATGACTTGAAATATTTTCAGTCATTTTTATGGCTATGTAGATAAGATAGAATCTTTAGTGTTTCAAAAACACAATCAGTGTTTATTTGTTCTCATAAGTAATTCATGGACCCAACAATATTCAACAAAACTTCATTTTTAACAGATCTCTTAATGAGCATCATTTTACAGAAAATCACCAACAAATAAATATATGAAAACAATTGCTTTTGACATCACAATGGTTAAACACATTAAATAATTCATTAAATTGTGCTTTACGTCAATGAAAATCCCTAGGTCTACAAACTATCTTTTAAATAGGAATGGAAGTATATATGATTACTCACAATACAATCTCTCAGTAGCAGAATTCACAAACATTATTGCACATAAACAGAAGGAAAATTCCTAAAGAATAAAGTAATTTACAGCCTATTGATTTATTCTGTCATCTTAAATATTGCAACTGATGGGAATTCTTTATTTTTTCTCTTCTCTTCCAACATTTATTTGAAATCATAGAGTTAGTGATACGGCCAAGAAAAAAAGCCAAGGACATTGCAGGCTATGGAACCCATTTCCCTCCACAAAAGGTAGACAAAGAAAGTATTACAGGAACCAAACTGAAAGAAGTGCTACTTTGAAAACTGGGTACCTTACTCCCTTTTTCAAGTGTGTTGTTTGGGATTTTTTTTTTTTTTTCTGCACATAGGGAGGACACAGCCATCAACTCCAGCTGCATGACTTCATTGCAATTGTTCATCTTGTACATGGTATTCCCCACCAGTCTGGAAACAAGATAATCCTTATCCCGGAACAAAAAAGAGAATAACTATGTATTTATCAGAGGATTAGCAACAGAGGGAAGAAAAAGTGAGATATGTTTAAAACAGCAGTGCTCATAATTGATACAAGAGTGCAGGTGGGAAACAAGATCCCACTAGGGCAGAAGGAAGCATGTGTTAACAAGACCAACTTAAGAAACCTCCTGATTTAGTAATGGATGTCAAATCTGAAACATCTCCACACACAAAGGGGATGTGACCCGCCATTTGGTTGAATGGGTATGATACAGTTACAAAGCGTGGCTCTGGATCTGATTTCCATCACTTTTTTATTCTGTATTTCTGTTTTTAGTGAAGAGCAAGTAGCTGCTGCATATTGGGTAGAATCCCTAGCAAGGCTATGACAGACTTATAACTAACACAACAGCAGTGGAAAATACTCAACATCAGAAACAGTGTTTCTTTTCTTGGTTATAAAAAGATTTTTACTGTCAGCACTGATGAGAGGGGAAGAGAGAACAAACTTTCATTCCTTAATGAAGGAACCTTAAGGCCATAAGGCCATGAGGCGAGTGCTTGGACTAAACATCAAATTATCAGGAACAAGTCCTAATGACACAGCATGTTTCTCTGTCCACTCCAAGCCTACAGTGAATTATAACTGGAAAAGGTAGTGCTGGGAATGTGATTGGGATGTGGTGATGGGAGAGATTAGCAAGTACATCTCCATTACGAAAGAATGAGATTTCTTTCAGCAACACAGTAGCAGAAGCCAAATTGTCTTGTTTAAGCAACAAAATAATGCCAGGAAGATGGACAGAAATCCTATAGCGTTGCTGCTCATGAAACTTTAGAAAGAAACATGCTGCTCCCTGATCTTATATGGGTGAGTGTAATTATGGTGAAGTTTCTGCTGTGAGAGCAATGAAAATCTGGAATGACAGAGATATGAAGCAGGACCTTTATTTTGCTTTTGCATTACATTATTTCAGGCACAGTGCCCAGGAGGAAAAAAGCTGCAGGTCTGTGTCTTAGAAGTCAGCCTGAAGGCATTTCCAAATTGCTTTATTTGTCATGTATAAGGAAAGTCTGCTAAGAAAAACAGGATTGTTGGTGCAGTGAGTTTGCTGGATGTGCAGCTGGAGCTAGGGAAGGAGGTGCCAGGTCCTTCAGTCTCAGGGCTCTGGGCAAGGTCTCAGCTGCTAAGTGCCCACCTCTCCTAAAAAAAACCCAAACAACAGAAGCAACAAACCTACTCCTGCATAACCAGGGCTGTTACACAGACTCCAGAGAAAAAAAAAAAAAATCCAACAAACCAGCTTCAATTTTAACTAAATCCCAAGCGTTAAGGCAAATCCCGTTAACATAGATGCCACAGCACATTAACAGCTCTTCAGGGCCCTTATCTTGACTCCTGGGAAACGACTGATGAAAAAGGTTAGGCATAGCATTAAGATGTTGCCAAACTATTCAAGCTAATGTAAACTACCTAAAAATGCTTCGATTATCCTCATTAGGCTTTGTTTTGTATCAGGCAGAAGGAACAGTCTAGAGAACAGTTGGTGTGCTTAGACAGCTAAAACTGATACTTACAGTCACTGGTGAGGCTCTAGGGAAGTATTTTTGAGCACTGTCTCCTCTGCCTTGAAAAGAAAACACTGCATTTTCTAAATGAAAAATGGGGGCCCAATTGCATGGAGAGGTGGCCTGCTGAGCAAAGAGGTATGAGAGGAAGGGACAACTTTTTTTGTACTAAGGCAGAAGAGGAATGGATGCCCTACATAACAAAAGGCGAGTCGGAATTTATCTTACTTCCTTGCTTACCTTGCTCCTTAATGTGAATTTGGCTTTGCATCTTTCCTTTGACATGGCTGGCTTCTCCCCGCTCTTCAGGATCTCCCCAGCACCCCAAGCTCCCTGTGGTCATGGAAACATGAAAGTGCACCTACAAATCCTGCAGACTGAGCATCACGAGCCAAAAGCATCCTTCCCCTCTCATGCTGTTTGGTCTCCAGCAAGATATGGCAATGGGTGCAGGAATGCGGAGATGCAACAGCTCCCATCATCTCTGTGTTACTGACCAGAAAGCTCCTTCCCTCCACAGGGCCAGGGCCTGCCCAGCCTAAAGCCCAGGTGCCAGCAGCTGTCAGATCACTGTGAATTACCTGCATTGTGCTAAAGGTGCAATAGTGCCAATGAGCCTTAGCTCTTCATGGCCTCACTGTCTTGCACTCAGGACACTCAGAGCGAGCTTCAGTCCTCAGCTGTAAAGATTGCAATTTAAGTCTCAGAAGGTTGGTGTCCACACGTGAGTGAGGTGTCTGAGCACCTCTTCCAGGCGATGGGGATCCAAGCAGCACTGCCCAGGAACCCAGAGAGCTCCTCACTCTTCCCTAAGGCATCCCATGCTCAGACAGGAGAACAACAATCTCCCTTTTCCCTTCTGAATGAGGAGGTGGGAGAAAATGAACATGAACCACGAGTGGAAGAGGTATTAGGGACAAAAACTCACCACTACTCACCCCAAAGTAACACATTGACAATCAGACGTAAAGCAGCATATTGTTAATGAACTACATTGATAATGAGGCATCATCCTGGTAGCCCTCTTCACTTCTAAATGCTATTATGATATTTCATGTTCAATGTATTATCATATGCATTAGCTTTCAACAGGATCATTAGATTGTATTTTTGATATTCTGCATAGATAAGTAGCAATAGCATTGTCAGAAGAAAAGAGGATCTATCATGCACAAAAAGAAAATCCAACTTGGAAATGAAGGGACAAATTTTCAAATTGAGCCTCTTTTTTTCTGTAACACATTGTTTTTTCAACCAACTGGATAGAAACCTTGAATTTTGAAAACAAGCGAGAAATGTGCATCCACATCAGGTACTCTAGCACTTCTAATTAGCAAATCTGTAAGGTAAAAGCCATTCATGCATGCAATAATATACTTTCAGCATCTTGATTTAGCAGCCACGTTGAGGCACTTAGAGAAATTTCCTCCTAATGCTTTACATTTATGCCAGAAGAAGAAGGAAAAAAACTCTCTCAGAAGATCTATGGTGCACAGGACCCTCTTTTTTAAATTTCACTATTACAAATGGAACAACATAAAATTTTGGAATAAACAGATGCAGTTTAGCCACAAGAATGGAACACATGGAGAAAGAACCCATTGAATCTTTTTCTAGACAAGGAAGAAAAACAGATACAGATCTCTCATCATGAAAACAATAAATTTACAAAGAATCCTCATATAGAGTAATAAATATCAAGACTTTCCACATATCCATTATGTATCCTATAAAAATGAAAGCCGATATTTTTTTAGCCACTACTATAGTTAGAGAGAAAACCAATTTAAACTGTATGCATTCAGCATCACTGTATTTTAACAGACAATATAATAAACCTGCCTACCTTCACAGACAATGTATCTCCAGGCTTTTACAGCAAATCTGGAAAATGTCACACTAATATTTAAGCTTTTCCTTCTCTCCCTTTCCTCCTCCCTGGAGTTTGCTTGACCCCTTTTGTGAATGTGAAGGCAGATTTCATTGCCCCCAGCCAGATAATCTCTGTGATGTGTGCTCAGCTGCTACGTGGACCTCATTTCTCAAAGCTTGCCTTTGCCACACACATTTAGAAAGATGGTTCCTACCCAGCTGAGCTTGGTACTCCCAGCACCTTCAGGGAAATAAGCCAACCCCTCCACCACATCACCTATAACAGATCTCTCACTGCTAGCCTTTGGAACAGAGCAAGAAGTGCCCGAATCCAACACTTCCTGTGTCTTTTTTAATCACCTCAACAAATTCCTCCCTTAATCAAAACACAGCATGTAGAAGTTTGAAGGGCAATGTGTGCACCTTCTCCATTTCATTCACTAGAAAGTTATGCACTACAGTTGCAATGAACAGTATGAAATAAACCAGCTCTCATGTCATAAAGGAACCAAGCCAGGTATTTTTCCCCAATTTATCATTCATGTCTGCACAAGTTTTAGTAGCTCAGATTGTACAAGGTACATCTGTTAATACAAAGGATCTCTCTCTCTCTCTTCAACCCATCCTCATAGCTTAGGTGTTTGAAGGAAGTCTTTTCTGATAGGAATTTTATTCTACTGCCATTTAATGACACTAATCAATACCTATTGAGAAAAAAATACATTCTCACTGGCAGAAATCAAGAAAAACTGAGACAAGGAGGGGGAGTTGTCAGACAAGGTCTCATTTACCAAAGCAGTAGGTGTCCCTTGGCTAATTCCCAGATAGCCACATTGCACAAACAATCTGATCCTCTCATTGGTTAGGCAAGCTGGAGGAGCATCACCACCTTGCAACCTGGCTATTATAATCTTCAGTAACAGCTACTTCTGCTGCCTCTTCCCTTGGCCACTGGTGAGCTCTCTGCTCCCGCAGCAGTCGCCGCTCCTCCCGCCTCTTTAGCCGGTTCTTCTGATGCTCCTCTTGCTTGGAGTACTGGAAGCGCTGCAGGAACAGGTCCTTTGCGTACTCATACAGCTGCATGTCCAAGAAATTCAGCTCCTCTATCCGCTGCCGCACATCCTCGCCGATGTCCACGTTGGAGGCCCGTGTTACGTTGAACTGGGTGAATGGGGAGATGAATTTCAGGTTGAATGTCCTCTCAAAGAGATACTGTGTTTTCCTCTGAAATTCCGTCAGCCCGAAGAAGGCCATGTTTTTCAGATTGTTCTTGGCGCTTTGGAGAAGAATCATATTTCTCTCACTCTCATTCATGAAAGTCAGGTTGTAGCACCCCACCAGGCTGAGGTCTGCCAGCATGCGCACCTGGCGGTTGCTGGCCAAGTTGTAGGTACAATCCATGAATTCCTGTAAGCTGACTCCAGACCAGTCGTCTCCCTCATAACAGGTAGGCAGCTCATCTGGTGTTGGGCTCCTTCCATCGCACATATGAAGGGAGGTTTTCCAGGTCGCACCCCTCTGGACATGTTTCCATTCACTCAAGTACCGTGACACTGGATCCCTCAGCATGGTGATGTAATAGAAATTCCTGAAACATATAATTAAACAGTTTTAAGATTTGAGTAGATTTTCCTATTTATTCTCCAATAAAACTATTACTCAACACTGGCACCACAGCCTTCACTTTTTCCAATGTTGGCTCTTCAGGTGACTCCTTCTGAGACAGTAAAATCTTCATAAATACCATGAATAAAATACAAGGTAAATCGGGAGAGAGAGAGATACAAAAGGAAATAAGCAGTTATCAGAGAAGCAGAATTACTTTGACCTATCAAGTGTTCAGTGATAGTTACTTTATATAGAAACCAATTAACTGAAGTGTGCTCCCCTCCACATTGAAGTATTAACCCCCAGCAATATCAGAAACTCTGAAAAGTGATTGAAATAATTCTGCCCCTTCTCTTCTGGACCGAGACACGCACGTCTCACAAGATGCACAGGATGATAATCCCTTAGCATTTGGGCACAACCTAAGAAAAGCATAAGCAATTTCATGTGGACGGTGCAAATGCTAAAAAAACCACCATGTGGAAGACTGACATGAGCCAGCTTAAGAAAAACCCTATTATTAAGTGGGTTGGAGTGAAGATAATAAGAGACCAAAAATCCATTCATCTGACTTAATTTTAGACAAGTGCTTGATTGAAATTAGTTAAAATCGTGTAGTACAAAAGCACTTGTTGGTGTAAAGATTATTATTATTCAGCCTCATCTGTCAAGAATACAAAAGAGAAACCAAGATATATTGATTTGAAATATAGAAAATAACTACAGAATTCACATTGTCAGTTCATCTTTTTGCTATTAAATTCAGTTTGTATGCCTTATTTATAGCAATCTGAAAGGGACTGCAATTAAATATGCATCAAGAAGGCTTTCACAGATTGAGGATTTTTTTTTTTTTTTACTGAGAGATGTTTTATTCAATAATAACTCACCTGAATTATAAGGTGATATCATAAACACAAAGGAAAACTGCAATACTTACGATTTCTCTCTGCTAGAATAACCAGAAGAAGATTCATGACTAAAATTAACACATGATCTGGTACAAAAATAAGCTCCAGAGTTTGCATGACTCATCTTACTGCAAACTATGTATTAATAAATCATGAGCCCTAAGATTCCTTAAGAAAAGTCTGATCTCAGTACTTTTTCTTCAGCCTAGAGAAGGATGAAGAGAGTAAGCAAGAAGCAGAGAAGGATGAAGGAAGTAAGCAATAAGCAAGGTGGCTGAAGACAAGCTACCTTGTAAACAAACCAATGTTTTGGGAGTGTCATCTCATACAAGAGCTAACTCCAGTAAAATGAAAAATCTCAAAATTTGTAACAACCTCCAAGACAAGTACTTTGCTTTTTCAGGTTTTACCCACTTCCTGCCACTAAAGATTCACCATCTCCATGAACCTTAGGTTAACCATAAAAATATTTATTTCCCTACATACTGCTAAATATGCAGATATATTTCCCAGAGAAGGCAAAGCAAAGGGAAACAGGTCTGAATGCTTCATTCTTATTCATTCTGAATTTTCCACCTGCAGGACCTATAATATATTTTCCAGAAAAAGGTTATGAGACCAACCTATGGACTATGTTCTGCTGCAGGGTAATTTCCTGAGCTACTATCTAACGGAAACAGCTTCAAGACTTACTTCACAGCAAAAGCTTTACAGGTAGAAGGATATAAACTAGGGAATGTCATGGATGTATTTACACTATCACTTGCACTGAAAGCCATGATTTCTGTCAGTATCAGATAATACTTTGAAGGATGATATTTCCAGAATTATTTGGAGCTTGGGTCTTCTGACTGCTGCTCACACATGGCCAAACTGCATGTCAGCTGTTTTGGTCCCTTTCAGTTATTTATACAGTCCACATTAACAGGGGACCCAAGAATCACACAACCCTTCATAGACAGGTATTTCTAAAATCCCTCTTCTGCAGAGCAGGAAGTACCAGAAATCCTCCTGTATGCTCTGCAGGATAGCTCCACTATGAAAAAGCAGTCTTTGGGCACTTCAGGCCCAGCTTTCTCTTCTCAGATTGTATGCTCATCTTGTCTTGGCTCCATATTGCATGCATGAGAGCACATTAAGAACTACTTTCCATTTTACAGGGGAAAATGGGCATTTCATGAGTGCTGTGCAGATAAAACAGCCCAACTCTTAAACACTCATCAACTCTCAGCATAAGAAGCTGTTTTTGCAACATCCAGCAGGCACTGATAGGAGTTTCAACCAAAAATGGTTGAAACTCCAAGGAAGCAGAGATGAAAAAAAAAAAAAATGGACTAAGACTCAGAAGCAGTAGCAAACATCTACATCAACAAAGATGGGGCACTGGCTTAGACCTTGTATTGCCATCCTTCTTCTCTTCAGATAATTTTGGGTGTTAATATGTGGTAACAGATAGATTTAAAAATTGCTCTTGACAGTTATTTATACTTCTAATAATAGTTCTGTCTTTCCTCACCCATCTCCAGCAGTCCCAGTCAGGTATGACTCAGAGCAACAACAACTAAAAGAAATACCTCCTTTGCATCAATCATTTCCATTTCATCCCTGGATATGTAAATGTGTTTGATGTGCAATAAACAGGAGTACAAAGCAAATGCATGGAAATGAGAGCAGCACATCTTTGTATAACATCTGCAGCTTCCCTGCTGCATGCTGGGCCAGAAGCCTTTGCCAGCCTGCTGCTGCTCCTTGTTGTGACTACCTGACTTCTGCAGCTGTCTTCAGTGCCCAGATAAATCTGCGGCTCGTTTCTGCAGGTTCCAGAAAGTTGCCTTCTTGTGTTATGCACTAAATGACTTCTTCATCTGGCAGACAACTTGAACTGCAGCTTGACACAGTTTCTGAGGGGCTGGTAACTTACGCAGCATTCACAGTTTACAACCTTCTGATTAACCTTCTGGCTGTGACCTTCTGCCACCCTTTTAATCAATCTGAGGTTGGAAGACTTTAAGATTTTTTCCACCTAATCCTGGCAATGTCCAGATGACACTGTTACATGCTATCCCTGGACTGGGAAGATGCTGCACTGACTTTGTGAGCAGTTTTCTTTCAGGAAAAAGGGTGCCGTGTCTCTAGAATAATGATACAAATAAAACCCACACAGGCTATGAACATTTGTTTCAGCTGGAAAATTGTATAAACTATAAAATTATGTTAGGAAATTGTTTTCAAATTGTTTTCAAATGTTGGCATTTACGGAATAATTACAGAAGTATTTTAGAATCCTCAGTGGCTCATAGACAAGCATCCAATCACACTGGGAATAGCTGAGGAGTCAGCTCATAATAAAGACAAGAAGCAGGTTGTAAAAATATGAAAGAAGATATGGCCTTTTTTTTCTGTTCAGTAGAATAGTGTAAAGGTAGCTAAATACTGAATATGCTTGAGCCACTCTGAATACTTGTTCTTGTTGGTGTAAATGACCACCTTGCATCACCCATGCTCACACTTATGGTTATGTTGAGCTCCATGGCTACCCACTGTGGGAAATGCTGAGCAAAGAATTAAGTAATGACTTCTGTTACCCTGTTTGTCAAAGCAAACTCATCACAGACTTCTTGGCTTCATTTTAATAGATTTATATCATTGATTACTGAAACTACTGTCACAGACACCCTCAGTGCTTAAAGGTGAGCCAAAAAGCCACTGGTATGTCAGGGAGAAGATATTTTATAGAAAATATTCCAAATTAATTAAAACCCATACAAATTATATTATATATTTATGTAATCGATATCTATATCAGCATGTGCATGTGTGTGTATGTAAAAACTTACACTGAAATCAGGCCATAATTTGCATTTGTCAATGACAGAAAAATGATAGAAAATGCATAGCTGTGTGTTTCCTAATGTGTCTTGTGACTGTTTCTATGAACACATGGACATGTAAGAACAATCTAGATTTCATTTCAAACACCAGCCCACTAGTCACAGTGTGAGCTCCTCCTGACAGGAAATTTTATGCAACTTCCCCAGATTAAGCAATCTGCTTTTGAGCATGGTGTACTGAAACTAATGGATTACTGCAGTTGTCAGTATGGGATAGTTGATTTTTTGGACAGGTGATGGTCACAGCAAGGCCCTGATGATCCATGCAAGAGCTCAAACAAGCACCAGTGTGAAGCCTGGGCTGCACATTGTTGTTTACTGTAGAATTATAAAGTACCTGGAAATTCCTAAGGCTCTAGTCCTACTTGCATGAAATCCAATCTCTTTATTAGCATTAGGCAAATAAAACCTTTAATTAATAGAACAGATAAAATAAGCTTCTAGTTATAACCTAAGAATATGTATTTTTTCCACATTATAAGGTATTTTAATATAAATACTCTTACATTAATCCTTCAGTAGTATTGCATTAAGCCTTCAGTAGTATAGTTTAGAAATTAATTTCAGAGGAGCAGAGTTTGCTATAGGCAGAGGTGATCCCAAATCAGGGCATTTTGCCTCTTCTATCACCATGGAACAGATGTCCCAGCTGAGGGACATTTACTAAATACATGAAGGATCACTGCAGACTGAGAACAGAAACATCCTATAGGGCCTCCCGGGGAAGAAGGATGAATGGCATCTTCATAAAAGGAGAACAGAGTGTTCATGGCAGCGGATGCAGAGACAGAAGAGTATTTGAGGTGGAGGAAGAGTCACCAGAGAATATTTTTGGAAAACACTAGCAGGCAGAAGAAAGAAAAACCAAAGTGACTGAAATATCCAGGTGCACCATAAAACCATCCACATTCTGATTCTTCCTAGTAGAAAGAAAATAAAAGCCCTGGTCAAGTTTATGTCCCAAGTGGAGACAAGAAGTTAGTAGCTTTAATTATGGAAGTGAGCATGCTCCTGAGGAATGGTCTGAAGTACCCACCAAAAGCCATCTTGTCAGCACATTTCTTCTACCAACGGAGGTTGTGGCAAGATGAAGGGTTAAGAAGGATCAGTATTATGTGAACAAAAGCCTTATACTTCCCAGTTTTATCCTGAAGCCCAGATTCTCACAGGCAGTAAAAGCCCACAATCAGTAACCTCTCTTTGGGCAAAGTATTGTCAGTATGGGTAATGGTGAGAGGAAGAGGGTGAACAAATGAAACAAAGATAAGTATCATGCAGCACATGTACAATTAGAACGTGCGACAGGAATGATGGGGAAAGGCAGAAAGCAAAGAAATTTTGTCAGGCTGAACTGGTCAAAGTCACCCTAGTGAAATGCAGACGTAATAGCTCAAGGCTGGCAGCATTTCTATGCAGAGTGTCTCTGCATCCATGGTGTGCTTAATTTACAGATAAACTGCCCAAAATAACAAGAGCAGACTGTATACTTATCAAGAACAATGGCATTGTAACAAAACTCTATGAAACAGTGCACGAAATACATGCATGCCCATCTGGCTGCAGGAAACTTCATACGGCTTATCCACCAAGCCAGACAGACAAACCCAAACTTTTGTAAAGATGATGTAGCAGGAGCACATAGGCTTCTTAAGCTTAGTGTCTATCACAGGATGCTAGACACCGTGATGGAATGGTTTTCTAAGAAATCCTTTACATAAGTTTGTGACCTTAATACTATTAGCTGTCCTTTCAGGTTTTCATGGGTTTCTTTACAAGACTATTACTGAAAGAACAGCCACCACTATTAAAAAGTGAAGGTTTATCTACTCTTACCACATGCATCACCTGCTCAGCATGTATCAAAAGCATTTAACTGGCTGTTTTCTCAGAGGATCTGAGCACTCACCACTTTTGCAGGTTTTATCTGGGATGATGAGCACTTTACTTAAAACAGTGGCAGTAATACTCTATAGACACTTACTCCGCATTAAAGGAGAACTTAGCACAGTAAATAAAATAAAAATAAAAAAGTCCAACTTTAATTTTGAAGTATAAAATGACAAATATTTAGATTTGTTTCATTATTCCTTTAAGGTTTTATCCCATGGCTCTGAATCCAACTGGAATAAAAGCTGGCCATTGTTTCCTATTTCTGAGTTGGCCACAAGTCTCTGTTGGTTAAACTTATCCTTTTCACTACCCCAGTGGCATAAAGAGCAGCTAAATCCATACAACATGCCTGCTCAGAGAAGGGACTGAATACTGCTTTCAGGGTAGCACATCTAATTGCCTACGTCTAAGTGGTCTACATATGAGCAACACATGGAGGCAAGCTCTGAAACCAGCAGGGAGCTGCTCAGCACAGGAAGTGGTGTGTGTCTGGCCATGGCAGGGGTTGCCTCTGGCATGAGCTGCATCCCTTTGGAGGCTCCCCTTGCATCACACCATGTACCTTGGCCACAGAGGCAGCTTTATTGCTGACCTGGAGGTGTCTGTGTTGTACAGGTGTCTATCTGCGAGGTGAACCCTGCACTTGGAGCCAAAGGGCCCTTGTCTGAAGGGATGTATTCAGAGAATGCAAAGTTTAGGCCAATATCAAAAACTAACCACTAACATAATATTTTGTAGTGAGGGAGAAATAACCACAGAGAACCTCCATTTCATAACTCTTTGTACTTATAATACATCTATCAGTCACGGTATCTCTTTCTAAACATGCTTATGAGCATTGCCCAAAGTAAAACAAAGTTTTAAAGTAAGTTCTGTATTGTTTCATACAAATCTCCAATCCAGCAGTTAGAAAAACAGTCCATTATAATTTTGTTGCCCTTGCTGATATATCAGTATACCAGCATGACAGAGGGAGGGCTGGGAGTCAGACAGCTGGGATTGTATTTCTGGTTCTGGTAAGAAGAGGCTGTTGCTTGGGAAGTTATTTGCAACGACACAGACTGTTACAGGCAAGAGAAATGTGGTGATTTGCCACGGGGAAGCACTTAAGAAAGGTGAAACCTTTTATTTCCTTGCATGTTAGGAGGAATACTCCCTGTCACCAACTTCAGTTTCTTTTAGAATAATTTACTGCTTTCATCACAAAACTCCCAATTTTTCTGTTTAGATATTGCAAGCCCTTTTTTTCTTTAAAAATAGCCTCTGAAATATCAGATTAAATTCTGTATCCATGCCATCAGAAAAACCTCAGGAAAGCTTTATAGCACTGTTTTTTTTTTTTTTTTTTTTTTTTGCATGGTTGTTGATCAGAAGATTAGTATCCTACATATGATTAAAGAATGACAGATGACAAGGAGTGTCTTTAGAGATCACTCACTCTTTGACATCAAACAACTTTTAACACTAGTGATTTAGGGTGATCCAGAAGGGTAGAAGAAAGGGAATGAACTTTGGCAACACAAATGCTACATACAACATTAGGAATTTTTCCACCTAAAGAGTCCAATTTTCCTTGATGTGAAGCTAGAATAAATTCAATAATGGCATAGGAGCTATGCAAAGATACGAGAAGAATGAGATATTAGGTAAGCTATTTTAACATAGCACTGGTTCACAGATTCATATAATACAGAAAAAAGATGAGTTTCAAAATTCAGCACTACATCTGTACTGAAAACTATGGTAAAAACCACATTTGTGGAGACTCTAATTTTTTTTTTTTCCTTAAATACTTCAGTAATGAAGACAACTGGCCTCGGACTATGCAAAATGACAATTTCCTTTTAAAATGTTGTCTGCTTTTAGAGTTAGGACAAGCAATTTTGTACTTTTAAAAAGTAATGAATAATCATGACAATAATCACATTCTTGACATATCACATTGCCATATGCCTTTCAAAATTATCAGTGAAAATATTTCTTGGGACCTACTGCCGCAAAAAGGTAAGTGGGACTGCTGAGAAGTTTTTTTCTTGACACAGGACAATATAAGTTTGTGAGGATACAGATTTTATTGATGTATTTAAAAGATGTGTCTAAGACATTAGGTGGAGATTAAACAGCAGCCTTTCAGCATCCAAGAAGAGGCCAGTGAAAAGATAAAGCAAGACTTTTCACTCTTGTGCATGGTGGGAGGGCTAATGAGGGACAATAGTCATAAACTGAAAAAGGTGAGAGTAAATGGAAAACAATTTTCATTATGAGAATAATTAAGCTTTGGAAAGTTTTGTCAGTAGCAGCTCTGCATTCTCCACCCTTGGAGATTCTGAAGATCCAACTGGCCAGAGCTCTGAGTAGCCCCATCTATGCTCAGTGGTGGCCCTGCTCTGAGCGGGGGGTTGGACTTCTCCTGAAGTTACTTCCCACACCTGGGGCTCTGGGATTCTGAATGACAGCGGAAAGTCTGCTGTCACCAAATGTACAGTCTTGTCAGACAACATATGAAACAAGAACCAACTCACCAACTAAATTATCCCCATTCTCCCTTGTTCTTTCCTGCCACCCTAGGAACAGTACAGAAGATTTTTAGTCTCTTTTAAGAGATTGTAGGGGGTTTTGAATATGTTTTTAACTGGAGTTGTAACACTCCAAATCAGCACACCCTGAATTATTGAGCAACTGCATGAGTTCTTATTTCAATATTTCACATTATTCAATATAGAGTCTCCAGAAATTGGAGAGGACATGTCCCTAAAGAAATTAATTCTGTTCACAGGTATCAAGTCTGGATCTTGAGCAGCTCCTAGGCTAATAAAATGATGTAGTTACCCATGGTTTTAATCCCAGTATTTTAGAAAATGCACATGAATAGCATTGAATATGTGTGAGCTCTCTGAGCTAATATAGGTTTTGCCTGTGTGTTGCTTTCCGGATTTAAGCATAAATTTTCAAACACAGAGCATAATGTTGGGATTTTTTACTCTATATTTAAATATGTAGGTAAGCTCAGCCTCTCTGGCAGTGAAGAAAATGGAGAGTAGTATGAGCAGATATGAAGAAATTTGCTGGTTTACTTAAGGAAAAAAGCTCTCATCACAGTGCCCTACCTACCCTGCCAGCACAGATAACAGCACTCAATTATCCCTTTCCTAAAGCATCCTAGCTCCTTTTGAAATATCCTTTTCATGCCACTGCTCCTACTGAAAACATCTTGTGAAGGTTGGTTCTTACAGTTAGGAACACAAGTCTTATTCCCAGACAAAACCTGGTCCTGTTCTATTTAGATCCAGTTGTTCTTGAGTTAACACTGCAAATACATCAAGGAGATTTATAAATGTAACATCAGAGAAGGAGAAATAGCATTTAAGCTGAAGATCAGAGAGCAATCACACCTCTCAACTTTCAATTTACAAAGCTGAACTACTTTTTATTGTGTCCTCTGACAAAAAAGTCATAAGAGACCAAACTGCAGACCCCAAAATTCTTGGGTCATGCTTAGATCCCTTCACAGTTTTCTAACATCTCAGCTTTTCATGCTATCTTTTGATAGAGGGCTTACAGAAATAAGGAGTTCCTGAGATTTGTTCCAGGTTTTGATCATCATAGCACCCATTTCCTGGCATTCGAATTTGCATGACTTCAAATTTCACTATATATGGTTAGAATTGAGCAAACTTCACACGAGGCTTTAGAGGTGCCTTGTACAATAAACATTTCTTACCTCCACTGGCATTCTCTGACACACCCTCACATTGCATTTTGGTTTTTTAGCAGTTTTCTGGAAACTCATACTGTCACTGCCTCAGATGGCAGGGGGGCTGGAACTTGATGGTCTTTAAGGTCCCTTTCAACTCAAACCATTCTGTGATTCTATGAAGACTCCCCATTTTGGCTGGTAAGCACTCAGTTGATAGAGGACAGCTGTTTCTTCTGGCTTCAGATGCGTGAACTATCCACTTTGCACTACCAAACTTAATTTCCCCTATTTTTATGAAATCCTCAAGGTAATTAAGAAAATTCCATTAATATAATTAAGCTTTTAATGACAATATCATTAATGGAAATATGAAATAGGGTCAGAGTTAAGACTAGTCCTGTGGAAATTCATGGATAACTTTCCTTTAAGTTCCTCCTTTGGCACATCCTGTTTTGTTACCAGCTTCTAGTTCACCAGAAAATTCTTATGCTCAGCCTCATGTTTTTTCCTTGTGTAATAACTTTGCAGATGCTGGTCTATCAAATACTTTATTGAAGGTAAATTTCCATTCTGCTATCAGAGATGGATGCTGGATATTTACATGTCACAGCCCAGAGGCTGGTTGCCCTAGCTCTGCTGCATGTGAGAACACAGAGGTTGGTTAAGATGGGGAAATGACAATTTGTTTCAGAGTGAAGTGGTCTGGAATAGAAATGTATAGATGAGGCAATTTGATGGAAAAACAAACAAGCTTGTACAAATTGTAAATCATTTCTTGATGAAACACAAATCCAACAAAGTTCCCTCCAGTGATTTTTGTTCTTTGCTTAAATTATATCAAGCTCAGTTGTTCTAAGTGTTTCTTAAATTGCTGAAAGGAGTGAAGTAGCAAGAACCTTGCTGAAAGAAATACAAATACAAAATGCAATAATAATTCAAACAATGAGAATTGCATTGTTCTATCAAGCACATGCATAAAACAACCCTTGTACCTCTTAAGAAACAGGGTGTGAGCACACACAGGAGGAAATACTATTCAAAAGCAATAGATGTGTAGTGGCTTACAGGGTTCTTTAAAGACATGCAAGGCATTTGTGCTGGGGAGAATAAGAAATCTTTTGTGACCAGGACTGGGAAAGGAGGGATCCATTGCTCACATCACCCCCATTCGACCTCGTCACTACTGTGCACAAGTGATTGCTGTGTCTCAAAAGAACTGTGTAAATCTGAGGAAAATGTGACCTCTTTACTCAAAATTGTTGCTTCTTTTTCTCTGCCTTTGTTATGCCACTGCACATAAGGGAACATGAAATAAGGGTGCATTTCCACTGCTGTCCCACCCACCTCCTCCCTGAGCTGCCTCTAGCCCCAGTCAGGGGAGCAAGTTCTGAACTTGCCTTTCTTGGGAAGATGTTAGAGGTACAGGGGAAATGAGCAAAGGGGATGGCCCACAGCAGGAAGTGGCAGCAGAAAACAAGAGATGGCCAGGGAAAAGAAAGGTGATGACAGACAGGGGACAAGAGAAGAACAAACCAGAAGACAGTGCTGCACAAGGGACCTGCAGCTTGAGCTTGCTTTGTCAATATAGCCTTAAAAGGTTACAGAAACCCTCCTAAAGAAGTCTGATACCTACAGTCATGGGTAACACCTTAGCATAATAGGATTCATAAAACATCCCTTATGAACACAGGACAAACCACAAAACCCTCACAATCAGGCTGCAGCCTCTCAGGAGCTGCCAAAAAGGTTAGAGGAAGTCCCTGTTTCAGCAGGAGTCTCATGGGGCAGGCTGCTGCCTGGGTGACCAAGCACTCCTCCAGCTCCAATGCAAAAAGGTAGGGACACAGACCTCCTGTCTATTCAGTAACTTAAACAACGTAAGGCCTTTCATAATGGTTCTAAAGGAAAAAAAAAAAAAAAACCCTACGTGCTCTCATGCAGAATTATGAGGGTTCTGTTATCACAAGGGTCCTGGCTGCCTGCAGGAATATACACTCGGTTGGTAAAACTCAGTTTCAAAGAGCCCCTGAAAAAAAAAAATCAAATATAGCCAGATCCTTAAATCTTCTAACATTTACATTTCTTCAGCCAGATTTTGTTAGGTGTAAAACAAAGCAAAAATAGTTATTTCAAATTCAACCACAATGTTTATTTTCATCCTCTTCCTGTTTTTTGAAGGAGCTGTTGCTATCTCATTTTATTCTCTGGCTAGGTAACATTTGCAGCACCAGCATCACCAGTGTTCCTTGATAACTGGCTTCACAGTTTGTGCCACAAGCGTAACAAGGTTCCCTCCCCAGCTGAGCTTTGTCTGATTTCCAACTAAGAGCTCAGTTGCAGGCACTCTTTTCCAAGTCTGAGATGCTCAGATAAAAGTTCTGTGGGATTTTTCATTGCAATGCATTTTGAATCAGTACAGCAATTCCGCTCAATTAATAAAGTAATTAACAATAAAAAGGGCTCAGTAATTGAAATCCCTTTGAAAATACACTAATTTATTCTCTCTAAGCTTTGCCTCAAATCTTTATTAATTCTGACGTCAAGCAAAATGACCATAAATTATAAATGATCATCACAAAATCCAGGCATCACAATAATTTTCTTGTCCTACATGCTGAGTTTTTAAAGCCTCTCATAAGGTAAACAACATGACAACACAGATATAAAAGAATTTCAGTTGATGCTACTAATAAATACATTATAAGAGGAGTGTTCCCTATTCATACATTGAAATAGTTCACAAAACCCCAGGAAATTACCCAGCTGTAAAACAAAAATGGTATTTTTTTTTCTCCTAAAATTCCTCTTCTTGTAATGCAACTGTATGATTTTACTTGTAAGCCAATAAACAAGAAGATGACAGGGCATTTCAATTGCATATATACATGACAGGCTGCTCACTTTCCATTTTACACTGAAATTTGTGTTTTACTAAAATACTTTATAGCATCTGAGCATACCCAGAAATATTTGGTATGAATAAGAAAACCCAGAAATTTTTATTAATAATAATGTAACTCAAACATAAGCAAAATTGCGATTTTCCTTCTCCATTGAGCTACAGGTATCTTTGTACATATATAAATATCTATACACACATGCATACATAAAATCTCCACAAGGGGGCGCTCTAATCTTCCCCAAATCTTCACAAAAGCTTAACTTGCTTTCCAAAAATTGATGTCATAAAGCTTTTGTCCACAGATACTATGGTATCTTAGGAAAAAGGCTTTCTACCAACTAGAAGTCACTTTGTAATAGAATTTCATACAACAAAAACTGTAGTTTGAAAGGATTCACTTTTTATGCACAATTTCCACCATATACTTGTCATATAAAGAACTTCAACCAAGCTTTTCCAAGTTCACTAGGTGCAATACCCAGCCAAAATGAGACCTTATAAACACACAGACACAAACACAGAGCCAGCTCACACTGCCATGGCGAGGCAGCCTCCAGGATGCAGTCTGGTTCTGTGTTATATTGTAATTTGCAGCCAAAGCCCAAAGTGAGCGATCATGAGTGATTTCAGCCCTGTAACAATGCATCCTGTAGGCCCCACAGTTAAGGTACAAATGGTATTAAAGTTATTTGCACTGTCCTCTCAACTCCCTGAAGATATGAAAAACAAATCTTGTTTGTCATACCTTGTTCAATCTGCTTTAATATTCTGAATGTCTTACAGACACAGCATTCTAAGTCCTCATCTTCTTAACTCAGCTCTAGCTCTGTGATGTTTTTTATTATTTACAATACCTTTGACCTTGGAATACCTAGAAGAAATGGGACCATCTCCTTCTTCTGACCTCAAATCTTAATTAATCAGGCTTAGTCACACATGCCAGGCTGTGGACTGCACTGTACCATCAGTTGTGGATGTTATGCTCTGAGAAAGAAGCTAATAAGATGAAATAAAGAAGTCTAGGCTTCAAAACAACTTCTATAAAGGATTCCTTACCATTCAGGAAAACTAGATAGCAATTATATGAATTCAGTCCTGCAGATACAGCACAAACCCACCAATCTGCTAACCCACAAATCTCTGCACCTTGATCTGCAGCAAAAACTTTTCCATGATTTCTCAGTGTTAACACACTACGATACAGTCATGTTTAACCCATGTCCATGACAGAGTTCAGGCTGCTGCAAAACTTGTGCATTCACATAAAATAAAACACCCAAGAACCAGATGGGTCTCCATAAGAATACTGGCTCAAGCAAGTCATCATGGTTGCCTGTGGCTCTGTAACTTTCCTCTGAAATGGACAAATACTAATCAATGAAGCACATCTGTACAGTGGCAAAAAAGCACTTCCAGTCCCCTCAGGCCATGAACTGACTACTTGAAGCATGACATTTGATTAGCCTTATTATCTCAACTCATTTATACATAAATGTTTTCAGGGGCTATGAAGCCATCCAGCCTTTATTAAAATCCAGCCACATTCTCTGAACTGATGTTCCCTTCTCTTCCTTCTTCCTTTATGCTTTTTGTCTGTAAAAACAAGGAGTAATTTATTTTTCTTTTTCTTTTTTTGAACTGTGAGTTATCATCTTTGCAATTTTATTATTGTCAAATAACCTTCCCCTCATACATTAGTGCAGCAGACTGTCGCCATATCCACTCATATGCAAATAGGTCAGGCTTTCTAGTCTTTCCCCACAGAGATATTTGACATTGAGACTCAACATGATCTAGCATCTTTCTGAACTAAAGGCCAGGGGAATCATGTGTGGGACTTCATTTCCAAAAGGATTTCTCACAGAAATTAATGAACATCTTTGCAGATGCTGAATGTTAATTCAGGCAGCAGACAAAGTCTTTCTGAAACTGAGCTTAAGGTCTAGGAACACCTAATGGTAAGCATGTTTATCTTTGGATTTCTTCCCTTCCCTTCGAAGAGCCAGAGTGCTCTTCAGGTCACAAACACTTCTTGCTTTAAAAGGAGTGGGATGATGACAGGGTTATGAAAGCTATTTCAGCATTAACAAGGAGCAAAGTTGCTGATGTGTATCCTAAGTAACACAAAGGTTTGAACATGAAACATTCATTAGGATTTCTTTAAAGACTCTGTCAATTGCTTTTTGCTTCACATGGAGTACTGCTGTCAATACAAGTATAGAAGCGATGCAAACAGGAAAATAAAATTCAGGTTAAATATTATATCATCATGAATATTTTTCTACAGTTTTAATGACTTTAATATTCCTGTCTTTTATCTAACAGAGATTACATGTATGGGTCAATCTAATTTGTGATACATATATTGAATATTATGTAATTTAACATCAATTAACACCTGTGAATTTAAAAAAGAAATCTCATCAGAGTTGAGCAACTGAAGATATGCTACCTTCCTAGAAAAATTAGCTAAGAAAAGAGAAAAGGTTGCAAACTAATCTGTTTTCTGTTGGTTTTTTTTTTTTAAATTTGAAGATGTTCCTTTTAAATGGGCTTTTTCTAAAGCAAAATTTTTGTTTATAACTGTATCATTTTCAATATATGACAAAACCACACATCCCAGTAGTCTCACCAAGTGCTGTCTAGCACTTGTATCCCTGCTCTCCTGCTGGGGATAGAAGCCACTGTATGTTCAGGCTAAAGAACACCTCTCCTTGGATGAAAAGGAAGTTTGCATGCACATAGGCCTTTATTCATGATACTTTAATTTGCTCCATGGCCTTAATAAATACACCAGCACTAAGTAGTCTCATGTAAACCATGACTCTAAAAATAACTCACTTCAGACATTTTTTCATGTTGTTTCCAGTTACACTGCTCTTACTACAAGGAACAATAATTAGTACAAGCTGGGTTTTATCATCAAAAACCCACACTTCTTTGGCACCATTTGGTTACCTTTTCCCTCTATTTCTGCTCTTTCTTTTCCCTCATTATTTGTGTCCTCACACAGCAGTAGCATTACTTTATGCCTGGTGGAGCTGCAGAGAAAAAGGAGCATTTCCATGTACCACAGACTGTTGGGCTGATACAGAAGAAATTCGGGTTTCTCCTAAATAAGCTAAGGTATAAGCCCATTTGCTCCTGCACCAAGTTTCTATACAGGGAGCTGGCTTCAGGGAAAATATGAGTGGCAGTGGGATGGTGTCACTCAAACCCTTGTCAGGCAGAGAGCTGTGGTGCTGCTTGTCAGGGTGGGCACAGGGGCTGTGCACCTGGCTCAGGCAGGCAGGCTGAAGGCTGGACCATGGGGTACAGCTCTCACCTGGAGGTGTGTTGGTTTAGGTATGTGACTGCTTCTTCACAGGCCATTTTCATGGCATTGCCCTCATCTGTGCCTCTCCTCTACAGGCTAACTTTTTTTAATTGAGATTTTTAAAATTTTAGCTCACTGAAACTGGAACTGTCTCATTTTTGCATCCGAGGCACACAGACTCTCTGAAGCCTCAGTTTAGATCCCTGTGCATTAGGTATATCAGATTTTCTTAACAAATCTGAGAGCCAAAAAATATTTTGAAAACCTTGGTATGCAGTCTTCTCCCTTCTGCAGGTTTACCCCTGTTATTTAGAGTTATATATTGGCATAACCCTATCATTCAGCATACGGCATGTGGCATCAGTATAACTTTCAATGCCAGATATCCTAAGGCAGTTATAATATTATAGTATTGCAATTGAACTCTATTATTTTAACCTAGCCTGGACTTAGCTTTGCTTCCTAAAAAGGCTTTAAGACAATCATGTTCTATAAAAACAGCTGGATTAAAAATACCATATTAAAAAAGGTGTTGAAGAAACTACTTGACAGGCAGATAAACCCACCAACAGCTATTAAATACAGAGAAATCTCCAATAAGCAAGAAATTCTCAAGCCTTGAATTTTTCAGCCAGGGGAGTATATTCAGGGGTATCCTCATTACATGCTTGCCTTGTTCTTGTCCTCCTTGGACTCTCCATTTTTGGACGCAAGGTGTTAGGTTAGATGGACCTTTGGTGTGACTCAGCTTAGCCATCCCTGTGCTACTTCAAGCCACCCACATAATGGTACTTTTTTTCCCCTGACATTGATGAGAGAAGTATCTCATGTTGCTGAGTTAAGTCAAAGAAAAAAAAAATCTGTACTGTTTTAGTCATATGCATAAGGAAGAATCTGGATGTCACGCTTGCCATAGAAAATGTTCTCTCACCTTCAATAAGAAATCTGTTTTCTGTTTTCTTAAAAATGAATGTGGGTGTTACAAATGGCAGTTCTTTACCGCTTTTAAAAATGAACACTTTCCATTCATTTAAGAAGAGACTATCAGAAAATATATTATTACCAAGGGTTGGTGGGAGGCAACATCAAACAGCATGTCAGCTCTGAAAGAGAAATGAACCATGGAAACAGACTGAAGGAAGGAAGCGACCGCTGAGGTTCAGCACACAGGACAGGAGCATCCCATCGAGGCCACAGCACAGAACAGCAGCTGAGATCTTCAGGTAGGCTGAGAAATGGCTCAGCCCCTCCTGACCACTCCAACGCTGCTCCATTCCACATCTGCTTGTGGCTATGTGGCCTGGCACTGCAAGTATGATCCATGGCAAACCTGGGCAGCATGAACTGGCTAAAGTACATACCAGCCTCCACTGTTTTTATGTGCTCATGTGTGAATTAGGACAACACAGGCAGATACAGAACAAAACAGCCTGGTATGGCACAAAACCAATTTGCTGATTCCTTCTAGACAACTTGAATTGGCACAGTGGTTTTATGTCAGAGGAGCAATTTGCATCATTGTTCAACCCTGCTTTTGAGCATGTACTAGGATATCTAAAGCCAGTTTGACTGTGTAGTCAAAGCAAAACCAAAATTGTGGCCTTTGTACCTAACCTGTTACAGCCATTTTTATGGAGTTACTACAGGAGTTACTCTGGATTTATGAGTATGCAAACACACCAGGATGATCTGCTTCGTTTTGCTGCCCTGGGCACTTCTGCATCTGTCCCAACTTAGCAAATCTCTGCAAGTCATTCCATGTAATACACATTTCCTTGTGTCAGTCTGCTAGAACTATATGAATGAAAGTAAATGACGCAACTAAAATATTAAATTCCTTAAATGTTGAATAGCACATATAAAATTCAAGGAGTACAGCATATTTAATTACAAAAGCATATCAATTCCATGAGAAAAGTAACGTATAAAAGCCTCCATTACAAGGTGAAATATTGTTCAGGGAGCTGGAAAATGCCAGAAAGAATATTATTAGTGCAGCTTTTATTTTGCCACTATAACACCCTACTTATTTGCAATAAAAATTATTATTTTTCTATAGAACCCCTGCTTTGTTCAGTGCACTGAACAGGCAGTGCTCAGTGAGATGCTTGTTCAATATTTCTTTTTATCATCATCTGAAAGCCCATAGTTCAGTGTTTTATTTACAGCAGATTGCACCAACTCTGCTCAGGCACAGAATATTGCACCTTCTCATTGCTTTTACAATCACAGTCATCCTTGCACTATGGTGTACTGGATTTCTTTTTGATCAATATTTCCTACAACTCCTACTGTCATATCCTTACACTTTTGCACACCAAATCTAGATTTCTTTTGGGTCAAAAGGAAACATAACCAAAGACTGGGGACAAATTCCTTCTTTGAGGAGACAGGGAGTACACAGCTGCAATGATCTCATGAGCAATGGGAGAGACAAGCTTGAGTCTCCTAGGCTCTAGAAGAAAATGAAGAAACATCCCTCAGTTCCTGCATACCATGACCAGATTCTGACAAAAGTAGGCCCGACTGCTACTTGGTGTGGCACTCACATCTGCAGGTACCATTTGTGCCACATGGATCCTGAAGAAAGGTGCTTCCCACTTGTGCTCCCCAAGAGGGACCCATGGGGCTTTTCAGACTCCTCAAAGCAGGCAACAGTAAAGCACATGCACAGAAACTCCTCAGACACCTTACAAATCACAGCTATGGCTTCCAATGCCCTAACTGAACAAGGTTTTGAGTATGAGATTCTCAGACTTGGTACTCACTCCTTACAGCTTGGGGCCTCAGATGACTTAATTCATACCAAAAACTTTGTAAATCAGGCCACCCCTTTTCTGTTTCATCTTGTACTGTGAACTGGAACAATACTTTAAAATACCAGCATCTTGAAGATTTAGTAATTTATCTACCTCAGAGCCTTGTTGTGTGTACCTATTTTCAAGTGTGCAGGCCCAGGGCAATAAAATGGTTGTTTTGAAAACCATTATTCTAAACATTCCACTTCCTACAGAGATTCAATTCAACAGATAAGTTAACAGACATTTAGTGGATATTTTATGGACATTTTGCAGGGGTGGTCCATGGACTAAGGGAAAAATACCTGCTTATTATATCAAAGGATGGGAAGTGGGGGGGGGGGGTGGGGGGGTGGTGAGTAATGAAGTTATGTAGAACAGTGTGGTACCTGGGTATGATAAAATGGTATGGAGTAATGGGTGGAATGTACTGGTTTCAGCTGCATAGAGTTAATTTTCTGCATGGTGGCTGCTATGGGGCTGTGTTTTGGACTTTTGCTGAACACAGAGTTGATAACATAGAGATGTTTTCGTTATTGCTGAGCAGAGCACACACAGAGCCAAGAGCTTTTCTGGTTTTCCTGCTGCCACACTGGCGAGGAAGCTGGGGATGCATGAGAGGCTGGGAGGAGACTCAGCGAGGACAGGTGACTGAAACTGATCTAAGGGATATTCCAGACCATATGACATCATGCTCAGTATGTAAACTGGGGGAAGGAGTAAGAAAAAGGCGTTTGGAGTGATGGCATTTTGTCTTCCCAAGCCACCCTTACCTGTGATGGGGCCTCTCCTGGAGGTGGCTGAACACTTGCCTGCACATGACAAACAGTGAAATAATTCCTTGTTTTGTTTTGCTTGTGTGCATGGCTTCTGCTTTCCCTGTTTATCTCAACCCATGGGTTCTCTTGCTTCTACCTTTCTGCTTTTCTCCCTGAGCCCACTGGTGGGGGACTGAGTGAGCAGCTGCATGGGGCCTGGTTGATAGCAGGGGTTAAACCAAAACATTCTCTCACTTTTTATTTGGAAATGGCTGTCTCATATTCTTCATGGCGTCTTTCAGGCAGTACAAATCTTAATGAGGAAATGACTGACATTAATAAGGCAGTAATGTGTTTTCATAGCCACCACTTAGTGGCAGATGCTCAGAATAACTAAGACACATGTAATGGACAATTAACAGAAAGATGATTTGGTTTTGTCGACCTATTTCTCATGAAGAAATATACTCCTGAGTGCAAAAACTGTCTCCAAATAGTTGATAAGGAAAAAAAATATCTAATATACAAGGAATATTTAATACACCCATAAATAATACAAAGCTTTCCTTTTTTTAATCCAGAGGACATATGGATGAAATAATAGGTATTGTCAGTCAGCCAACAAGTAACATTAATATCCTTTAAAAACATACTTCTAGGGTACATAGAAAACTTAATTTTAAATTCAACCCTGCACTTTATACTCACTAATGGGCACAACTTAACAGGCAAAGTTACTTGAAGACAAAAATAACAGCTCAATTAGATGGGGACCAGTTGGCCATCTTGTCGCCATTACCACCTTGTACAAAGTTAAAGGCGTGTCTGTGCACTTTGCTGAACAAGGACAGCCTTTAACTGCCTTGCTGAACCAGGACATCAATTATTTGTGGACATTAAAAAAGGTATTATCTAATCCATTATGTAGTGAGACAGTTGTTAGCACAGTAAATTAGCTGGATGATAGGTGGACCATACATGCTCAGAATTAAAGCAATCACAGCATTATTTTTTCTGACAGGGGTTTATTCACTCAAAGTGCAAGTAAATGATGTGAATATGAGTAAACAAATAATTGTCACAGTAATATTTCAGTTCTGGAGATGTTTTGCATTCATCTGAGTTTGAAGCCTGACTGCTTCAGGCTTCAAAAGTCCGTAAGACGGAGACATTATCTTTAACAGGAGCAGAGAAACAAAGGTTACAGGAGACCTATTTCTGTCCAAACACCTGCAAGAGCCCAGGATGAAATGCAGAGGTGAAAGGATGGGTAACCCCAGTGAGAGGCACTGTGTTCCTGACTCATCAAGCAGAATCTGTGCAAAGGTAAACCAGGACATGGCAAGCCAGTGTCCTTTCAAGAAGATAGACTTCTTCAGTTTAAGTTTTCAGATGAAATTAGTATTTTTGATCTTGAAAATACTGAAATATGTCCAAAATAAAATTATATGACCCTGTGGGATACAGTATCAATGATTATAAACAAGATTATATTTGATATTTGAATTCTACTTTTTCAATGGCTGGAGATATCTCATTTTTTTCAGGCAGTCAAATTTCTGGAGATTCTTTGAATACAACAGTCTTCTGGTGTTTGTAGGATACTACTGAACTCTTGAAATTCTCTTTCTTTCTTGAACTACAGTAAACTAAAATACAGATTTTTGAGACATCTCTTCTGAGATCTACAAACTCTGTCGGTCAAAGTTCCTCTCACTTTTCCCAGTTGTGAGCTCAGAATTACCCTGCCTGTGCTTTGCTGTGAACCACTGAAATAACGGATCTCTGTAAATGGTTTTTGCTTTAAATGTCCTTGCTCTGGAATCTCATGAGTGCAGTCTGCTAGTGCACTATGAAGTAACACAGAGCTCCATGGTTTGAAAACAGTTGTGTTCAGTAAGGAAAACTTACTCTTTTGACAATTTAATTTAATTTAATTATGTGGATAAAACGTTTCCTCTGGGGAGTCTGGCACTGGGAATAGGAAACAGGCACCATACATTCAAACATAGATATTCTTTATCTCTTATCTCTAAAATGTCAGCCTCTCCTATTTCTAATCTATATTACAGGATGAAAATGGTTAGTGTAAATACATTCAAAGCATCTTCAATTTAACATACAGCCTTTTGACTTCTGTTGACACCTACTCCTTCCCACAGGACTTCTAGGGTAAGACCTACTCAACCTGCTGTCAGGCTTGTGAAATTCTGAGTCTCAGGCAGTTCATCTGCAGTAAGCAGAGAAGGGCAGGTACTTTCAGAGATGATTTATCCCCTCCTCAGACAGCTGTCTTCAAGACATCAAATGAGTTTGTCTCTGAAAGTGTGCTCCAGTTGAGCTCTACACAGTTATATTCACTTTTGCTGGTAACTCCCTGCCACAGCCACCATCAGAATTCTTGATGTCAGTGAGCTCAGATCAAATGCAACTCAGTGACTGACAGTCAGCACATGGGATGATGCCTGCACTTAGTAGATGCTTCTTTCCTTATGGGCAATTGGTGGACAACATGGCAACCAGTTATAGTCTTTGATGGCCAGCTGGAAAGGCATTTTCCCCAGGCAACATAGATTATATTACTGAAAAAATTACTAAGTTGCATCAGTTCTTTTACAAAATGCTGACTTTTAAAAGGTATCTCTATGAGTGCTACTTGTGGTGGTTCATTGTTGGACTGAGCTCCCCAGCTTTGTAAGTGTGGCTGCACAGCAGTCCACTGAGCCACTGGTTTATTGTCTTATCACTCAAAACAAATGACGGCCCAATTAATTTTTCAAACTTTTGTGTCAGAGCTTTTGCCAAGATCTACTCATGGCTGTCACTTGGGAGAGGACATTACGATGCCATTTGGCATGTGCTTGGTAGGTGTGGAGTTACTCAATTCCTTCTACTTCCAATAAGAACAAAAAACATTGAGGGGTTCCCTTGAGAAATGCAGCAGTGTGTTGCCTGGGCTTAGGGCTTGATGAGTGATAGCAGTTTTGTCCATAAATTGTCAGCTCAGACATCATGAGTTTTATAAACAGGATGGAAATCAGGCTTTTAAATGGGCATCTAAGATCCCAGTAGAAGGTGACTGGCTTCTTGCACAGTAAATAATTGCATGGATTTTTGTCACCACGGTTCAGGTATTAAAGGACTGCAATAAATGACACAAACTGCTGTAAAATCTAATATTGTCCTATAAAATCATGAAAAAAAGGCTAACATTTCTCAGGTGTTGACATGGTTATACAGACTGGTAATTAAACAATAGGGAAAAAAATAGAAATTAACACCAAGTCTGAAAATACTGCAAGGAGAAATTCATAACAGGTGCTGTTATGATCAATATTATTGGATGCATTGTTATCCAGTGTAATATATTATGATTAAATGTTTTAAGACAAAAGATAGCAAGTGAACTAATTATGACAATGAAAGTAATTTGGAAGGTAACAAGTTAACTTCATGCAAACAGTATAAAGATACCTGAAAGAATTTCAAAAAAAAAAAAAAAAAGGTATAGAAATGCATGCAGGATAATATATTCTGAAACAAGAATTTTATGAGATGGAAACATTTTAGGCCTTAAAAATATCCAGGCTGAATAGGGCCCTTAGCAACCTGACCTAGTGCATGGTATTCCTGCTCATGGTAGCAAGGTTGAAACTATACGATCTTTAGAGGAATCCTTGCAACTCAAACCATTCCATGATTCTACAAATATGGAATAATATGAGAAGTGCTTTTTACACTTATATTTTGCCAAAAAAATGGGAAATTTGTCACTTTGCATCCAGAAATATCCCACTGTATGGTATGACTTTGCTGTCTTAATGGTTTAAATGTCTCAATTAATGACAACATTTCAGGATAAGAAAAAATAGTAAAACATTTGAGGGTATGGCAGCAAAGTTTTGATAGGACAAGAATAAATCTACGTAGCTGGGCTACATTATCTCTTACTTCTTGAATTTTGAAGACAACGAAATTCAGCTACTGCAGTTTTCTCAGGATGATGTCCAGTTGGGTTTTGAGTGAATGTCTCTGCAGATGGAGACTCCACAACCTCCCTGGGCAGCCTATGCCTGTGCTTGGTCACTCTCACAGGGAAAAAGTGTTTCCTGATGTTCAGGAAACACCTCCTATGTTTCAGTTTGTGCCCATTGCCTCTGGTGCTGTTACTGGGCACCACTGAGCAGAGCCTGGCTCTGTCCTCTTTGCATTCTCCCCTTGGGTATTGTACATGTTGGAAAAATCACTCCTGAGTCTTCACTCATCCAAGACCAAACAGTCTCAGCTCTCTCAGCTTCTCCTTATAGCTATATCCCCTGTGCTCCAAAACTTAATCATCTTAGTGATCCCTCACTAAACTTGCTCCAGTATGCCCATGTCTTATACTGGGGTGCTCAGAGTTGGATACACCATCCCACCACAGATGTGGTCCCACCAGTGCAGAGCAGAGGGGAAGAATCACCTTTCTTAATGTCAGTGGTTGTAGAATGGGGTCCCTTAAAAATGATGCAGTTTAAAACTTCATCATTTAAAGCACACAAAGAAAACAGCAAAGGAAATCAATTAGGGAAAAGTAAATTGCTAAACAGTAAGGAAAGACACAACAATAATTTATAACCCTTGTAAATTAAACAGAAAAAAAGATACCTGGATGGTGGCAGCAGTATTTGCTCTGAGAAATTATGGCAACTGCGCTAACTTAAGCCACTTGGATTTCTATTAAGCATAACCAGATCTAAGCACTGGGAATAAATGCTGGCAGTAGCAGAGCGAAAAACAATGTTAGAAAATGCAATATGTCTCTTCCATTTTTAACTTCTAGGAACATGTGCTGCTTCCTTTCTGAATGCTAGCAGATGTCAGCACCCTGCAGACTGGTTTCTCAGTGGAGGAGAAATCAGAGTGGATATACTCTAAACGCAAATTGAGTAATTTACATTTAGACACTCATCCTGGAGCGGAGATTGTCATAAATAACACGCAGGCGATCCCTTCTTTCAAGACACTCAGCTGAACGCCAATGCCCTGTTCCCAGGGAGCAACTTCAATCAAAGATATCGGCCGAAAGCAAACTCTGTGGCCTCTCACACAGCGATGGCCTCATCAGAAAGGTGTATTAAAATGTCAGCAGGAAAGAGATGCCAATCTCTGCCTTTCCTAGCACACAATGACATTTTGAAAGCAGTGCCACCTGGTGACACCTGCCAAACAACACTCTGCTGCTCAGTGGAGCATGCACCACCTCAGAAATACCTCAAAGGAGGATCTGGAATTTAATGAAGCCAAAAAGAAGAAATAAAAAAAACGTGGCTTTTTAATTTATTTCCTTCTATAATTCCTTGTCAAGTTTCCACATGCAAACATCTTTTCTCTTTTTCTGAATAGTGGTGAGAGCATGCGATGGTTTAATCACTGGCATCAGTTTCCTGCCTGCTGGCACTGTAATTTATCTCAGCAGAGCGCAGCCCTCCCCTGTGATAAGCTGCCGTGCTACCACAAGTTATGAATTCTCTCACTAACATGAGGCTGACCCATAGCCAACAGTACTGGGCTTGGTACAGAACAGGTTTTGAGGGACAGCAAAGCTGATGCCAGAGTGATCACACAGCTTTTAAATGCTGCAAATACCCAACAAAATCTGGAGTAGCATCTTCTCTGCACAAGGCCAACACAACAGTTTTGTTATGCTGGCCACCATGAGAGCCAGCCTGTTGCATCAGGAATGGGCCCCAGACAAATCTGTACATTGCAATTTAGGCTTCTGGTTCAGATACTCCTGTGTCAGAGGGAATCCCACTCTAACTCACTGTATTCTTCCCTCTTTCTAAAACACCTTTTTTTTTTTTTTTTTTTTTCCCCCGGTTTCAGTTCTTCAGTTCCACATCAAACTATAAACTGTAAGAATAAGGGAGCCAAGAACTGGCAGGCAGAGAGGCAAGCCAAAGCAATACCTTCTCCATAAGCATCCTAAAATACGGCAGGGCTGTTACACAAAGCAAAACCCTATTGCTTTAAACTGTCATATCCTTCAGCTGCTGTAAACATAGTCTTTTATCTGCCCTCTGGATCTTTTTTTACCTGCCTATTCCCAAGTACCAAAATTCAGCCAGCAAAGAGAAATCTGTTGCTGCTGAAGGTCTGTGCAACTCTAATTCCCCTTAGGTCTTGCTATGCATGCCATCGTCAGTGTCCACTGAATGATTGACATTAATTACTTCAATCACAGCATGTACACAAGCTCTGTGGAAAAGGATTAAAGCAGGAGCAAGTGGAGGAAATTTTCTGTGGGAGGATGCAACACCTCCAGACTCAAAAGCAACTTCTGCTGGTGCAGTGTGTGTTGCTAAAACTGATTCCCATGCTATGACCTACCCAGACACTTGTGTGCATGGAAACCATCACAAGTGCTCAAATCCAAAGAATGGACATGTCATGACATCCATGTAGGAATGAAAAGAAAAGAAGCTTGCTAAATGCTAGATGTTGGAGGGTTATTTTTCTTCCTCTTCTCACTTGCAAATCAAAAGACTTGATCATAAAAAGATTAGGAGCAGTTTCTGAAACACAGAACACCCAATACACATGCAAATAATAAAAACGTCAGAAAAGGAAAATCACTTGTTAAATTTCCCTCAGACTTCTGGGTGGTTTTTGAGAAACAAATGTTCATGGAACTGGATTCAGGAGGTGGTTTGAGATATTTAGTCTTCTCATTGCTGAAGATGAGAACAAGCCAAGGGAAGCTAAAGCACCATCATGAGAGGTTCAGAGCTCTTTAGCCATTTTCTCGTTTCTCTTTAAATTGGGGATTTTTCTTCCTATTTAAAGAGCTATTAAAACAAAGAGCTAGTGTCAATTCATGCTCTGGATCTAAATATTTTAAAAGGCAAGCAATAACACTGAAAATATCTGGATGCATATATTCCACCATGAGTCATTATATTTTAATATTTCGGCGTCTGGCAAATCACCGAGTGCATCACTATCTACCCTGTGAGATAATTAAGTTTAAAAGTCATAACAAATGTAAAATAACACATAATGAAACAATCTAAAAGCTATGCATTCACATTTTCCTTGGAATATTTTCTGATTACCCTCTTGCAAATTGTCAGCTACCCAGTGATAGTAAAATTGTTTGAATAATTTTAAGAGAAAAATCAAACACATTAACTTTTAATAATATTTTATGAGACTCATAATTCTTTGGGATGTAATAACCTCTTATCCTACTGCGATTAGTCACTGGGATCCATCATGCTGGTCCCCTGGCTACTCAAGACAATCTAAATTTTGAGTAATACTGGAAAAGGTAATAGAGATCCAAAATTAATGCGATCCTTTGTGCTTGTAATGTTATCCCTAATGGAAGTGGGTTTTTTATAAGAATTAAAATTTATCAAAGAGCAAATTGTGAAGATCCAGAAGATGACATAATTTATAGAAGATAACACTGTGATGGGACTCTGATACAAGGATTTAATTATTATCTTGAATAACCTCTGTCCTAATGACAGTTGTCTGAAATGACACTAGACACTGAAACCCCCTCCTGTCAAGGCCAGCAGGAAGAGGCAGGGAGACAATAAATCCCTCAGCTTGATGGAGTGCAGGGAAATCTCACATTACTGCTAACCATCCCACAGCTCAGCAAGCCCACCATCCCAGATGTGGGTGGTACTCCGCGTCTCACAGAAAGCCACCATATTCCCCTGACATTCTTGTCATTGGAACTGTTTGCAGCCGTGCTTATCAATTTAATGCCTTGGCTAATTTCACCCCAAAATAATGTTTGTTTATATTAATCTGTTCTCCATTGTAAAACAGCTCATGCTTGAGTGTTTCAAAGGTTACCTTATTAATGGGAGACAGGATGGCAAGAGTAGATGTCCTATTGAAAATTAGCACACTCTCCAATTGCCTGTGTTAGTCCTGCCTGTCGGTAAGTGGTGATTAACACCCTGCTGGCTGCAGCTGTACTTCTCAATATAGCTTCTCTGAGTAGGAGGATGCACAGAGAGTACCTCATTACTATGTCTTTAAAGCTGTAAAGCAAGGAATAATGCAAAATAAATCCTTTAAACTAAAGGTCATAGACTAGAATATGTTGGCACGAACACCTGCTCACACTTTTTAAAGAAAAAAATTACAAAGACAAGTGATTTATCTACTTTTATTTTGTTCCCTTTCATTGCAGGTATGCAGAGGCCACACAACTGGATGTTAATAATTCTCAGCCACAGCAGTATGTTTTTATATAATGCCAGAAGAAAAGCTTAGGAGCTTAGCTAACAGGCTGCCTTGCTGGCTGAGACAGTAGAGCTGGCATTAGCTATTTCTTCTCCTTGCTCCAAGCTTTTTGTTCACTGCAGACCACAGGAGAACAGACCAGTCATCCTGTTCCTTCCACATTTCCAACACTGAAAACTTTCTTCCCGTTCAAGCTCACTTTGTGTGCACATTCAATCTGTTAACTGATAGATAAAATCTGGCTGTATTGCTAGGCTACAAATTCCAGTAACTGCGGACTTATATGAGAGGAAATTACTGCCTGACAATGTAGAGAAATCTGCAAGGTCACCTCCTCAATAGATATTGGTCTCCTTGTGGATAATGCTTCTGACCACAGAGGATGTTGGTGGCTACTCTCAATCTTTATCTTTTGCTGTCACTCACAGAAGCTCAGACACTGCTGTGTGTAAAATCTAACAGTGCTTTGGTGTGGTCCCATCAATTCTTCTTCCAGATGGAGCTAAACCCTTTGCCTTTGCCAGACACACCCTGGGCTCTGCAGGGTGCTGCAGAGGTCCAGCCCCAGCAGGTGGAGGGGGCATTGCCAGGCTGAGAGCAGGCACCCTATGCTTTTCCAGGAGGATCCAGCACTCCTTGGAAAATCTAGTCCCACATATGAGCAGTGAACTTATCTAAAAATATTACCACAAATGAGTTAAGAAGAGTCTTCTTGCCCTATTACCTGCTGTGGGCATGCTGAAATTTATGCAGCTTCACCAGCACTCCATCTGTCATAGAGGCGAAGGTCAGTCTTGGGCAGATGTCAATAAAGAAAAATAATAATAAAAAGAAGAAAGAAAATATGACTCTTGCTGGTGAAAGAGGTACAGGCTGATTCAGAAGTACTTGAATGGGAAAGGTTTTTACGCAACAGAACCATTGCAAAGCAAAGGAATGTGATCCCATCTCCCACTGCTTCAGGAATTGAGCACAGCACCCTTTCAGATCACAAATACACTGTCAGGCAATAATTTTCTCTCATATAAATTTGCGGTTTTGTATCTTAACAATAAGGACTTTTTTACTTGTCATTTTATGGATTGAAAGTGAGCACAAATAGACAGATACGCAGACTGAATGGTCCCCAAAAAACACCACCTCGCACTGCACAGAATTATCCTCCCAGGTGCAGGGTTCACCCATGTCCAGACTGGCCAAGCAGACTGAAGAGAATCCTTTCAGGAGAATTGGGAAAACATTCACTTTGTGTTTCAGTGACTGAAAGAAACGGTATGATGGAGACTGAGCAAGAGCTCTGAGAACCCTGCAGATCTGTGAGAAGATGTCTTAAGTCCTGGATGGAGTACTGCCCTATTTAGAAGTTGAGGACACATATTCTCTGGTTCCTTGTTGTCTTGCTGCTCAACCAAAAAGCTGTCAGTGATACTAGTCCTGACAGCCTCTGTGATCAACCAACATCTACTTCCTACTCCAAAACACTTTACAGTATTATAATTTCAGAAACTATCATGTTTCTATAAAATTCACAAAGCACTGCTGAACATAGAACCTGTGCCTTCTGTTTGTTTCTGAGCTGGTGTGTTCAGAAAGCAGGCACAGGGATTCCTGCTGAGATTAGGGATTATCCTCTGTAAGATCTTGGTTTGAATACTTCCACTGAGATGAAAGCTCTCCTTTCCACAGCAAAGGAAAAAAACATCCTGCTGGACCCTGAAAAACCAGCTTCTTCCTTCTCCCAAAGTTCCACTGGTACTGCATGAAGAAAAGCCAGCAAAAGTCAAATTCAAGTAAGACTCTGGTATGGGCTGAAAGAAAATAGGCAGTGTTTTCAAGGATTCAAAGTTCTTGTGGAATTTGGGAGCTGCATGTGGGACACTATACCTTAATTCAGTAGGTTTACTGGCAGATCCTGGATCCCTCAAGATCTACAGAAGCCAAGAGCACCAAGTATCACTGAAGAATGGCAGACAACTCTCTACTGCCCACCCAGCATCTTTGTGCTCCCTATGCTGCCTTGAGGGCCTCTAATGAAGGAGCTCTGCCTTCCCCTCATGTAAAGCCTGGAAAAGATACAAGATAAAAAGGTCAAGGATATGATGGAACCAACCATTTAGGCATACAGACTGCCCTGGCAACCCACTGGGTGTGTGGCATAATTCAGCTTTCTGAACTGACATTCAATATTTGCATTTCTCTCTAGTGCACATGGGATTACCTGACAAGTCACCTTGCACTACATATTGACCACCACCCATCAGGATAATTAAATTATCACTTAGGGGGGGGAAGATCACGAGTACAGAGGACAAACCTGAAGGAAGAGCCAAGCCTGGACTATTGAACATTTTTACTTATTTTAAAAGAGATAAGAATAGTCACGAAATGTGCCAAACTTCAAAAATTTAGCACAGCTTTCCCTCAACATGTCATTTACAGAAAGAAGCACAGAAAAAAAAGTCATAATTAGAAGAAATAATCACATGTCCAGAATTATAAGAAAAAGAATATTTCTTCTTTTGAGTACTTCGGAGACACTCAGTCTGGTTATGGCAGAAAGCTTTAGATTAGACTGATAATGCAAATACACCAAACTTGCCCACCTTTAGAGATGCAGTACAACTAAGATGAAGAAACATGTCACCAAGAAAAGCTTATCTACCAGAGTCTGCAGATTTGCAACTGGAATCGTCAAGGAATTCTTGGGGGAAAAGTCCTTATGGAAAACAAAGTGAGATAAATTCAGAAGAGAGAGTCCTGATTGCAGCAGTCCTTATTTAAACCCGGGAAGTATTTGGGGAGTGGCACCCTCTGTTTCCCAGCATTCTTTTAAATCTGGAGATACCACAGGGAGGCGAGTTTACCTTCACTGAAGACCTCTGTCCCATGGAATGCAGAAATTTAAGGAAGAACTAAAATATCTATGTTTTTGCATGTATTTTGGCTGAAATGGTGACTAGAGAAAGCCCTCAGACAGCAGCAAATTATCTCCCTCTGAAAAAGCTGCAGAGTGAGAGGGCAGAACCAAACCTGAGACTCAGCCACTCACCATTAGGGTAATCCTGCAGGGTAACTGCAACTATTGAGGAACCAGCAGTGAAGAGATGCCACTCCAGCCTGACCCACACTGGCACAGACTTTGGTGAGATCCTGTTACACTTTTTAATTTATAGTAAGCATAACTGTATTGTCTTTGATCCCATGAAGAATTTTTATTCTTCCTTATTGCATGGAAGGCATGGTTTGCCATGAGCCACCAAAAGCCATTATGGAGATTACACCTAGCCTGAAGATGAGACAAAGAACTTAAATCACACCTGCACCTGAATGGCATAATTGTGACTTTTCTCAATAATGAGAAAAATGTTTAATTAATCATATTTTTAAAAAATTTCAAAGATTATGGAGGGTTTTTTTTAAGGTCCATTATTACATTTTTAAATGAAAAAAAATGGAAAGGAGTGCAATTTTTTTAGTGTTGCATCTAGATCCCAAAATAATTAATGCAGTAAGTTACTTGGGAGTATCAATACAGACTGTCAAAACCAGTTTAAGATTTTTTAAATCTTCCTGATATTTTCATAGTCATTAACTATTACACAACAGTATGCTTCTGGGAGCTCCACACCTAATTACCTTTCATGGGTAAGAAAAGTTTTATTTAAACATTCATACTAAATGCATTCTCTCGTGAAAGAGTATGTCTCAGAGCTACATTAAGGCAAAATATGCACAAATAAATGCATCTGTGTGATCTGTGGTAGTTTTTTCATGCATTAGAATGAAGACAACAAAAACGATGAAAAAAATCTGACATTTTTCTTAAAAAGAGGTGCTTCCAGAATATATACATAGTTAGTATTCTCCATATGCATAGCACTCAACTAAAAGATTCTCAGAAACAGCCTCCTTCTATGTCATGGCAAGAAACAATACAAAACATATTGGTTATTGAATGGCTGGCATGAATTTTTACTGCATATAAAGAAGCATTAAATTTCATCATGTGAGTTACCCAGCTGCCTTAACAAGAAAAAGTGCAAATGATCACATTTTCTTAATTCTGCAGTATGGATTCTTCATGGAGCCATTCTGCACAATATTTATTTATTCATGCCATATGAAACACAAAACTTCCCAAACAGAAGGAAAACACCATTCAGAAATAATTATGGTTCACAAAGTTTAAAATGTTCTTTAATCAGATTTTATGTAAACATACAACATTTAGAATAGATGCTTATAACCTGTTTGAAAAATTTTGTGCCTGGGACTGAATGCCATTCCTGCTAGGGATTGCCTTCAGGAACACACCTGCTACCTTCCTGCTGTGACAGAGGGAGTCAGCCCGATCAATCCAGGAGATCAATACAGCTGTAATCCTAATGTTTGTTTTTGAGAACAAAAACTAACAGAAAATATAACTTTCAAGCAATTCAATGTATAGAAGGGGCAAGCCACTCTCTTACTACTCTCTAACTAAATTTCAGAAGCTTCACTCTGTCACAACAGCACATTCATGAGCCCTACCAGAGGCATAAGAAAACAAAGAGAAGCTGTGTACAAGTTCAGCACTGGCTGCTGGGCCAGTGCAGCAAGCAGGTTTTTGGGGAAAAGCCTGAAGGGAGTGGGAAGCACTCAGTAGCAGCTTGGTGCCGTCTAATTTATCACTGCACAGCCACAGGCTACAACATATGGTGCTCTCAGTGAAACACCCGAAGGCAGCTTGGTAGGGCTCTATGAAGATCAATGATACACCAAAGAATACCATTAAAAGACACATTCATCTTTCCCCAATCAATAACAGCCTTTAAATGATCTCTGTGACACACTATTCTTACAAGCATTGCTGCTGGGCTTCTTCAGCTCACTTGTCATCCTCTGGCTCAAGTCTTATTACTGCCAACTACTCCACACGCTCCCCTTAGTGGAGGAATTTGGCTTCCCCTGAAACTTAACAGACAGAATGAGGAAATATAAAAGTGACATCAAGTTCAATGAAGATACTGAAATACATTCAGTCTCTTCAATAGCCTCTGATACAAATGGTGCATGTGGCAAGTGATTTTTTTGTGTCTTTTATCAGATCAAAAAGTCTACTCTTACACACCCTTCATAGATTTTAGCAAGCCATTGCCAAGGGGACTCAGAATTAATAAAAGGTATCTCAGATCTGAAAAAAGAGCAATTAAAAAGAAAGATATAGCTGACTAAAAAGGCAAAGCATAATTTATCTTTATGCATAAGCAAAGCATCTTGTGAATTTGTGTTCTCTCCATTAACAGGAATTCTTTCCCTCCTGGGATGGGCTTTATTCTCTGCATGGAAAAAAGGGTTTTTCCTGATGCAAGAATGTACTGAGGCAGCATCTTGAGATTGCCAGAGTCCCATAAGTTTCTTAATCAGGCTTGCTGGTGTCCTAACTCCTGCATGAATGGAACTGTTAGTGGCCTGTGTCCTTGCAGTTCAGCTGCCCTTAGGGTAGTTCCTGGTGAGCACCCTACAACCTCCTGGACCACAACAGGACACATCTCTCTGTGGTCAGGGGAGCACAGAGAAGGGCAATACTTCCCTTGCTTTTTGGAAAAGTAGATGGGCAGTTTCCTTTTCCACACAGAGGCATCACTGAATCAGAGGATGCTTGCGGGTCCTCAACCCTCCAATCAGGAAATGGTCTTTCTAGGCAATTCAGTATTTGCTCCCTGAAAAGACAAATACTATGGTTTTGCTTTGGCTGAGAGAAAACAGATGTTGCTGTTTGCCAGGAGAAAGGGGGCTAACATATGAGTTCACACATCCTAGAGTAATCCCTTTTATTTTTGTTGATCAAGATAAGTCAAGATCTCTTAAGCATTAATGTCAGAGTGACAGTGCTCATCTGCCTTATTATAAGTTTGGTCATTGTGGTTATGCAGGGTTTATCTTCACAATCTTGAGGGCAGTAACTCAGAAGCGATTTAGGAAAGATGTTACCTCTGCTCCTGAATCCAGGAGACCAGGAGCAGCTATTCGTCCCTTCAGAAAGGTCTCCCACAGTCAATGTTCTGCAGTAGCTCTGAGAAACTTCCCTCACCTATGACACACACTTGTCACTAAATTCACCACATCTGATTTACTGCTCTTTAGCACCATGTGGAGCAGGCATAGGAAGCCCTTTGCTTTCCTACCTAGCTGGAGTTTAGTTCTGCCTCATTAAAAACATGACTGTAGCTAAATGAATGAGAATTCATTAAGTTCTTGACAGATATTCATTTGGCAGAGGTTACAGTCATGACAGTATATGACTGTTTTTCCTGGACCTAAAATATAGTTCTGCCAGCTATAAAGTTCAGATTTGAACCCACTGTGCTGGGATCCAAAACACAGGCATAAATTTGAATTCAGAATTGCACTTGAGGAAAGTCCTAGTATGGACTGAGCTGAGAGGCTACACCCCAAGAGCATCCAGAATTAGTAGCATTGCAACTGAGGCTTTGCCCAAAGATGACTGTCACATCTGATGCTAGAACTTGCAACTGTGAAAAGGTTTATATATACTTAAGAAACAATTACAGCTAGTGATTCAAAAATTATTCCCACACCAGAAATATTTCAGAAATTTGGAGAAAATATAACTCGATTTTGATTATAATTAGGTTTCCTGTGGTTAGTTAAATGTTTTCTCATTTACCCTTTCATTCTAGCAGGGTAATCAGTCACCTGGTTCTTTATGAGCTGTACACCATGGTGTACATGCAAAACTGGCTGGAGACAGTCTCAGGACCAGCTTCTGCAAATGTGATGCCCCAGGCAGGAAATAGGCATGGGGCACATACACATTAGAAAAAATAATAACAATAGTAATTAAGGAACAAAGCTTAGCTTCACTTTATTGCTTAAAACTAATGTAGTTATTACACTGAGCAACAGGACTTTTAATTTCTAATTGCTGTATTTATTTTCCTAAACAGATTTCAAAGTTGTTGCAAAAACCTGGATAATTGTTTTGCATGAGCAATTAAATATTAAGACTAAATAAACAATATTCATCAGACAGTTATGTTAAACTATGCAATTATTTAGGAAAACAAAAAATGAATAAATAGTTGCCATTTCTAGCCTTTGGGAAAGGAATCACTTTTGGAGTTTCTTATTAAAAGTGAGAGGATTTTTCCTGTCTTGTAAAATTCAGACTTGAGCTAGTTTAGAGAACTGCTTGCAGACCGAATCCATATATGTGGTGAACATGAAAACTCTAAAGAACGTTCATTCACTGCTTAAAACAAACTGCTTTTGAGCACAAGACTCCTCGTTGAGATTTTATTTTCCTTTAAAGGAAGAGGAAATTTGGCGGGAAGTTGAAATGGGGCATTATGAAAAAAATTAACTTCTCCAAGTTTTTCTGTACTTGGTTACCTCCCATTGCAGTTCGTCTGCTTTGCAGGATGAATCAATAAAACATATTTCCACTTTTAAAGGAACACAGAATTGTTTTAGCAAGTACCCCATTCACTACGAGGAGGTAAATTAAGATAGGTCTTTGTGATTAGGTGCTTTGCATAGGCTCCCACTGAAGCTCACCAGCAACTCATTAGTGCTGCTCTAATTCCAAGACCACTGTCTGCATTCCCATTTAAACACTGTATTTCACCTGTATTGAAATAAAGTTTAACATATGCTTTGGATTTTGCTGTGATTTTTATTTTCTACTGGAAGTTGCACAGAGAAGGAAGGGGAGCAACTACCCCAAACTGCTGCTATGGCTTCCCTTTTGCAGTTCAGTTCTAAGTACTTCTTCCTGTGTTGTTCTTAACTTCAAACATGCAAATAACAGTTTTAACTAGGAGTGTTTCCTAGATCGGGACATTGATCTTTCATTGTGGTTTATCATTTTGAGACTGGAAACAAATGAAACCTTTTTTTTTTAACCTTTAACTGTTAGTTGGCATGAGAGTAGCTTCATAAAATCATGCCAACTATACCCTAGATAATTGTATGTATTTGTGCATCCACGTGTTCATTTCAATGTATTATCAGTATTAACCAGCTGTTCCCTTTACTGAGTTCAGGGAATACAAGCAATACTCTAAATGTTGATGTTGTCACATTTAATTGCCCAAAATAAACTTGACAATATTCCAGGGAAAACCACTGCAGGTATCACTACATATGCTCGCTGAGGGATGTCTAATGAAGAGTCAAAACCAGCATGGAATGCCCGAAAACACCAGTGTTCCCACTTAGGTTTTAAATAACATGGACTTTACTAAAACCAGTGATTGCAAAATTTTGACTTTATAGATATTCCTCTCTCTTGGCTGTATATGATGTTGTGCCTTCATGTATGCACAAGTGAGCTGCTTGCCTGGTGCTTGCAATGATTTTTCATGAGGAAAAAAAAAAATAAAGTACTGCAATATCCTCCAGAAAGGGAAAATTTTATTGGGGCCTTACAAAGCCACTCACATCCTAGAAATCCGGACATGTTTTACAACTAACAGTTTTGTAAAAAAAGAGGCAATTTCAGAGCTAGAAACCCATGAGCATAAACATTCACAGACAATTTATAATTCTGTACCATAAATAGCTGGTCCATAATTCATTGACGAAGAGTTAATGAGAATATTTGTAACTAATACCCATAAGAAAGATAAGGGATGGTATAATGTGGTTTATACTTTCCTACAATACTTTTCAAGGACAGCAAGGAAAGGCTCCTGACAGCAAAAAGCAACAAGAAATATTGCACTGACCTACCAATTTCCTACAATCCCATCAAAGTAATCCATGTGTAGACACATTAAAGAACAATTTGTCCCAACTGACAGTTTCCAAATAACTAGATGCCTTTTAATTGCTGGCATCATTAACCTTAATAGTATAATTGTATAGCTCCAAATAATAATAATAGTAATATAATTTCCTCTCACTTCCAAATCATTCAGCAAAAACCTGATGCATAGAATAAATTCTAAAAAGGAAGAGAAAAGGGGAAAAAAAGGGTTTCTAACAGATAAGAGCAGGAACTCTATCAGTTTTATCTGTCAGCTCACAAGCTTTAAGGAATATCTTCACGTAAAGTTCCTTAGACAAGTAATAAATATTAATAATTGCCAACCACCTATAGGTTTTAAGTGACCTTTTCAAACAACATGTCAGCTCTCCCCATTCTGAGGACACACTGTGGAGCACTGTATAAAACCAGAGCTGTCTTGAATGATTCATTCCAGTGGAAACACAGGTTTCAGCAACGCTACCTGCTACAGTAGCCTCTGCTGAAAGCTTGCTGACATACTCATTGACAAGTTTAACTATGCATACATAAAAAGGAGGGATGTTCTCTCTCAGTACCTAGTCTGGAGCTCCTGAGACACTCAGGGTTGGATACTGGTCACCACAAGTTGTCTCTGCATTCAAGAGAGAGGGAAAGACATCTCTAAAAGGCAATTCAGATTTAATGTTCTCAGTGACTCTCTGGGGGTAGTAGCTGGGTTAGTCTGTACCTAGCTGGTGGTGAGATGCATTTGGATTAAAATTATCTACCATGTTCTACACAGAACAGCACATGTGAAGAGAAAGGAAAATTCCTTTTGTCACATAAATCCAAAATATAATTGTAAATAGCCTGTATTATAAATAATTGTGAATATTTCTTTATAAATAATCAAGCTATTCTACTGGTTTTGGTATAGTCATGCTCATGGAAAGGGAAGGACCCAATAGATCATTCTGCATTAGGGAGCATAATGTAGCAAATGTCTGATTCAGTACATGAACCTCTGGGTAAGGAGCACTGGCCTTCAAGGGAGGCACTTGCTCAGTGTTTCAATACATCCACAAGTGCTGTATTAAATAGAAACTCCATGTTATGCAGTTCTCTATGTCAGTGAAAAACACAATTATATAACCTGAATATTAATATTTAAGAGAAAACATCACTTGAAAGCAAGGCATGAGGAAGAACAGCCTCCTGCGTAATGCATGAGGCTTGTCCTCATCTCTGCTCCTATTCTGGCCACTGTTACACTCTTCCAGTTGTCCTTTGCCAGCCTTTTCATCACCTTTTGACTCTTTCCTCACACATAAAACAGGGATAATAATTCCCAGCTTCTGTAGATAGTGCTTTGAGGCCCATTGATAAAAAGCTAATCACTACAATGATGTTTCTACAGTAACTATAATTGTCTTGAAAGGCATTAAAGTATACAAGGAGGATAGTCCTTACATTTTGAACTGTAAAATACTCTTGGAAAACGTAGTTATTTAATGAAAGTGTCATTTCCTAAATGTTAAAAATTCAACAGAGCAGGAAACATACAAAATCTCTGATTCTTGTACCTTCAGTTTTGCATTAAGTACACTGATTTTTCAGAGAGGAGCCACATCCAACAGCAGTGAATACTTCTTTTGAATCTATATTCTGGATGAGCAGTACTGTTACACTATTATATATATTATACTATTATATATGTTATACTATACTGTTATCCCTGAAAATGTATTTCCAGGGAAGAGTACAGTGCTTGAAGCCCTCATCAATTCCTATAAAATCCTTATACTGTTGTTGCTGAGTTTGGTCTGACCCATGCTGGGGTTTCTGTGTCAATCCCCTTCTGCTGCACTACAGCAGGCAATAGCTAATCTCCACAAACCTTTCTCCCCTGGAGTATAATGTGATCAGTAAAACCTAGATAGGCACTAATCTACCTCCAGATAGGCTATTTTATTTCTTGGCACAAAGTCACTCAGCTTCAAAGTCAGCCACAGCCATACTTAATGCCTTAAACAGAAAAGTTATGGAGTGTTCAGAGGCAGGGGTATGCACAACCTCTAGTACTTTTTAAATTTAGTACTTCTGTTGAAGACTGCATTTTCCTCCCCACTCTATGCTCAGAGTTGATGCTTACATAGGAATATCATATTGTGGGACACATCTATGAAAAATCAAGAGGATTTGATTCTTTGCCATGGCCTACACATATATGTACTCTGACTTTAAAATGAAGTAAGACAAAACAAAACTAAAACTTGATTAACAGATGTTTCCATAAAGGCTCAGCTCAATCAAAGCTATCTCCAGTGCACTATGAATATTCTTGTTAAAAGGGACATTTAAACACTGTGGCTCTCTAGAGCAGCCTCGTTGAGATCTGTGTGGCAGAGGTGTTATGCATGATACTCCCAACAGAACAGGTGAAAGCTTGAGATATTCCATAGACAACCAGTAGCAATCTTGTCATCAATCATCTCCAAAAAATATCCATTCCACTCTCCTAAACTCTTATTTAATATGACTTTGTCTGGAGAGGCTTCTAGGAGAGCTCCTGCTTCTAAACGGGCAAAGGAAAAAAGAGCTGTTGTTAATCCTTCATGCTAAGAAAACAAGATCCAGCTAATAAAATACAATTAGAAAATCAGTCCAATGTAGTAAATAAAGCCATGCCTGCTGCCTAATTTTTTTTTTTTTTCATTTTGTTAATGTCGATTTTTGTCTTTCTCCCGCATTTTTATAAATTCCAAATTATTCTCTTTTTAGTTGCATACTAAAGGTATAGTACTAGGACACAGGTGTTGGGGTATAAGTGTTCCTCTGTGAAACACTCTGTAAATCTGGGGCAGATTGTGTTTTTGCTTTGCCACTAAAAACCTCTTTTGTCTTAATCTTCTCTGTAGACACCCTTAAGGCTGTCTACAAGAAGAAATTCATCAAAGAGAAACATGCAGATTGTCTCTTATAAAATGCTGATATCAGCATAGCACAGGCTTTTTGTACACAGAGGTGATATTTTCATCCATTAATACCTCAACTGAGTATTATTGCTTTTTGTCACCTATAAAATTATGTCTTATTTTTAGGCTGCAGACTAGCAGTCTACATATTGGGTGATGGCTGTCTGTATTGTATTTGCTATGTGGTGCATAGCAGAAGAGTTGACATTTCTTGGGAACAAGCCACCACGTTCACAAAGCTTCATTTGATATTCAGGGATGTTCATCATTAGTTTGTGACAGCTGTTGCAAAGTTTTGCTTCAGAATGCACTGTAAGAGTGAAAGCATACTGAGATCAAAGGTAATCTTTATAAAAAAAGACTGCTGTAGAAAAGTTAGAAGAGGAAAAAGTTTGCTATTAAAATCACATCAGACTGCAGGACCAGATAACTGAATTTCCCCTTAAACAGGCTCATTCCTCCTGAGATGAAGATGAACTAGAAAACTGACTCATTGGGACCTCTGAACTGAAAAAGATTCTTCATTCTGCATGTGATCACACAGAAGGAACTCTATAGGGATAGTCATGATCAAAAACACCTACTTTGTGCAAATAAAGGTGATACCATATGTTAAAGACATATTTCTGACACTTACAATGAACAATGAGCAATTCTGCTGTTGATGTACTTTAAGAAGCTACTAAAGACTATGACTTTAAAAGGTAGGTGACAAACAAGATTAAACATTGAGGAAAAAATGTTTATACACTTCCAGGAGCTCTCTCTTAATTTGATAAAAGATCAGGAACAGTTTCTCTCTAAATCACAGCAACAGATTATTTGATCGGGGCAAGAGTAATCCCAAGAGCTATGTCTTTTGCCTTTGGGTCTCCTGGTTAGCTCAATAAAGCTAGGAAAAGTTGTTCCACATACCTGTTCAGACAGGCCTAAATGATTGTGCCCTTCTGCAAAGCACTTACAAGGAATCAGCTGCAATTCATAAGACCGAGGCACTCACAGTTCAACTGGTGTGTTACTGACTGATACTTCTCTTGACTTTTGCCATTATAGCTAGAGTTTTCCAACTTCTTTTCTCCTTTGGCCCATTTACCAGTTTACAGATACATGCATACGCATTTAAACACTTGTGAAGAAGTACAGTTAAGATTTTGATACTTAGTGGACCAAAGCATTCTGCAAGGACAAGGTAGGTTTGTTGTAGGCTTCCTCAACTTAAGCCAACCAGATGGCCATGTTATCCAGCTGGCTGGATTGTTCCTATGTGACACAGAAAGAGAGGACTGATAAAAGGAATATGGAAAATGATGATGAAAGAAGAATTAAAAAGAAAAAAAGAGAAAAGCTTACTGCTTCAAGTTGTGCCCAAGAAGACGCTATTACACCCATTTTCCTGCGATCACTTACAGTGTTAAACTGCACAGCTGTGATGTGGCTTGGTGGTCTCATTCTCTGTTGGCACTGTCTGGAACTTCAGGGAAGGTACACCACTTCCCCTCATCCAGGCTAGTGGGCCAGTAAATAGTGTGATAAAAATAGGGTAAAAATTCGTGTATAAAATAATAATTCGATGTATAATGAAATAAAGCTAAAGTAAAATTGTAAAATCCAGTAGAAGGGTAACCGTTCTCTCTCAGCCTGCTAATCTCAGTTGCAAAGACAGGACGAAGATCATCAACTTAGACAAAAGACACTGGCCAACCCTGATAAGAATCACTTCGTCGCCAAGGCAAGGAGAAATTCCTTCCTGACGACGATGCCAATTTCATCAACCTTCTGGTGCCACAAGCGGAATGAAATCAACATAAGACAGACTCTTGGAATTGACATAAGAAGGGAGCCTTCCCGGAATGAGACAACTAGACTTGATGAGATCCGGGAGGGCCATCGAAAAGAAATCCGGACTATTCAACCCACCTTGGACATCTGGACTGCCTAAGGGCAGAAAAATCCTATAAAACGGTGGACTGAAAGCTGCACCAGCGTGGACTAGGGCGTCTGGTACATCAGTGCGGACCTCTATCCACCCAGCGCGCGCTGACAATTTCCTATTTTTGTGGTTTTTCTCTTTTTCAGGTGCTCGATATTCTGTTGTTAATAAATTGTCATTTATTAACCTGAAATTTGCCTTTGCATTTATAACAATAGCAAACAGCTCACAGCCCCTGAAGGGTACTGTGATCTTTTTGACATAAGTATCTGTCATTTCTATGGAAATACTGGAATACAATTTCCCAAAAGGCACATTAACTACTTATGTCCAGCTAAAAGCTTATTATATTCAGCTCACAATTTCCTTCTCCCCCTCTCAACAAAATATACCTACTTCTCCTGAGGTGTTTCATAAACAACAAGCTGTTTGCAACAAAACTCAATGTCCCTTCTAAGTCTCAGCAAAATACCAGTCAACTCTCAAAATCAGTGAAGCCCCATCAAATGCAGTCAGCATGGAGGAATCTCAGTAGACTTCCACAACACTACAAGAGGTTTCCTTCTTGGAAGAGGGAGCAGGTCACTAGCATGGTAAATTCTAGAACTTAACAAGAATGAATTGCACTGAAAATTATGTCTCAAGTAGCAGCCAGACTCCTTAAGAAAAATGCTAGTAGGTCTAACATCATGGATAAAAAATTGTCTGTCCAACATTCAAAGGATTCCTATAAAAGCATCTGCCAACCCCTGGAGCTCAGATCATTTAAAGAAATAATGTAAGTGAACATCCTCTTTTTAAATTCAGTTTACACATTCACCCCAGTCTTCTGCTTCTATTTCCTGATAGGAAATATATCTAAGCCAAAAGGAAAGAATTCACTTTTATGGGACAGTGCGATCTTATTTGGTTTAAAAGCTTCTGATCTATAAAAGACATGATAACAAAACAGACAATGTGGTTCCTGTTTACTTAATGCACTATTTCCCCAGGAATTCTGGTACTATCATAAATATAACTTCTTGCTTTTATTCTTTTAGATATATTTCCCTTTTTCAGTAATTCTAACAGGACTAAATTGTTAACATAAATTTTGCCCTCTTCCCACTAATATTACCAGTCAAACCTATGGGATAATAAGAAGTCAATGCTGTTATGAGCATTTTTCCTCTAATAACTCAGTGTGGATGGTACTTTTGTCTTTTGAAAGAAGCCGAAAAATAGACTGTTCAGGGAAGAAATATCTGGCACCTGGATGGATGCTGCACTCCCACCAAGCCAAAAGAGCAAAGGAAGGCTGAATGGCAGCAGCATGTGAACGACAGAGTTTAGAACCACTAAGGAACCACATCAAAACTACTGGGAGGAAGTCTAGGTATCCTCAACAGAATTCTAGTAAGTGGTATGACAATGCCCCTTTTTTTTCATTTTGAGAGCAAAGACAATAGAAGAAATAAGAACAACCACAGTGTATCTTTTTCAATCTGACTAGAGGTCACACTGATTTTATGTTTGCTTTTTCTAACTTTTAGACAAAGTCTAAAACTTGCATGAGAGTTCTTATCTACTTGGTTGAAAAACCGGAAAAAAATTGTTACTATATGCAACTGGCAATTTTTTATTGACCTTTTTCTAGGTAGGAAAACAATTTTTAGTGCCTCTCCAAACTATTAAGATAGCCTTCCACCTTTCTATCATAGGCAAAAATCCTTAACTCCTGCGTCAGTGTGCTCAAACCTACGCACACCTGAGGTTACTTCTACAGCTATCCAGTGTCTTATCTAAGAGGTTTGCTTCTTCAAAGTAGGTACACTATATATATATATAGTAGATATACAATAGGTATAATTTCCTAAGACTTTACTTACTTCTGAGTCCTAAACAATGTTTTTAGCAGAAGTTCACACTTGTTTTCATTGATTGTGCTACAACTACAGACTCGTGCTGCTTTCTGTGAATTCCTCCATTCCAAAAAAATCAGTAGGAATTAAGATCCTGCTGTGGATGGGGCACAGGGGGACTGGAGTATGTTTCTCCAAAAGAGTCTAATTGCCTGGAAGAGGTCACAAGGAGAAATGGCTTTTCCTCCAGCTCACGGGTTCAAATACCACCACCAAAGTGGTGCGAATGCAGAGCTTAAAATTCTCATTTAGTTCCCCACATGAAGTCTCCTTATCCTTGACTTGAGAAGAGCAAGATGAATTTCAGTGATGGAGAATTTCGGGACAGTGCTTGATACATACTGACTTTATAATTAAAAATATACAACTGAAGGAAAGATGGTCATAAAATGTTGCCCAGGGCTACATTTAATACATGATGTTGTTTTAGTTTCCTCCTTACATTATATTTTTATCATCAACCCAGGGAGTTCATTAAATCTGTAAAGCTGTTGGAGGTTATCTGACAGCAGATTGTATTACTAGAGAGAACTATCGATCCAGGGTACTCAGTCTCATTACAGCACACTTCCATAAAGCTTGCAAGAGGCAGCAATCTGTTGCTTCTGCACTGACTAGAGTTATTTCTCATGGATGGAATAATGAAATGTTTTCTGATGTATAATCATGACAGATTTTATCTGGAATGAGTAAAACAAGTAAAAGTCAGTCATAAAATATAGCATGGCTGGAATCAAAGGAAGTAAACTCCTCTGCTCTTCCATCAGATTGACAAATAACCAACATATTGTGCAGTTCCTTGTATATGACATTAAATCTCAATCAGTTGTTTTCCTACTGTGAAATTAAAATGGAATTATTTATCTGGAATATCAAAAAGGGCACTGCATCATGAACTCTAGTCTTGTTTTGATGCACTATCTTTCCCAATAAAGACTAAAAAATGCCAAATGAACTCCCTTATCATTGAAAATGCAATATATGAAATCTTCAGCAGTACAGGAAATTACCACTTGAATTTTTAAAACAATTATTAACCAGGGTTTGCATCATAAAATAATGCTTGTAACTGGGATTCATTAGCTTGAAATTTGTGAGGAGGAACTCAGCTTAAGCAAATCTGCAATCCAAAAGACTCAGAGGAACCCTTTCAGCAGGTTTACATAATGAAATACCAAATTATATGTACCAGTTTATGTTACTATGTTGACAGCTGGCAGTACTATATTCCGCTAAAGCAGTGATATGGTAATTTCACTACTCTCAATTTAATCAAATTTCAATATTTAGGGCTGAGGTTTTCAAGGACTAATATATGCACAATTTTTTTTTCCAGGAAAGTCAGTGATAGAAACATTAAAAAAAAAAATCTCTTCTCTCTATTACCCAGTTGATATGTAAAAATTTACAATCACTTTATGGAACAGCCTGAAGATGATTATGCTTTGGAATAGCAAAACACAGCTTAGCTGCTACCCTAGTACCAGGAGCACATGCATATTGAGGTGTTACGCAAATGTGCCTGTATCATACCACTTCCATAAAACAGTTCATACATGTTGATCCATGCAGGACTAGCTACCTTGAGGAGGGAAGAGCAGTGGCAGAAAAAGGTCAAGAAAGGCCTGGGAGCACATTCCCTCACAGAATTTAAGATCTAGGGACCTCTCAGCAATGCTCTGCTGGCAGGAGAGAGAGCTGGGTGAGAAACTCACTGTTCTTCATTCTGGCTGCTGCCCTGCTCTCTCACCAAGAGTTACCTGCTGCCTCACAAACTGCAAAGGTCTGCTCCATGCTGTGGATGTAAAAGAGTCCCCTGCATGGGATTTGTGTGAAATAGTTCACATTAAATGCTGTTTCTTGGCACCTGAGCCCACCTTCTCCTAACCCACAACCCAGCACACTTCTAAATATTTAAATTACGAATGCTAAGATGGCACAGTACAACTGGTGAATGAAGAATTCTGTATGCAACAGCTCATCCACCTTATAATAAAGATTTTGTCATTATGCACTATCTCAGTGCATAATTACAAAATATGCTTGTGTCAGGGTGAATATACATAACAGGCACTGTCACTCCAGAATCTGGATTATAAATCACATATATGAAAGATGGAAATTAAAACAACACAAAACTGCTTTACTTCTGGCAATCCTTGACTTCCACATGCTTAATTTGACACAGCAACACTCTTCTGAAAACAGGGGTTTTTGCATGTAATATTGTACTTTCATTGCATCCTCTAAATGTCTGTTCAGAATTGGAGTGATGCTTAGAAATAAATGAAACAATGTAATTTAACCTGGAAAAAGATACCCTATAGGTGGACTGTATGAAAGGAGTAAAAATGCAGCAGAAGGCGCTCCATATGAGCTTGTGGCATCAACAAGCAGGAAGGAACAGGCATTGCATACCTGGGCTAGGGCTTGTGCTCCAGTCACATCATTTCTTATGGTTAGAACACACAAAATCTTCCCTCTGCATTCACTGAGGACAGCCCACAATACAGACCTTCCAAGCAGAGCTTCTCCATCCAGTTACTTTGCTTTATGAAATGCATAGAGGTAATCATCTGAGACCTTTTCACCTCTATCAGATTTTTTACAGCAGATTCACTGAAGAAAAACAGGCAAACAGATACGGTACAATCACATAACCTAGAAAGGACTTTGCTAAAGTGCTGTTGAGAGCTGAACAGAACATAACCAGCAATCAATAACACAAACGCTACAATTTGACAAGCGAAAGACAAGAAAATCTGACATGAAAGACAGCTTGTTGAAGAGATTGCACATATATGATGTACAGCATGGTCAGTTCTATAATTAGAGAAGCTTAGAAACCTCCTTTATTGAGGTGTCCTCAGATATTACCAAGTAATTTCATAAACGGCTTCTTGATGCTTTTGCACAGGGTGGTTTTGGAGTTAAGATCACTGTATCAGAGCCTTATTTCTGAAAACTTGACCTCAAACTCAGTGGCTGCTTCCCACTGGACTTTAAAATTGGCTGAAGCACAAAAAAAATTCTATCAGGTCTCCTACTGGCAATAAAGCAAAAGTTGTTACACAGTAGATTTCTTTTTTGCCATTAAAAGTGTCCATTCCTTCCATAATTTCTGGACTGCCACATTAAGTTTTTATTTTCTTCTTTGGAATGTAGTGTGTTTGTTTACTAGAGACCACACAAAAGATAGGAAAGTTTCCTTCTCCAACAATGAATGATACAGTGTCTCTGTTCTCTGAAAAACAACAAGTTCGACTGAGTAAAGAGGCATCTCAGACAAATCAGCAAAAATATTAAATATGGCACTGGGTTGGATAAATGAAGCAACAATTAGGGGGAAGATAACTTTCCCTCTAACTATCCCATGGGTGGGAACAATATCAGAACATCATATAGCATTCTGCCATTTTCCTTATACAAGGATTAAATAAAAGTGGAGAACCTATTTAACACTTCACTGAGAGCTAAGAAAAGTTGTCATGGTGAAGGACTTCAGAAGTTAAAGCTGTTTAGTTTTCAAAATAAGACCAAGAAGAGATTTGATTAAAGCAAAGCTTTACCTTTTCAGGGAGAAAACGCCAATATTAAAGGCCTATTTAACCTAATGGGGAACGACTTAAAAAGGACCAATGACTAGAAGCTGGAGCTAGATAAATTTAAATGAGAATTAATGCCTCTACTTCTAGCAGAGAAAGTGATTAACCTTTGAAACAAACTACCAGAGGAAGTGCCAGTTACTCCATTTATTGAAATTTCAGATGAAGGCTGCACAACTTTCTGGAAAATATCCTTCGGTCAAACGGGTGAGTGGGTTGCACATGCAAAGCCTTTCCTTGAGTGAAATTTACTTTACTTCTTGAATGTCAGCATTAGAGCTGTCACATATACATACACATCCACTCACATACACATACACATCAACACCTTCACTTTCCAGCTCTTTCCACCAGCTCTTTCCAAAGTAAGAAAAGCTCCAGTATGCTCTATAAGAGGCTAAAGAAGCCAAGGATAAATTGGTCCCTTCTCTTTCCACATTAAAATTGAGACAGGATATGGCTCCCATTTAGCATTTTCACTTGGAGGAGACATTACTGAACTCCCAATACAAAGAGCATACGTTCTTGGTGGATCACATACTGCTCTTTGATTCCAGCCCCATTCAGCCAAACACCTTACTAATGGATAATTAAGCTCTCATTACAACAGATGGAAAGCTACTCAGTGGTGTCAGTCACGCAAACTGCCCCATTGCCTAAACTCTTACTGATGTCTCCAAATGGGCACTCCTCTCCACCTGGAAGAGGCTGGGGGTGGTTTAGGAATAATGACAGTGCTCACCAGGGTGATGGTAAATGTTGCATCCATGCACAGCCTCACTCCTCCCATCTGCCACAAGACCCAGAAGGACATAGCAGCAGTCATGTGTTAAGTCGTGTTTTCCGAAGGGTTTCATTAAACGATGTACGGAGGGTTTCACTCTTGAATTACCATTGCATCACAGGAAATTACATTGTAATAAATTTATGTGCGTTTCTTAACATGATGATTAACTGATTTTCTATATTAGAAGAGGATGGCATCTTACTTTAGGTGCATGTTTTATTACACCATCATCGTAACCTCACTGAGAATACTCTCCATATTTTGTCAGGTAATGCACCAAGATTGCCAAGTAATAAAAAACAGATACGTCACTACACTGCAGGCATAGTCAACTTTCCATCTGATCCATCCTGATCCTTTTACTTTGTTTTCTCATGCTCCAGAGCCCAGAAAAGCTCTTCCCCCTTCTTTCCTCTGCTCTTTTATTATGGAATCATAGAAAGGTTTGGGTCGGAACGGACCTTGAAGATCATCTATGTTGAAGATCCAACCTAACTGACATGGCCAGAGACACCTTCCACTAGACCAGGTTGCTCAGAACCCCCATCCAGCCTGGCCTTGAACACTGCCAGGGACGGGACATCCAAAAATTCTGTGGGCCACCTGCTCCAGTGTCTCACCACCCTATTCATCTCAAAGTCATTCTTTTCTCACTTAGAGAGGTTTGCTCTTGTGAAAAGTTCATGTGAGGGAAAGAAAACTGTTAGATGACCCATTGCTTGCTGTTTATTCTTGCCATCTGCTGTTTACTTGGGTGATTTTTACAGTAAAGTGGTATAAAACTGGAAACGGAGATTTCACCACCTAGTCTAGAAGACACTGCACACAGCTCACAAAGTTGAGATGAGCCAGCCCCAGTGTATTTATTTCAAAGACATCCATTCACTGCTTGATTTTCTACTGCTGGCTGTGTTGCATTTAAAAAGTGCACCCTTTTAATGAACTATTTCTGACTGCAGTGATATCCCCTGTATTTCAAAGGGGAGGATGAGTATTGTCATTCCACAAATCATACAAAATATTTTTATTTTACTCACTGCAAAATGTCAACTCCACAGTTTTCCATGATTCCCCCCAAAAAACTTCAGGTTTCTCTTTATTTTATGCTCATCTTAGTGCAGTATGCTTTCCTCTATTTTGGCTCAGGCTTTTCAAACAAACTGTGGCAGGTGATTTTGCCAGGGTTAAAAAAATCACTTACCTGATCTGTCACAGGCAGTTTTAAAGACAGATCAGCTAAGTCTAAGTAGTGCCTCCCACCCAAATATTTAAATAGCAAGTCGCTTAATATGCTATAATAAAAACCTGCCTGATCCTGACAGCTCCAAATTTTGCAAAGCAGAATGTAGCTGATGGAAAAATAAGGATTAGGCCAAAATGTTCTGTCATTCCAGCATCAAATGACTGCACTACAGTTTTTACATGACCTCCATAACTCAGAAATAGAAATGCAAACTCTTAACTTCCCTTGTGACACAGGTGATTCATTGTATCTCCAAAAAGTAAATCATAGTGTATCTTCTACCAGGTTTAAGTAAGTTTTCAAGGTGTTGCATTTAGAAACACTTTACATATTTTTTTTAAGTATTTATGACTACAGCAATATTTCCTGCATGTATAAAAGGGAATATTGCTGGCAGGAATACCAAAATTGAATATTTAAGTGCATTCATTTACAAGGCCTTCTTCAGCTTGGCTAAAACATCAAAACACTGCTTGCCTTGTTATCAAAACTAATTTCTTTCAAATTTTCTGACTGTAACCAAAGAGTCAGTTCCAAGTGTCTCTCTCTTAAACCACCAGGAACTGAGCAGTGGATAAGGGACAGCTCAGTGAAACAGCTCCTCTCTTAACCACACTCCCAGCCTGAAGCAAACCCAGAAACATATTTCTCTGGGATCTCACCACCCCCTTCAAAGCTACAGCTTGAATAGGGTCCTCATTGAACATTCTCTAATAGGAGAACTCTATTCAAAAATTCCAGCGTGAAAATTTCAAATTATTTTTGTGAAGCTCTCAGTTTTAAAGAGGCTCCTAAAAGCAATGTGAGACTCCCCAGCCTGCTGAATTTGTGTATCCAGCTGGCTCATAGTCCTATGTGACTACCCCAGCACGTGCGTGGTCTTTCACTATGCATTATCTTAAATTACCTACAATCAAAAGATGTCCTGAATGACTATTTTGGCATCTGCAAGTTCCTACTGATCATGGACAAGTGTCATGTTTAGGTACAATATATAACTGTAAAAGAGCAAAGAGACTTCCTCAAAAATCTGCTGAGCCCAGCAGGACTGATAGGGAGGGGAGTGTGTATTTAGCAGATTAGAGTAGCAACTTAATTTCTGTCCTCTCAAACCTTTTACCAAAATGATAAAAAAAATTTCACCTGAAGTGTTGGTGTCATCACCAGAAACAAGGGAACAAGTCCAGGAGATATCAAAGGATCTAAAGAGCTTGTGTTACATGTTTTTTATTTATTAATCCTTTTTCCTAGTTATACTATCAGAAAATAAAGTCAGGATACAAAAATATACATTTTGTCCATCTGAGTGTAAGCCAGACCAGAAGCCAGGTTCTCAGATTTATAATCATGCCATCACTGAAACAAACTGATGACAGAATAAAACAAACAAACAAACATAATTTTCATTTTACCTCCTCACCTTCAAAGTGCACCCTTCATGATGAGATGCATTAGAAAGGAGAGAATGCTCTTCTCTTTTTTAAGTCCTAAAGCCCAGGAAAAAAACCCATCAAGATTTAGAGGAACCACTGATAAATAAATTATAATTCAGCACTACAATTTTTAGGATGCATGTTTTTATTAAAATAAGCCTTTGAGCACCAAAATGAGAAATCACAGGAGATTAGGCCTGTGTTTCTGCTGCACTGCTACAGCTCTGAAAATACAGGGCCCTCACTGATTTACAACACTGGCACTGTCGATTCCACCAGCTGACTACTTACAGGCTTTGCTGCTGCTTTGAAATAGTGCTGAACTTTGGCCAGTGCAGGAGTTTGATTATGGAGGCAATGTCTCCTTGTCCTCTTCATTATGCTGATAAAACAGCAGCCAGCACTTCGCATTAGGCCGAGCTTCTACTTTAATTACAGGATTTTTACTAAAGCTTGTCTTTTGGTGTCACTTCAGGAAATGTGGAGTCTGCATGTGTAATGTGAAAACAACTAATTGATTCTGTACCACTGTGTCTACATCACTACCTGCAATAGATTATGGCTCCTGGTATTAAAGTGTGGAGAAGTAATATAGTGATATCCACTTGCTATGTAAGTAAATATTCAGTATGAAGAAAGGCCTTTTCCTGAATGGTACTGCAAACATTGAATTAATTTCTTTTATTGTTTTAAATAAAACTTTATATTAACTATACAGAAGTTTGATATGAAGACTATTTAGAAAAATGGCTATCTATAGATGGTGACAGATTATTCAAATTTAAAAACTGAGTTAAATGCTGAATTTAATCAATATGTGATTGTGATGGCAAAATCAGATTCCTGGACATTATTAGAAGCAGACCTGCTAGGAATTAAAAATCCCAGTTCCAAACTAGAAACAGGCAGTACCTCATATGAATGCTGGTCTTTCCAACTTTATCAGAGATCAGAAAGAAAGAAAATCACAGCACTGCACTAAATTCTCTCATGGGCCACTGCATTCCTACAAAATATTAATGAAGGTCACAGGCTATGGGACATTACAATGAGTTAAAAAATTAAGTGATTTCTGTTTTCTTTTCAGGCATCAGCCATTTTCAGGAATTAGTTTTCATTTCCCTCATCAGGCCCCCATGGGGTAATCTTGCTTACTTAGGACATCTGCAGACACACCCACCAACAGCCAAAGAAATGGTTACAAACGGCCTTCAGGATTACAAGTCATATGATGATTTTTGGATGCCTAATAACACGATTTTTGATGCAATGAATTGCGCCCTAAAAGTTTGTATTGCTGTCAATAGACTATAAGAGCCCAGACTAATAACTAGGGCAAATATCTCCAATTAAAGAATCACAGAATATTCTGAGTTGGAAGGACTCATAAGGATCATCGAGTCCAACTCTTACATGAATGGCCCATAGAGGGATCAAACCCACAACCTTGGCATTATTAGCACCATGCTCTGATCAACTGAGCTGATCTCAGGGTCACCTGAATCCCACCCTCAGTATCACTGCACCTACTCAAGCCCAGAAATCTGGATGCATAATTCTCCTAAAAAGAGGACCAATATTTTCAGGTATAAGCACAGAACTTTCCCAATCATACTATTTCCAATATAACAGTTAAGTGACCTGCCACAGCAAAACACATCTCATGACAAGGAGGCATGTCCATGTGACAGAGATAGTGCCTTTCTCCTCTGATAAGTGGGTGTAAATGTCTTGCAGCAAACAGGAACTTGAGCTCCTTCACCCTCAGGTTGAACAATTATTCTCCTTACTGCTTTACAAGCAATACCATGCACCAAACCTAGGGTAGCTCTGTTTGAGCTATCACGGTTCTATACTTGTTGATGGATTTATTCAGCCACAATTCCCCACTCCATAGGGGATCACTATCACCTCAGCCAACATTTCTAGTACGAAAAACCAATCTATCCCAGAGAATTACTGACCTAAACACACTTTCTACAAATTACCAGTTCTGTTTTCAAAAGTGACCAGCCATACAGATAATGAATGTCCTGATATTGATAGCAACACTCAGCACTAGACTATAAATAAGTGAGGCCTGATTCAGTCCTCCCTTTCCTAAGTTTGACCCAAGTCTGCCCAGCTACTACTATGAATAAAACTGCAATTGTCCAAGTAGCCTTATGCAAAATTATTTGTTTGCAAAGAGGGACTAATAAGTGGCCATTAAAAAACTAAGCAAAGCAAAACACAAATTGGATATATTTTTGCAGAATTTTTGGGGAAAAGAAAAAAATTTAAAAATAATTAAAAGGTGAAAGGCAGCACTTCACTTCTCCTCACTCCCACAGCTTGTCCCATGCTTCAGTGAGCTCAGTAGAGGCTGCTGCATCACCAGCATGCTGGATCATCACTTGAATGGGAGCCAGCCAGCCATGGCAAGGATAGACTCATGGGCACTAAGCAGAAAAAAAAAGTCAGTTTTGAGGTAATTACATGTTGAATGCCCTTCGTAACCTGCAGCTGTTGGGGGCATTCAGCACATATGGTTAAGGTTGATGAAATTTTTAAAGTCACTGAAATTCATAAGGTTACCTTGGCAGGTCACCCAGCTTGAATTTTTTTCTTGCTAGAGTATGAAACAGCAGAGAGTGAGAGCACACTGTTTACCGACTGTAGAAGGGGAATGCAGTCATGCTGCGTCAGGAACTGCTCAAGGACCAAAACTGAACCAAAACTCCTCAGTGCTCCAGTGAAAATGACTGAGGGAGAAGACAGACAGTGATAATTATCCATTGCCTCCTATAAAGCACCTTATCACTGTCTTGGCTCTCTCCATCCCATTCCCCCTCAAAAGAGAGGGAAGCATTAATAAAAACACTACTTCCCTTTCTGGCTGCTGCATGCTTGTGGATGTGGGTACCTCCTGCAGTGAGCAGGGGAACTTCTTACAGTGCTCAGACTAATTTTTAGCTCAGTGAGGAATTTTGACAATATTTTTTGAAGGAAAAAAATCCTTGAGAAAGATTGCCTTTTTTTTTTTTTTTTTTTTTTTTTTTTTTTTTTTTTTTTTTTCTTTTTCTTTTTTTTTCTTTTTTTTTTTTTTTTTTTTCTTTTTCTTTTTTTTTCTTTTTTTTTTTTTTTTTTTTTTTTTTCCCAAAAGAAACACATTCTCAGAAAGGGATTGGCTCACAGAGTCATGGCCACTTGCCATTCCCCTTAGGTTCCCCAAATACTTTATGATCCCAGGTGTGCATGGTTTCAAACATAGCTGAAGTAAGTAGCCTTAGAAAGACATTATTACTTAGAATAGACTAAAATCAGTTCAAGATCTTATTTTTAGTCAGCTCTTTGGACCATTTCCCACCATCACAGAACTGAACCCTTGTCTTTATGAGGAGCCAGGCACTGAAGAGCTGTCAAGACTAAATAAGGTTTTTTGGCCTCGGATGCTGCCAGGAGAATTTCCCCCTTACTTACCAATCTCTCTTCTGCTATTCTCTGTTAATAGAGGGGCCTCAGCCACAGCCTTCATTTAAAGTAGCCATGACCCTGCTCCAGAAAGTTCACTCTCAAAAGAGAAAATATATTCTACAAAGTTTCTTGCTTTTTATTTTGACTCAGTCTTTAAAGCTGTGTCTGTCATGTATCTACAAGCAGGTCTCAAAAACTGACCTGTACACCATTAAGTGAGGCAGTAATATATTAGCTAAACAGCACACAAAGTGAGAAGTCATCTGATTTGGAGAATCTGAAATGATCTTTCCCAACAAAAGGATGAGGCTTCTTTTAATTTATCACTCCGTAGGAAGGCTCCAGTGTTCAGCCCTGTACAATACAAGTTCAGTGTTATTACAGAGTATTTCCAAGCAAATCACTGTGGAATTGCATTTGCATTTTCAGAGAACTAATGATGATAAATGTGTTGCAAGTTTCTTTACATTTTTTATCAGTAAAAATGTAGATCTGGGTGACTCAGAAGAGGCAAGCTTTGGACATTCAAAGTTTGCATTAAAAGCAATTTAACAGTAGGACAACCTTACTGAGGCCTTGCTGCTAACATTCCTTCATGAGCTGATAGAAAAAGATGTAAATAGACCTGCTCTTTGGAAATCTTATACCTTTTATCTAGAAATTAGTTGCAAATCCTTGATTGAGTGTAGTTGCAAAGTACAAAGGTGTGAAGTGAAAAACAGCAACCTGCACTCAGGAGATCTGGTCAAAGTACATAAAAATCATCTGTAGAAGCCAGGATTATTGCAGGAGTTCAAGAGAAAAGAGGCCATACATGGCATTGATATTGAGGAATATTTACTGAAGACTCAAACACATTCATCTTTGCATGCAGCTGATCCCACTGAAGAGTTACATGGCATTACAGACACTTAGAACATCCACATACTGGCCAGGTGCCTGGTAAAACTGATAACTGAAATACAGTTGAACTGATATGTATGCATACTGTAATCTTGATTACTTATGTATTTTGGTATAACATAGAACTTGAATGAATTAAGTGATGCTTTAAGCATGACAAGTGAAAAATTACCCATGTAATTTTTTCTTTTGGAAAACCAGACTAATTTGCAATGCTAATCAGAGCAAGAACAAAAGCCAGCCACAATGGGCAAAGGCAGTCAAGTGTCTCAGCCATCTGAAGAGAGATAAAAAGATCTGCAACCAACTTAGGAATAGAGATTGAGTTACAATTTCCACACATGGAAAACTTTCAACTAGGATAGATGCAGGTCATCTCTATGAGATAATGAGCTGAGTCCCCAAGTATCAACCAGAAAGTGACTGGGAATCACCTTATATTAATATTTTCTATGTAAAGATTATTACATGACTATCAAGAAAGCAGGCTAATGTAAATAATTTTGAAAAGGAAGCCAGCCTTCAGATGTATAAATTGGATGATGGAGGTTAATAACTCTGGTCATTCTGCTGTAGGTTGCTTTATTGCTGGTCTGTATGCTTAAGGAAGAAGGCAACAGCAAGTCACTGCTGGGACAGAAGTCACAGTGGTTTCAAGAGACCAGGAAAAGTTCCAGGTAAAGTCCATTTGAAGGCCTTTCTTCCACAACAGCTACAAGTGCTGTGTACCAGAGTACTTTAGATTACTACCCAAGAGTAATGATGGTGTTCACCAGCTATGTGCCTTAACACCACATCCTGTGAGGACCAAATCAGACTGCACCATACAAACAGACTAGCTGGGGCTACTGGAAATATTTAGAGAGTAGATTACCAGTGAGGTGATGCTATTACTCCATATAACTAAGAGGACCTAAAAATTTAACCAACTACATAGTCAAGATTAATTCAAGTGAATCAATAGGATTTCCTGACTCAAATGCTACAAATAGTTATGAGGGACCTGCTCCAGTCTCTATAGCCTTGACAAGCTTGTTGCTACAACCCCGCCAAAAGGATTTGGGATCTACATTGTTGTGTTTTGCTGCTGGAAGTATCTCTGTTGAAAAAGGAAGACACCTCATACGTGACTGAGTCAACAGGACTGGAAGAAGTTAGCCGAAGATTTTGTCTGAGAGGGATCACATCAGAAATATCAAAGACAGAATTGATAGAAACTGGAAAGTCAGAATTTCAATCAGACAAAGTGGAGCCTAGAGACTAATGGAGCAGGCAACTTCATGGTTCAAACTTCTGTGAATTCTGTTGTGCCATCACTCAGTGTAGAGATGCTGTGCTCACATGGCCCAAATGCTGTGCCCTCAGAAAAGTCAGACTACAGTGAGTACTGATTTCTGCCGAAGAAACAGTTAACACCAAAGCACACACAGTTCTAGTTTAAGTTCTCCTGCTGTCTACAGGAGCTAATTGAAATCACTTCTTCCTTTCCCAAAGCACCAGCAATAGGCAATGGAAACATTTGTCATAATTATCCTTTCTGAAGAAATAAAACCACCACAACACTGGCTGTCTTGAAAAGGTATCAAGATGATCTATTTATATAGAGAGTAAGATGAAGTATCGCTCACACTCACAATATAGTCATATGCACTAATCACACTGGGACACTTCCAGCACCTTCTCCTTTGAAGAACTGGGCAGAGGGAAACTGAAGGACAGAAGCAGGCTGAAAACCTCTCCCTGCAGTGATCTTCTGTAGGGGCACTATATTTGTGTCCTGTATGAGGAGTTTCAGCAGATCCATATGCTGTTACTATTCCTTTAGCCATCCTTTAAGTGTTTAAACTTCACTGCTAGTGTGGGAAGTGTGTGACAGATACACAGTATTTCCAGTAATGATACAAATGAATGACATTCTCTTCAAACAGTTTAGACAACAGTAATAAAAATAAAAAAGCACATTAAAAAGAAAGGGAAATGTGTATGTCAAATAAACTACCTGTAGGCTTGAAAGATGGAGGGATAATTTAAAGTGCGCTATTAGAGTAGTAGAATTGAAACAAATGTCAGCCAAGTTTCAGGCTAACATGCTCATTATTCCTTTGATTGCAGTGTTTCACAGTATTTAGCATGTGATGGAAAGCTTTCACTTATTCATGGTAAGAAAAGTAGAGTACAAATTTTTAACAACTCATCTCATTCACTGAGTGTTAAAAAGTAGCAGGAGGAGTACAATGGCTGCTTAGAAAGCTCCCTAGGAAGTTTAAAAGGAAGTTCCACATACAGCCCAAGCTAATAAAGTATCTTTGAAAGATAATACAGCTTAGTGGCACCACTTTAGGGCAATGTCTTAGAACCCTTCCAGTGATGCAAAAGGAACTAGGGCAGCATCCCAGCTAGTGCTCTTTCATTTCCGTGGCTGTCAATAGCATACCAAATTTCCAGCCCAACACACACAAGTTCTCAAACTTGATTCCCAAGACAAACCACCCAGAAGAAAGATCAAACTGCTCTTGCTAAACCAGAGCTGGAATCTTCAAGTAGCCTGAAAAACTAGTAAAGATGTCAGGCTGGCAGAAGGAAGGAGCCAACTGGGAAATAGAAACCAAACAAAACAAATCCAACCCCCAAAACACCTCAAAACCAAAGCAAAGGTATGTAAGGTATCTCTGTAAGATAAATATCCCAGGAGTTCCCTGGGAAGCCATAACACTGGAGCAAAAACACACATGTATTTCCTCTACCTGCCCAGAGGGGCAAATTCCACAACTCTAAGAATCAGGCCAGCACCAGCCATCTGTGTGCTACCCTGAAGGGCCAATTAGAAAATCTGTTAGGTTAGGAACTGGATGTGAGTTCTGGTGGAGATACCTCAGTCAGTCATTCATTGCACCTCCCATATTTAAGCTATTCCTGACGGATGTTTGTCCAACCAATTCCTAAAGACCTCTACAAGCTCCATCTCTTTCTTCATTACTCCTACTGTTGAAAAGTTTTCCTAGTATAACCTGCAGCTGGCACAAAATGCCAATTCCTTCCCCCAAAGAAAGACAAAGCTTGTTCAAAACCTCCACAGGTGCACTTAGATATCTGTATTTTCTTGTATATTTAGAAGCACACCTACTGCTAAGGTGTAAACTAAAATGAGCAATAAGTATCCCTGACTTATATTTTAAGACTCTCCAAATAACAACTCGGACTGCCAAAGAACCTCAAGTCACACTTTAACTAACTGTATAGAAAAATCACTTCATCCACAAGCAACAAGCAGACACCACTGAGATAAAAAGCACCATCTGCTTAGCAGAACTCCACGACACTACACAAGAGTTTATGACAAAAAGTGAAATGCCAAGAGAAAAGCAAACTGATTTTTAAAAGTTCTGTGTCTACTACTCAATAGCTCTTCTCCCAGTACATAATTCTAGTAACATCTGCTCTCCTAAGTGTCTAAATCTCCCTCTTTTACTCCTTTTATGGCAGATTTATGGCAGTGTGTGGCATCCCACCCCAAAGCAAAAGGAAGTACCTAAGGTTCATAGATGGTTGTGGTGGAAAAGAAATTACAAAAGTCAGAGAGTCTACCAAAACTTAAGAAGTTTTATTAGTAAATTATAGACTTGGCATGGAAATTGGTATAAATTGGTCCCTTATCTTCTAGTATAAACACACAGAAGTGGATTTTGAATATGCAGTAGAGTGAAAGAGCAGACAGAGAGAAAGAGAAGAAAGACACAAAATGGGAGAAAGAGAAGAAAGAAAGAAAATGAGAGAAGGGAAGCAGGAAGGGAGGGAGGGGATTAAGCTGATCTTGTGAAATCTGAGTGAGTTATAGTATCAGTTTCAGAAGGATTGATGGCTAGGGTCATGAAGGCTGCAATCTTCAGCAGAATTTGGCAAAAGCATTCAAACCAAAATAAAATTTGTATCGGGGCTTCAGTTTAGAGTTTCAGAAAGCTGAACTGAACCACTTCAGTTTGACCAAACATAAAGTTGTAGCAATAAAATTAGGATAATAAATTCAGCTTGTACATATGTTATTCTATATACATCTGGCAATTTCTGTTAGAAGGATGAAAACAAAATTGTGTAAGACACTTTCATAGAAATTAGCAGTCATACTGTGGAAAGACATACTGGTTCACACATACCCATAACTGAAAGAGCTCTATCAGTACAGAAATCTGTCCTCAGATTACAGCATGTAAGAAGATTTTATTTTTACCCCACACAAATGATGCTTCATAGTTTTTACAACAAAGCACAGTTTTAGCAGGAAAGATTGAGAAAAAGTCATGCAGCATCTTTACACCACAGTGGTTAAGGCCACTGTTGCAAAGTCAAATCCTTTCCCTGTCTAATTCAGAGTAAGGACATCACCTAAATCTTCTCTGTCCTCTTCCTGATCATAGCTGTGATTCTAGGGCAGCTCATCACATCCTTCCTGCTGAAATTGCCTTATTTTTTAATACCAATTGAGAGCTTGTATATGCAGAAAGGAAATTGACCTTTAGGCAAATGGATTATTCACTTAGAGTTTGCAAGGGTCAAATTGCTACACCAAAAAATTTAATATGCAGTGAAAGAGTCTGGCCAGTCTCCCATTGTGTGGAAGATCAGAAGTAGGAAGACCTGACTAATGAATTCATGCACTTACAGGGTGAGGACATTAAGCACCATGTTATAACACAGACCATGGGTTGCTTCTCCTGTTTTGATCTAAACAGTGTGTTTTGCGAAGAAATTATTGGAACTGCTATTTTCTCTTGAAAATAGTAATTTTTGATGAGCAAACATTTTCTTGTAAATCACTTTCCAGCATATTCCCAGTCTTGTTTTAGATGGATACTTGTCACATTCTGAACAGCCTTTACACTCTCAGACATTTTCCCATCTAAATGCTAACTAGAGGTGATACTGCCTACTTAGAAAAGTCATATGAAGTCATAGCCCACATTACTATAACAGCAATAAAAGGGCAAGAAAATGAGGAGCTGTGCTATTAAACATGATGAAAATAATAAATATTGTAGCATTTGCAAATGGGCTGGGGAGTATTTTGAAGTGCAAGCATTTTTCTTCCCAGTCTAGAACAGAGATTGGTAATGAGGACCAAGGTGCCAGAAGCAGACTCATTGCACTGAGACATGCTGGAATTGGTGGATCTTTCCAGCCTGCTTACTACAGATTAGGCAAAGAGAGTAATGAACTCTCTGCAGTGCACTCGGGCTGAAAAAACTACCACCTACTAGAGGACAAGACAGATTTCAAGGAGAGACTGGCACTTTACAAGGAAGATACTGGGATTTTGCTATACCGATAACTTTTATAGGAACGGTTGAAAGTGAATATCAAGGTCTTTTATTGTCAGGCAGTAAAAAACCAGAACTATGTGAGAAAATTTTCCACTGTAGCTGAAAAATGTATCTGAAGCCGGGGGGCGGGGGGGAATCAAACCTTTTAAAAACAGAATGAAAAAATGGCTATTTTCTTCTTGGGGATTTATATATCTTTTTAACAAAAAGAGAACGAAGAAGCCCTCTCAATTTTCATACTCTCCTTGTTCAGGTACACCCTTATGGTTCAGATTCATCCTCCTACAATAGACTCCTTCCTGGTACTCAGCATCATGTTGGTAAGTATTGTTTATATCCTGGCCTTGCTGTGCATTACTCTGAGCTAATCCACTTAGGTCCCAGCTATCCATCTGCTGGCCTCAGTCTGCCCCATCAGCCCTTTCTCATAGCAGGAGATGGAACCTTTCTACATAAACTCAGGCTAATCCCACATTAATCATGGAAGCTCTGGTAGGCGGGGTGTTTTTTCCCTCCTCTCATCTTTAAAATGTAGAATTATACAGATTAGAATTAATGAGTCCCTGAGGGATGGCAGGTGTAACTCTTCTCTGAAAATCTGCTCCCGGGCTTTCCCAGTGGAGATCACACCTTGGACAGAATATCTCCTGCAGAGGCAGTTTGCTCTCAGGCTGAAGGAAAAGAATGTGCCAGACACAAAATAAAGGCCAGTCTATAGGCCAGATATTCATCCATTTAAGTAACACTGGGGGGAAAAAAGCCTCAACAAACTGAAAACATTTAGCTGCAATGGTGTAAGATTCTGTGCAGACAATCCCTAACCATGATAAAGTCAGCAAAGGAGAGAAGCAGTCACTTGCACTGAAAATAACCATCAGCTAGTACTCTCTCTACAGTTTTCTACAGTTACTTTCAACTAATTTACTTAGAAACCATAATTGTCCATCTTGTAATGGCAGACATTAATTAACTACAACATTTACAGAACTATAACAGTCAGTCAAGTATCTCAGTTTTGATAAGCAATGTAGCCAAGGTAAAGCCAACTGATGCAAGCCACTGGAGTTCCTTCAGAAGAAAGGCAAAGCCATGAAATAAATTTCAGGAAGATCCACAAATGAATAAAACCCCCAGCACAAGGAGAAAAGCCTGGATTGTTGACACTGCCCTCAGCTGCAGCATACTTCATTATTAAAGAAAAGCAAGGCACTGTGAGCCTTAATTTCCCTCCAAGAAAAGAGATAAGGGAGAGTGAGATTGACACAAGCAGCTTAGCATACTCTGGGTAATTAAGTCTTAGCATACTCCAGGGTGCTGTAATTCAGACGCCATAACTTTGAGACACTGGAACTTCAGCAGAAGAAAAGACAATTCAGTTTGTACACTGCTTTATTTTTAATTTGCTGTCATGCAATGATTAGTTTTTTCAACAGTTAAACTTTTATGATTATAGTTTCTGGCTTCTCAGTCTTCACTCCCTTTCAATACATATATGTTCTCTGTTTTCCTGTTAGCTACATCAGTTTTCAAGAAAATTACACTGTTATACCATATGCTTCAGTTTCTTTCTAACAGGACAGGGTTTTTTTGTTTCTTCTTCAACAGATTTGATGAATAGTGGCTGTAAAATCCCTCCCTCAATAATTGCTCACATTAATGTAACTCCCTGCTCCTCCTAAGGTCATTGGTACACCCTGGTAATGTCATTTTTTCAACTCTGGTTTTGTCATTGTTGTGAACTTGCTTGTTGGGTACAAAACCAAAGCCTTTTTTGGCTTTCTGTAGGAAAAGGACTATACAAACAGATAATATGAGGCAGTGTGTTCCAAGACTACAGAGCTTGGAATATGTCACTCTAAAATTTAAGAGCCATCTTGCCTCATGGCATCTTTGGACCCCTGCACCTCAACCCCTTTACTTACTTTAGCTGAAAGAAGCTTCACTTCCTATTAGCTTTGATCCACTTCATAACAAATCAGAATTAATGCAGGCTAAGGAAGCCAGAAAAAATCAGAAGTGAATTTCCAGCATCCCGACATATAGCTTTAGGGAAATTATTTGGCTTGGTCTCCAAGTCTGCTACAAGCTGCTAAGACTTCAGTGGACAAAATGTTGTGACCGTAACTAAAAGGAAACAACTGAAAGAACTCAAATACCCTGATGTGATTTAGGTTTAAACAAGGACATAGACATTAGGAAAGGATTTGATTTGTGGTAAACATGAAAAGAAATAAAACTAAGTGTGTGTGTTGCTATTTCACGACCCACTGTGCAAACATTGCTGTAGGCACAGTGGGTTTTATTGCTCATTAGTAAATAATCAAGTTAAAAATAAGATGGTTGGGAAACTGCTGATTGATGAGGAATAAAATAACATGACATAAACATCTGTCTCCTGGTCTAATATGTGTTAGTAGAGGAAGACATTGCTAAGGCACTTGAATGCTCAATGCCCTGATGAGATAGTGATTACATTGGGAAGAGTCTAATGCAACTACAGCTGCCATTCCCTTTCCCACATGGGGAATGTTACAGAAATGTGGGTCTGGATTGTATACTTCCAGAGTGTCTTTAATCCCCTAAGAATTCCACAAGGCACAAACTTTCCTTCCACATAAAACTCTGCTCCCAAGCAACAAAGCTCTTAGACTCTTGCTTGCAGCATGAATCCCTCCCTTACTGGAAAACACTTTCCCAGCTACAGACAATGACAGCTGACATGCCCTCTCACCTCAGGCATGTCCAAATCTACTGTGTCAAAACCACAGATAGATCTGTGCAACAAACAGCTTTTAAAGCTTAACCATTTAAGAAATATATCCCACACAGCTATCACTACTTCATTAAAAACTTGCCTGGCAGAGAAAGAGCAACACACAGACCCTTCCACAGAGACATCTTCGTCAGTGGTTTCTTCTATTAGGTTTCACACCGACAGAACCGAATTCACTACAAATTTTACTAGTGAACACAACATTTTTAAAAATTTCTACTGAACTCAATTTCTGTCCTCCAAAGAGGATAGGAATACAATTTCTCCTGGGTGCCACCGAGACCCTGCTCCTTCAGTCTACCTTCACATTGAGAAGAAGAAAAGCTGCATCTGCAATGACCATCTCTATATTTTTAAACCCATAATGATCACATACAAATAAAGAATAGAATCTTTTCCCAATTAAACATTAAAATAGTGAGCAAGTATCTAGCACTGCCAAACAGCCTGTCCTCAGAGGTCAAACAGTATCTTGGGTTCTCCACACCTGGAGAAATAAATATGAATAAAACTACAAAGCTGAATAAATACATGCCATAAGAGATGCAAATATTTTTCAAGATGTCAGCATTTACCTCAGATTGTAATACACTTAATTCAGATTTTAATAGGCTGACTTCAGCCTATTTCAGAGTTATGAGCAAAAAGATACAGATTTTGTATTTAAAGAGTCTACCTGCTTTCCCTGGCCACACCACTAAAAATTTATTTATGAAAAAATTAGATTAAGAAAACCTAGTTATTATAAAAAATATTAAAACTTGGCTCAAAAGGAATTATCTTGATTTTGATTTTATATTTTAGTTAAAGAATCAGTAAGGGAATGAAACAGAAGCAGAATTTTCAGAATACAATATATAATGTCATACCACACAATACTCCACCGGAAAAAAAAATGCACAGATAGCAAAAACTCTCTTAAAAGGATATAAATTAAGATTGCTGACAGATAATAAGTGAAAACAGTATGAAACAAGAATAAAGAAAAGTTCAGAATGGTACCAATGTCTTGGATTTATGTAACATCCTCATTAACAATTTAAAAACAATAAACAATATACTAAACTTTAAATTGATGTATTAAACGGGGAGTAGGAAGCAGCTGTATCAGACTGAAAAGAATGGGCAGAAAACACTACCTAGGCAAAACACAAGAGATCTGTGACAAATATGCATGACTGGTATACCAAGAGATAGACCACAAAACTGGGAATAAAAGTAAAGAGACAGGCAGAGAACAGCAAACTAAGATTAATCTGCTATGCAACACAGCTGTAGCAAAGGCACAGCAAGGCTGCCAGTTTGCACAGACTGAGCAAACACTGTGAAGTCTGCAGCCAAACCCATATCTGGTAGATCACCAGCGCAAATGGCTGCACCTTCCCCATGTCTGCTTGCCTTCTGTAAGCACCAGCAAAACAGACATTTTACAGTCTTGATCACACACACGTTAAGCCTGAGGTCCATGCATTGACACATGCTCTGCATCACACTCCTGGTGTCTGCTTGGGTCTGGTGGCCATTCCCAGAGGGGCTTAAAGGCTTTGTACCATATTTCTAGTGGAGATGTCCAGCCAAGGAAATGAAGCTATACCTCACCTAAAGCAGAAGATACATATTGAAAATAGGATGAGCAATATGGAATGCAATCAGAGCTGATGAAAACACCTCCAATTATGTAATTTAAATTACTTAGAATATCTGCTGGGAAGTAATGTTGCATAAAGAAAGGAATTTGAAGAGATGACTTGAAAAGTTTCTTTTTCAATTTTCATCAGTCAATAGGCGAAACATTTCTCAAGCTGACTGGGACCTCTGCTGCAGCCAAGAACATCTGGAGGCATTACGTAAATCCCTTGAAACTATGCTGTAGAAAATTAAACTAGAAGATCCCAATAATTGCAAATGATAAAATATTCAGGCAGCTAAAATCTAGAGTGTGTTTTTATCAAATAGAAGAGTTGCTAGCTATACTTTCTCTGTACAAGCTGAGACTTAAAACTGAGTCTATTCATCAATACTTTGGGAAGCTGAACATCTTGTCATTTGAGAGAAAAACCACAAAAGGTTTTCAAGAGCCACATAAGAGAAATTCCTCCTACTCCTACTGAAACTGTGTAAGTTCTTCCCTCAACTTTCCCACTGGTTGGTTTCCTAAATTTTAAACTTTTCTATATATATATGAAGAAGCTTTGTTTATATTTGCTAGAAGTGTAGTATTTTGGGAGCCAAAAGACTTAGAAAATGGTGACCACGCAAGACAGTCTTGCAATGGTCACATCCTTATGCTCTAATGACTCTCTTCCTTAACACGATTCACTGTATTCACATTTTATATTGCTGCATTTTGTTGTTTCAGTTAAAGTCCTACTTTCTATATAGTGTTAATTACATATCTTTTTTTCCTGTTCCACACTTTGTCATGCAGACAAAAGAAATACATTTCTGTCTACTTTGAGATTATCTTCTCAAGGTCAGTTTTCCAACTGCTCCTGTTGTCAGTCAGCCCAGAATGCACTTATGCACAATATCTAACTTTGAGCATGATAATCATCCCACTGTATCGTAATTTCCATAATGAAGTCAGAGTAAAAACTCTCTCGCCAGCTGCCTCAAAATTAAGAGACGTGGAAGGTCTCAAATCAACTGCCTAAGTTCATAAATTGATTACCACCCTCTACTTTTTAAAAGTTTGTATTTACTAAAGCAAAACTACTGAAATCTTAGGAACTCTATTGTCAGCATCCTTCCCTTTTGAGATTGCCATTTCCCCCCAGTGAATAAAGTCAAACCACCAGAAACTGAGCAGAGTTCTACTATTAGTGGTGGTTGTGCATATGCTCTGTATTAATAGAGTCAGTTGCCCTGAGCAATTAGCCATCTATATTCATGGACTAAATGAAATTGTATTCATTGAGCAGTTGATGACAGCACAGTTGAAGAACAGGTCAGTTCTTGTATTTAGGACTAAATCTTTGCTTTCTGTTGCAGATGAAGGATATTCTCTATGGGTTCAACGGAATTCCACCCAGACCATTTTCTCCTTTCACCAATGCTTCAGTCTTCTTCTCTGTACCTGGGATTACATGCAATGAGAACTGATTTAGGGAGAACTAGTCATTAGTAAGGCAAAATGCAAACAGCAGGTACTTTTGGAACCTATATTAGATGCCTTTCATATCTTAAATGGTATCTTAAAGCCAGGCTACTGTTTTGTGACTGTGTTATCAACAAGGGGTTCAGCAGCTGGCCTCCTCCCAGCTAAAAGGTTCAATATCCATTCATAGATCCACTTGAATTCAGTGAGGTTTCAGTACACAGTGAAGGATCAAAATAAAAATGAACGTGTACAGAACTGACCTGAAAATAATAAAGAAATAAAAGAGCACTGCATGGTCAGGTGCTAAGTACATTAGCTTTCATTAAATCTCATTTTAAGGTGTTTACTTCCATTCTTATCTTTGCACTACATCTCTTCCCCCTGTTCAATGACTCTACTGTGACACATGTGAAACAGCTCCGACTGTGAAAGGGGTTCAAGAGTTACCTTCCCTTTACTCTGAATGTTCACTTCATGCAATAACCTCAACTGGAGAGATCAATCAAAGGGAGAACAAGAACAGATATGTCATTTCCAGCACACAGAGATATAGTCATCAGATGTCACAGTCATGTATGCAGCCTGGAAAGAGGCATTTCATCTGAATGTATTCATGAATACATGCATCAATTGGTCCAACAGATTTCCTTGGTCTGGATAAGCTCTAGGACTTGGTCTTTCTCTGGCTCCACTGGATCTCTTGGGAGCAGGATCCCATCCTATGATTACTTTGCAAAAAATGAACCCATACCTTATCTTCAGGAATTTTTCTGCCCTCCCTTCCCCTCTACCCAATAATTCTGAAAAACACATTTTCCTTCTTGAATGTGAACACCTTTGTCTCTCTTGACCGAAAGTATAACATCTGTAGTGTCCTATAAAGTTCATTGTACACACAGACCTGGTGCAGGAAGCTGAAACATAAATCACTATTTCCCACTTCCCTGGCCTCTTGGGAACATTCTACTGATTGGTGTGAGCTCCTTTTGTATCTCCAAGGCATGGTGGGGTTTACTCCCACCTTCTGGCCAGGACAACACTCTCCTCCTTACCCCTTTTAAACAACCCTGCCCAGGGAAGACCTGCTCCTGTTTCATTCTTTCTTGCTCAGATCTTCTGATCATTCTCTGCAAGTCTGAAGCACTAGCATTCCCAGATATCAGTTCTCTTGTTCTGCAACTAGATATTTACACTGCTCCCAACCCCCTACTTTGTGTATCCTAACATGCTCACTACTGCTTATTCATCATAAACATCTTCATGCTTAACATCTCATCAGCATTCCTCATCTACCAGTACATGTGGTAGAACTGGCAGAGAATCCACAGAGACCAATGCATTCTGTGAAAAAGTTGTTTCCAGGATGCAAGATTTTTGAACAGCTTTTGCGTTGTTCAATGGTCACGGCTGTAAATACACAGAGGGTACAAGATGGTACAGAATAATATCTGTGGCATTACTTCAAGAAATACCAAAGCCTCCTCTGTTCCCTAGCCCACAGAAACACTGTGTTCTATTTCTACACCACAGTTTTTTCTACATCTCTGGAGACAACATAGCCCCTTTTTTTCAAGGTCTCAGCCCTGCATCATACACATGCTAATAGAGAAATTAAACATTTGTTGAGTAGTTTCACATAAGTTCAGAAAACAAGAAAATAAAGTAACTAGACTTACCGCAAGGAAATTATTATTAGAATTGTTTTCAACCTTGGCACTGAAGTTTTGAACAAAACAAAGTACAAGTAAGTCCTCCAGCAATGACTGTGCCTGCCAGGTAGATAGGGAATATACCTATTCACTTTGATTCTAATACACTTCACTCTCATTTACAGTTTTCCGTTTGATATTTAGATGACTTTATAACATTATTCAGTATTAAGGCTGGATTCAAATCAGTAACCTTCAGAAGGGAAGTTACATATCCCATTTGTTACTCAGTTCTCCAGATAAGTGCTCCTGCCTCAAACTCATGTATCAGCTTTGAGAAGCAGTGCTCACTGAAGTGTTGCTAATGCATTCCTGAGTCTGGCTAATTACACACAATCAACTGATTCTCAAACATCAGGATGCCAAAAATTGCCTTAAATCATTACCACTTGGTGGGAAACTTTCTAGTGCTTGAAGAGGTGAAAACAGTTGAGTTAGTAATGAAAATCATATCCAACTTTTTGAGACCAACCTCCTGAAGGTAGCTACATAGAAATTAAGGCTTTAAACTCCCCCCCCCCGCCCCCATCACACAGAAAATAACTTTAGCTAATTTTTTTGCTTTCTTACAAAACTGAATAAGAATAAGCCTAAAAAAAAAAACCAAAAAACCCCCACACAAAATATTTATATGTGTTCAGTACAAGTATTGCTAAAACTCTCACCTGACTAAATTTGTATGGCAACACACTGCCCTGAAAACAATGGTGCTCGCTCTTTCTCCAAGGAACATGATTCCACACAAAATTCCACATGCACTATGGAACAGAATCAGTCTTCTGCAGATAATCCACCAGGACAGTAATCTAAAATCAGCTGGATTTTAGCTGGATAAACTAATTTCACTTTGGATAAACTTCACTCTGGATAAACTAATTTCACTTTTATCTAGAGTTCTCTGATATTTGAATTAGCTAAAATATTGCTGGTAAAGGCACCCTGAAACTCAGGATAACTAACAAAGGAATCCAGTTATGGAAGACTGTTTCTGTGTTTGTAAACCCCTTGCAGATGTGCAATAGCAACAGAAATAACAAGATGACAAGGCCAAGGAAAACAGCAGCTAATAAAATAGACCAAGATGAAACTATTGATACAACAAATCCTGCAAAAGACTGTAACACCAACTCAGCTTTGTTTCCCAGGTTAAAAGTAAAATTTAATTAGGTGCTACAAATCTAGATAATTAGTACTTGACCTATATCTGTCAATATGGTCTAATGCTGAAAAACATGGTAAGGGTTCATATGCATGGAGTGAGGTATGTCAGGGTTTGATCACCCTCCCTTCAGGCACACACCAGTCCCTGCCCTGTCACCCAAGACACATCAATGCCATCCCCTGCTTTGCCACCAGGCTCTTGGTTGTGCTCCTCATGTTTAGGTATCTTCTGGGTAGGACTTCTGGGTAGGTCAACTACCTATGGCTGAGTCTGGTCTTCAAAACACCCACATTTTTGTGTTTTATGCTGTTAACACAAAACACACTCAGCATTGTACCCCAGAAGTTTTTGGGAGTGAGTAACCTGACCAGTGTCCTTCAGAATTATGACTGTTCACTCATTTATAATCAACCTTTAATAAGGCACTATTTTGAAACACTCCATTTCATAACCAAATAAAGGAGGGTGGACAAAGAGCCCCTAAACCCAAACAACTCAATTCTCCATCAATCTGGACATCCTTAGACTAATATCAAGATCTCACCATTTATGTGTTTATAACGAACAACACTTGTGTAAGACTCCTGGAGAGGATGAAGGAGGATCTTTCAATGGTTCAAAGCAGACAATTAAACCTGAAAAGGGTCAGAATTCAAGATGCAGCCTGAACTGCAGCACATGAGTTCCTTAGTTTAAGGCATTGCTTTACACTGTGGGTTTCCTGTGTGTAACTCTCCCAACACCTGTTAAACAGAAGTCAGGCACCAAGATCACAGGTATAGATTTAGGGAAACACAATACGCCCCAAGAACAAAGGCTTTATAGTTACAATGCAAATGCACATCATCATCATCATTGTCATCTTCATCATCCATGCGTGTGCAGGATTTCCAAGTATTTTTTCGGACTCTCCTGAAATCAAATAAAAATGCAGCACTGGCTACCATTCTTATATGAAGCAGAGATGTCCCCTTGGAAAAGAGGCATCTATGTATTGACAAGCTGTCATCCCTGATGAAGTCATGAGTAAAGTGCTCTTAAACCATCCTTAGAAGATAAAACTTTCAATGGTAGCTTTGCATTGCTGTAACTGGAAATGGTTCTTCAGCTTTGTATTTTAAAGGCCAAACCCTTCTACTCCTTTGTTCCCTTTTTTTATTTTCCTTACCCTTTCCCTTTTCTCCAAATTAACATTTGGAACACTTGAAAATGCTAATTGAGTTTCACTTCATTCAGACAGGAAATAATGACCTCAAGATAATAAGACAAGTTAATAGTCCCCTGCAGGTAAATTAACACAAGACCAAATGCTTGAAGACCTTGAGGATCACAACTGTTAAACTTAAGTATGCATTCAAAGCAACTCTGAGCACCTATGAAAGCAGGTCACAGATCATCAATCAGAGCTATTGAAAAAAACCCCAACTCTTCAAAGAAACAAGAGAACTGCAGAACACATGAAGATAATCTCTTTTCAACATCTACTGTAACACAGACAACTGAAAGATGCTTTTAAGTAAATATTAAAAAAACCCAACCTGCACGCTTAATGAATATGGAAAGGTGTGCTCAATGAAGTCATTAACTCATCCCCAAACTCAAACAAATACATTTCAATAAGCCATCCATCAGAAATAGATACGTTTCCATTGCAGTAACACCATATTTTCTTTTTTGTAATCACTTTATAGAGTTCAAAATATGAATTTGATTACAGTATATCCATGAAGATGAAATGCTTACAGAAATCATAATTCTGCGTTAAGTCACAAAACAAACATTTCACAGCCCATAAACTGAAAAGTGCTATAAAAGTGCCCAAAGCACAACAGTCACTCCACAAATCACCTTCATGTCAGAATAGGCAAAAATGTCTAACCTTAGAAAAATATTCTCTCTCTTTAAAATACAGCTGTTGACAAATAAATGGGTAATTTTTACAAACTACTCAAGTTTAAATTCATAGCCCTCTATTAAAATAGCATCAATGTGTTTTAAAAGTTGAAATACGTTGCTGCATCATGTGGAAATTAAAAAATCAAATAACACTGGTTAAAAACCATAAATAATTATGAGAAATCCAGAATCTGTGTGTTCAATACAGTTTCAAAGATAGCACTGTATCTCACAATCATTTAGCATGCTAAATTATCTTAGTGTTTAGAAAGGAGAAAATCTGTTATTTACAATCTTCTATTTTTAATTTTAAATTATTCCGTTAATTACTTTTTTGTTTCAGCACAACTAGCAGGTGTCAAGAGCATATTTTCTTTGCTTGCACAAGTTCATCTAGAATTAAGACACCAACTCTGAATTGAAAAACCTGAAAAGCTCATTTTCCTCTCCCAACACATGAATATAAATTACATGGTAAGAAGGGAGACCAGGTAAATTGAAAATCTACAGGACATGCACAGATATTCATGGGTACCCAACAGTACAGGTAAGCAGCAGAGACCTTTCTGATAGAACATTGTCTCCACTGAAGGACTGCAGCAAACACAACCCTGACATTTTATCTGCTGGGACACACTGTTGAAATCTTTGCATTGATAGCTGATTACACACCCAGAAAACCCAGTCCAACAGTGACTAGAAACAACAATGAAATTTAGTAAATCTGTTGCTTTGAACTGGAAACCTGACATTGACAGAACTACAGTAATAAAGATATAATAATTGCAATCGCTATAAATACGTATCAAATTCTAGCTTTTCTTTTAAAGCATGTATTTCCATTCAAACAGGAAGGGCACAAATCATGAGAGAAATAATAAGCAAACATGAAATATATCAACATTATCTATGTAATAAAAATTAAAGAGAATAATTTGATTGGAGCTTGCCAATGATTAAATCACTTGAATTAATGTTCTGCATAAACAGTATGCTGGGTTTGCAAAGCGAGGCCTCAAGAATGAATGTGAAGTTTGTTTCAATTAGAAAAAAACTATATATTAGTGTGTTTTCCTGTTCTTTGCTCCTTCTTATGGAAACAAATGCAAAATAAGATTTTAAAAAACCCACTTAAAACATATTTGTTTATTTTATCACTTCTGTCATTACATTAGCTTGTCATTAGAGACTTTAAACCCTCTGTTTAAGCTGGTTCACCCTTCTCATTTCAGTGCAATTGCCTAAATGGCTCAGTTCCAATGATTCTGGGTTTTATCCTTTCAGAACATTACAAAAAGCACACTCCAATGAATTTTCTACATGGTTTTGTCTGTAGTGGTTACATGCATCATAGCAGTACTTTCCCAAACAGCACTGATACTATCTCGTGGTTTCTGAACAAAGCTTTTCAATCAAAAGGCTGCATCATCCAGGGTCAGGATGGTCCCTGAGGAACCCGAAATGGCTTCCACAGAGACTTCATGCAGCTACACACAGGTCACAGTTACATTGACTGGCCCAAAGCAGAGATAAAGGTGCTCCAGAAAAGACTTGATATTTATCCCAACATTTTGCTGCCAGGGCCCCAGTCTTACATGAAAAACAGAGCACCTGCATACAAATGTATCCCACACCAGTAGAGCAGCACTGGTACTAGTCCATGCATCATTCCAACCTAAATAGTTCAGTTGCTTTCTCCACAGTGTCATTCTTATTTTCAATAAAAAATGATTCCCCAAAGTCCTGTCCATCTCACGGATCTGTTGCCTTCAAACTAAAGAAGACTTCAGACTTTTACGTGAAGTGTTGTGGCGGACACCAATTTTTAGAACCAACAGGGAATAAAGTTTAATCTGAACAAAGAATAATTAGGTAATTGGACTACAACTAGAATAATACAGATCAACCTAACCAGGTGTCTCTTCTACTAAACTAAAAGTATATATTGATCCTCTTTCAATCAGTGTAATAAAGTTAACACTTAGAGTAGGTCTCACTCACCTCACAATGGATGCTTCCAATTGGTCCGAGAAACCTTAAATCCTTGTATTTCCCAGACCTTGTGGCATCACCTGAAAGCTATTTACCTCGCTCCCTAAAAATGAATGCCAAAAAGATCTGTGTAATATTTACAGAATGTTATGCTACCATATAAAGCACTTTCTGTAAGCACCCTTGTACAGAAATAGAGTGTATTAGAAAAACTCAGTTTCGTAACTTGAACACAATTCAAGTCCAGATGTGGCATTAATTTTTTCATCCTGAGGTATCACACTTGGAGTTGCTCTGATCTGCTGATTTATACCAAAGAAACACAGGTGCTGCAGTCTTGTTTAGGCAAAGAGAAGAGAAAATGGTACAGTATTTCCATATGAAGTTCTGAGGAAATATGCATGACTCAACCCAAATTTAATACAGGTTCATATTGTCCTTGTTTAGATGCACATATGTAATAGCCAAATTTAATAATGTCAGAGATCTGCTCACAGAATTTCAATGCTCAGTAGGCTTAGTCAAGTTGAAAAACTCATAAATCTGTGGGAAAACATTAGACATTGTTACAACTAAATGATGTTACAACTACATGACAATGACTGAAACAAGGTAGTGAAAAAGGCAGTTAATTTTAGTATTTCCTGATGTAGTTTGTCAGTTCATCTTTCACAGTCATAAATATTCATGGGAAAGCTGAAAAAAATGTTAAAAAGATCTTTTGTTTACAAAAAAAAAAAAATTGCCTTCATACTGGGAACTCTCACCTTCCTCCTACTACCAGTAGCTTTGGCTACTCACTTTTTAAATCAGCTTTTTTAAAAAAAAATAATCCTTCTCCTTACATTCTTCTTCGTCTGAGGAAGAAATAGAAATTACCAGCTCTTTTGGTTCCTTCTTTACCAGCAAGTGTTCTGTTGTTATGCACATGCATTACTAAATATGACTACTTTGACGTGCATTTATGAAGACTGACTTCTGTTTTTAGTGCCTATGTCTCTACCTACATTCTCTCCTTCTGCTCATCTGTTGCCTAGTCAAAATTATCTGAACTTGAGCCGGTTTGTACATCGTTCAATAGTGCATACCTGACTGAGACCTTAAACTTTAACTAATATTCTAAGACATTATTCTTTGCAGAACTGAATAAAAATATTTTTAAAAGAACAGTATTGGTTAAGAACTTATCCTACTGCCATGCAGACAAAATGTCCAGGGACCAGACAGACACTGGGCTCTTTCCCATAAATCTCCAAACACATTTCACCCTATATGTGTGATGGTCCCAATTAGTTGTCACCAGATTTTGAGAAAGTTTGTGGTTCTTGGTAACCTTTCAGACTATAACCTTCACTGGAGCAATGTGTGCAAAGCAAAAACAGGTGGCATTGGGAGATATTTGGAAAGAGAAGACATGGAACATTTCAGATCCCTTATGAATCAGTCTGCACCACCACCTCAATTTTTTCCCAGGTCTACCTGGTGTCTACCTGCAGCGTGAAAGGTCAGGACTTAGAGAAGGCAAATATTCTTCATTTAGCTTCTTTTCAAGTTGGCCAACTGAAACCAAGTAGACAGCACTCATCTTTTGAAATTCACAGACAGTTGGTATGTTTGCCTTTTGTCTCTCCCATTAGTATGAGGCTGTCACTCCTAGTGACTATCAGCAGTTTCCTGAAGACTTGAACTTCCTGCACACATTGGAAATACATTTAATTCATAGTTTCACATTAGTTTTTACATTGACTGTCTTCCAGCTTTTGAAAAGCAAATAACAATATTCTTTTAAGAAACAGGGCTGAATCCAACTCACCATAATTATGTATGTAACTTAGTCATGTAGACTACAGCAGGGGAGTAGAGAGCATCCTCTCAGACCACCATGATTACATCTTTTCTCCAGAGCACCTAAGTCCCCTGGAAGTATATCTTCTTGACTCCAGTAATGCACAAGAAATTTGTGCATTTTGAGAGGGAGACTAAGCCTCTTCAATTTGTGCAATTACTGTGAGAGAACAAGGTACTAGCCTGGAAATGGAACCTTCAGTCAATCAGACCCAAGAATGGACTTTGCTTTTATCAGTAATGGTGCAGTTTATATCCATATTCTTAGGAACCCTGAGCTGGGAAGATCAGTTCAGCATCCTCCTCACCCATTAAACCAGCTTTTTTGTTACGTACTTTCTTACTTGGCCCAGCTTTCACAGCACAAAAGGTGAAAGCTCTGCTGAGGTCATCTCAAGATCAATTCACTTCCCAGGGAATTGGTCAGGCTAATTCCCTTACCAGGAGATTAGGTCATCCATCTCCAGGCTGGTCAGCAACCAGAACCTGTGTCCCTCAGCCAACAGTAAAAAAACAGCCTTCCACCAAAATCCATTTCAGATCTGCCTATATCTTGTTTTCCTGGACATCTCTTGGAGATTTATACACTACTTTTCTAAATCCATCTGATAACACATGCAGGGCCTGAATCTTCTGTAGGCCATTGGAGTTAAGCATTTAGAGACCTTAGTGAATAAGCAACAAGTTCAAGAATGCAATTAGGCAGCTCCTGAAATTCATCATACTGGGTGTCTGTCTAGGCTTAAACTCTAGGTATTGAAATCTTAACACAGGGGGTAGGAGTCTAATCTCACCCATCATCATCTGCAAATCATGAGAGCTGCAGCATAAACAGCTCATGATACAGGTCTCAGCTGAATTTCTACAAAAGCAGAAATTATCTGAAATCTATAGCTTCAAACAGCCTATGTAACCCTGAACTAGCTGTGTATATAATGTGTGGGAAGAAAAATCAATAAATAACTCAAAAGGTCACCTAGTCATGAGTATGCACAAATGCCCTCTTGACAGATGCGTTTAACAACCCTCAGCACTGCCTATGGAAACTGTGGCATCATCTCATCCAATCTAGCATTTCACTACCCTCACCATAAGATATTCCTAATATCTAACATGATTTTTTTGTTGTTTTGTTTTGGTAGTGAAGTTTGTGATTTTGCTATCCTGTCCTTCTCTCCATATAACAGCATTTATGCATAAAGACTATGTTTTAATACAAAGATTTCCTCAATTCATTGAACATCCCTTCTTAAGTTTTTCAAACTATCACTGACAACAAAATTATAAATCTTTATTTCATAAAGTGTAATAGCTGCTTCATTAACTCAGAATAATTACAGTCATTTGAACAAACCTGAATTACACCCATCCAACTAAGCAAACCAGCATGATCCAGAACGTTCCCAATTTCAATTAGCTGTTATTTCCTATGCCTGAAAGTACTGTGATCATACTGACATAGTATTTGAGGGTTGCTGTTCAGTTCTCCAGACCAGTAACACATTATAAAAAACATCATAGAATAGGGAAGTCTCCCGGAAGAGACTGAAGGACTGAGGGTGGTTGGACACCTCATCCTGTTTGCTGGTTTGTTTGAATTAAATTTGAAGGTTTGGAATAAGAACCTGCCATTTTCCCTAAGCCTAACTTAATATTAAATAATTGTGCAGAAGGCAAAACTTTCAGGACAGAAACATTCTCTAACCCAGGGGAAAGTAAGCAAAATACAAAAATACTTTTTCTCTCATTAGCATGAAACCTTAACTAATCAGGGCTTCTGATCATTACATTTTCTCGTTTCTTTTAAATGAATAAAACATACCTTATGTAAAAAAGCATAGCTCTGTATCTTGCGTCTTGGGTATATCTGCCCTTAATTGTCAATAAAGCCCAAAATTTTAAAAAAATGCAGTACTGAAGGAATGCCTATAAATTTAATCAACTATGACCCACTGCTCACCACTTTCCAACAGCTAGGGAAAAGGAATTGAGCTGTAAAATTTGTTCTGGGCAGGAACTTGGCATCTGTTATCAAGTCAGAGTCCAGAGAAAATTAGCATCATGAATTTCAAATACATTGGCTTATCTCATGTAACTCAAAGCCCACAGATTTGATTTAAATCATAATTGACTAAATCCTGCCAGGCAGTCAGACCCATGCATGGGACAGGAAGGATTCTGGCAAAGAGGGAAAAAGGGGTAGAAAAGTCCCAAAAGATGTTGCCATTGCAGGGTGAACCGTTTGACATCTATTTTCCAAGCCTAGAAGCAGATGTAAATATCTTTTAATCCATTCCTGTGTCTCTCCCATTAAGAACTATTTAATAAAAAGCATTTGAGTGCTGCATTCATCAATCCCATCCTTTTTGACTGCACAGAGTTTCAGACACCATGATAGGTGAAGGCCTTTTGATGCTTCTCTAAAAATGCTATTTTCATTTAATATTTTCATAAAACATGATTAGTACTCACCAGCAAAGAGCAATCTTGTTCTCTCATAACCAACTCTCAGCTTTAGAAGATATTCTTGAAGCTAAAAGAGCATGACTTTACTCTCCAACAAAAAGCATAAACAACACTAGTAAAGAGAATCAGAATTGCAGAAGGAACACCCTGTAGCCCACACAGTCCCAAGAAAGATCATACTCTTCAAAGAGTAGGGCTGGAAAGGTTAGATTCCTCATATTTGACAGACCAATCTCATCATAAATAAGCAGCAAAATGAAGATAGGTACTGGAATTCCTCATTAATAATTTATCCAAAACTACAGACAAGTTTACTTTTGTTAAAGAAGAAAATATCTGCTATGGTAACAAAGTGTGTTTCACAACATTGTAAGATTGAAGCATTCACAGAATTTACAGTAACAAGGAGAAGGTGAAATACCTTCTCAACAGTATTCTGCAGCATTTTGTTATCTGAAATGCTCTTTTCAAAACACTTCTATCAGTCATCAGAGATTATACTCTTTAGGGGAGAACAGAATTAATGTGACATTTGCCTTACCTCTCTTCCAGCTAACTCATGCTAGTGCAGTTCTGATGTCTTCTGTGTTAACTCATACACCTGCCATTGGCATGGTATCAGAAAAAAACTACTCGCTTCTACACAGTGAAAAATATTTTGGTTTCCACATCTTCAAGGAGCAGTCAGAAGCATTTCATCAAACCTGTGAAAGGGCTGGGATTTCCAGAGTGGGCCAGGTTCTTCCATGACACAAGCCAGATCTAAAAGACTGCTCAGCGCTCAACAGCTCAGAGGAAGATGCAAAAGGGGATGAAGAGTTTAGCCTATGGTTTTACTCATAATACTAGATACTGTTTTGGTAATCAAGTTCGTAGAATAGAGTCCTCACCTATTTTCAGTTTTGTCACCTTCCCAATAATGTGTGTTGCCTTTTTCCTAACCTGGAAATGAAATTCAAGATAATTTTAGTAAGGAGGAAATACAAGAGGGGATCTTTATTTGAAGGCCTTCAGAGGCAGTTATGGGAAGATGTCCACAAAATCCCACCCTCCCAAGGGTGAGTACATTTTTATAGGTTTTACGAAATTAACATAAAATCACCAATTAGGAGGACAAGTGGTGATGCAATTCCCCCCCAAGTCAAGCTCCTTCTCTGGAGCCCCACCTCGGCACTGGCTGTACTTTGTCCATGAGAATGTATATGGAAAAGTTTTCTTGGCCTTGGTTCCCAGGAAGAACCAAGACAGCACTGGGGCCTTGTACCTCCCAGGGCTTGTAGCTCTGGAATTTGCTTTGTCTTTCTGCTTAGGGAAAGGCCATGGAAAAGTACTGGGAAAACGAGTCGAATACAAGAGACTACAGAGCTACAAATACATGAGCAAAGAATATAGAAAACATAGGAAAACACAGGAAAAAAGGCAAAACCCAAACCGGCATCATATGGGTATAACTGCAATTATCTTGGCAGAATAATTCATAATTGAAATATCCTGGCACCTCATTTTCCCCTCACAGCACCATTTGAGGAACATCAGAGCAGTTTGAAGACAGTCTCCTTATCTACAGTATCTTTCTCCTGCCTGTCCTGACCCGGGGAAGAGGTCACACAGTCTTTTGGAAGAACAATTTGTAAGATGAGTCAAGGGTGAAGGCAGAACTTAGAGAGAGCAATTTCACCCACGGGAAAGATGTAATGTTTCACGTATAATTGGATTGCCACTCCAAATAATTTCGAAGTCCCAAACAGTTCTACCTATTCATACATGTTTTAGATGCAGTGATTTCAGAGATAGTTCAGTATGTGGTGCATATTTTGCACAGCAAACACCAACACATAAGTATCTCCCATAATTATTTAAAATAGTTCTCAGACAATTTCTTTTCTAAATTACATTACTGTGCAACTGGAACCATTACAAATGATCATATTGTTTAATTAGCCAGTTTCTCCTAATTTCTTCTACATTTCAGATTTTTAATTAACATTTCATAGCTCTTAAACTGAGTGTAATTACTAACAGCTCACATGAACTCCAAACTAAAATTAAATCTTTTAATAAACTGCTATTCTGAAAACTGTAAGAAAATTCAATGTTTAATAATTAAGCATTTGTTTGGCTAAAATACTTACCTATTCCAAATTAAGAATTAGTTCAACAGTCAACATAAAGATGAAGTAAAATGCCCAAGCACTAGGCAGTCTCCTTTTCAGAAACTAAAATAACAACATAGAAAAAAAAGTGTATGTTGCATTGTATATAAAAAATGCATGTTCTCATTTTCAGCTTCTAAAAGAGATGGAAAGCAAAGTTTTGACTTGGTTGAAGATCAAGGCCACAAAAAAGGTCTAAAAATTCTAAATTAATGGTGGGGCGCTACCATTTTGGCAGAAGCCAAGGCATTGATTTGTACACTCAGTGAAAATACTCAGGGTACAATCCAAGTTTTGGGATGTATAGCAGGAGACTGTTCCTAAAGATGAAGAAAGATATTAGAGAAGCAAATATTCTAGATGTGATAGACATTAATGGGAAATTATGGGGAAAATCAAGTGAAAGTAAACTCAGCAAGGCTGAGAGGAAAACAAAAGAACCTGCTATTTTAAGGAAAGAAATAAGTATAAAGGGCAATTGCCTTGAAAAGTGGAATTCAACCTACCCAGGGAATAGGCTGAAAAGGTCTCCTGGGGGAGGAGCAGAAAGGATGGAAGTGTTCTGGAGAGCTAAAAGAATTTTATTAAATACAAAAGCAAGTAGCTATGCTATTGCAGAGAAGGGTACAGAGGACAGTGATAAAACAATATGACTGTGTTTAGAACCCTTCAGCGACCTCAGAATAAAAAACCCTACACAGAAAGCTTAAATAAAGACACCTATTTATGGACAAAGGCAGAGGAACAGCACCAGTGTGTAGGAGTAACTCTGCAAAGGTTATGACACAGTACAAGTTATAGTTTGTAAGGGACTTAAGAGGCAACAAAAAAGGTTAATAGAAGGAATAGACAGTGTAACACTTTATTTCTTTAACAGGAAAAGAAAGCATACAATGGATAAAGCAGGGAAGTCTTAACTATTCAACATCTAACTTCTTTCAGTCGTTTATTCTCCTCCACCCCATATTAATTAACTCTGCTTTAACAGCTGAACAGGATTGTGAAGGAACAAGCTGGGAATTACTGAGTAATAGTTATCTGAGTCAGGACAGCATCTGAACTGCCCCCTACACTCCTTTAGGAAGTAGGTGAGGATGTCTCTGAACCTAGTCCAGCTCAAAATATTGTCAACAATGTGAAATTTGTTAAAGGCAAAAAAGATTTGGACAGAAATTCCTTCTTTAATTAGTTCAGAGCAGGAATTTCTGCCAAAGTCTCCTTTTTTGGTAACACTCTTATAGCAGAGTATTACATGAGAGCCAAAAATGGTGTCCTTAATATTTTGTTGGAACTGTTCCCTCTGTCACAGTGAGCTTTACCAGCAAATGAAACAGACAGCAAGAAGAAAATACTCTCTAATTTAGATATCTGGATCCTAGTCCTTGTCTCTTACCCAAAGTGAAAGCATGCCGGTAGGAAAGGCAGAGGATGAGATCCAGTGCTTAGGTGTATTTCAGATTTGGAAAATTTCTGTTTGTGCCCTTGAGATAGAGAGGGGAACTGCATAAAGTTTGCCCACATCAATGGTTAATGCCCTAATCACCAAATTAGTTATGGGATTAACAAATAGAAAACTTCCAATTTAGTCTTGGATTTTTTCCAGCCACAATTATTTGATGCATTCAAATGCTTCTGAGACTTTAAAGCACACTGTTCAGCAAATTTGCAGTTTCTTAGTAAATATAAACATACAGCCCTAATGAATATTGTCTGAAGGTGAACAGAGAAGGAAAGAAAATTTATAATTAGTTGAGCCAGGATACAATTTTCTGACAAAATGTTCAGCTGGCAGTTACATTTGAGCCTTCATTTTTGCCACCCCACTTCCCCCCAGCTTCTTCTAGTGGAGCCTTTCTGCTTCCAGAGGAAGCCTCCAGCTTGGAAAGCACTCTGCATGGCATGGCAGAACTGCAGAGCAGTAGCAGCTACTTCACCACAATACCATTTACATTGCATAAATATGGAGAATCAGAGTGTATTATTTCACAAGAGATGCTTTTAAGCTCTGTATGTTCCTAACACTGTTCTCACCCACCTGTCTCCCTTCTCATCCTCACATTTGTGAAAATAACACCAAGTTATTATTCAGTCTTTGTAATAGAAGGCATATGTAGAGCACTAATTGGCAACAAAGGGTGAGAATAGTGTATTAGCTAAGTCTTGAAAATATTTCTTATTCACACATCCATTTTTATCACTTTTATCAGGCTCACATCTGAGTCAGCAATTTTGCCCAAGCTGTTGTTCGAGGAGCTGTTGCTCGAGGAGCAATGCCATAGCCAGATGGCAATGGTAACATCCACATCATCTTCACATTCAGTGCTCACTGAGAAGGAGAGGAATGAAGCACATTTAATCCTCAGAAAAGGTCTGTGGAAAGCAGTGCAGCTGTTCATCAGATTTGGACTTCACCACTCCTCCTGACTGCAAACCATCAATGTATTACAGGGGATTGCAGCCAGCCATTCCAGTCTGACCATTTTTGGTGTCTATAAAATACGTTATCAAAGCCATCTCCACATCCTTTCCTTAAGAAGACTAGGAATTAATAGATTTTGGTGGAGTTACCTTTCTTCCACCTTTCTCATAGTTTTGCATAAGGAAACCACTGTTATCAAGCTATCATTTAAACTGCTAAATTTATGTGTCAGGAATATTTTATTTTCTCCTTATGTTTTAAGTCAATAATCTTAAATGTTTCTGCTATGTGCCAATTATGTTTTGCTGTTTGAAAGTGAAACCCTAAACTACCAAATATCTTATCTTTCACTGTATGACAAATCCATGTTTGTGGTAAGAGAAATAAGGTTCTGTGAGCAACAGTCTAAAGTTTTAAATGTTTGTTTGTCATCTGGGGTAAATGTATAACCCAGATTCTCTGAGGAGCATCTTCAGTATCCTTCAGGCCCTAAGAGACTTTCTCCCAAAAGGGGAATATTGGCTTAGGAAAGCACCAGTTTAACTATTTCCTTTCAGTTAGAGCATGAGGGGGTGCACCATTCTACATGATCACATTTTACACTCAGCCACCCCATTAAGACTTTTCCAAAAATGAAATATTTACATTATAGACACAGGAATGAGCAAAAGGCACATAACAGAATCAAGCCAAACCTGAAGAGCAACAATGACAACTCACTAAATAGCTCAGCCCCATACTGAATGCATGCGCTGCATTATTTGAATTGCAGCTCAGTGTCACACAGCATGCGACAGAAAAAGGAATTCAAACAGGAATCTGCTTGTAAATGGCAAAAAAAAAAAAAAAAAAAAAAAAAAAAAAAAAAAAAAAAAAAAGAAGGACAAGACATATTTAAAGAATTCCTAAAGGAATTCCAGTATAGTTCAATTGTATTTGTTCATAAGCAGCAGCACATTACAGGCAGCCTGTGATTAATATCACCTACAGAAAACGAAAGGCTAGCAGAGAGCTGTAATAATGGTTAATATAATAGAGACAGCAATTTGTTTTAAGGAAAGTTAGGAAAGTTACTCTCAGCCTTCAACTAGTTGGAGAGGCCAAAAAACCCTCTCAGGATCTGTACTGCCAAACTTGCAAGCTTCATCTTAGGTGCTTAGAAAAGCACTCCTCAAAGCAGTGGGAAAGAAGGAGGTGTCCCTGAAGCCTTCCAGAAGGAAAACCTCTCTGTCCAACTTTCAGCCTTTTTGTCATCAGACAGGTTTACCTAACATATTTTAAAAGATTCATCTCTAATCCCAGTAGCTAATGCTGTATTATTGAACACTTCACTTTAATTATGAAATAAGCATTTGTCAATCTTCCTTGTATTCATTCTGGGTATGACTACCCTTCCAAGTCTCTGCTGCCAAAAATTAATGGCTTGATTTCAGAGGTTGGTAGATGTTAGATTACTGTAGAGTTTCTCCACAGGCAACAACCTACCACCAATAACAGAAGAAAAATATTAGAATCATACACAGAAAAGTTGCAGGAAAAACATGATACACTGAGGAAAAAATAGTAAATTTAGAATGTATGATTTTTCCCTCATTATATATATATATATATGCAGAATACCTTGATCAATAACTAAAGCTGAGAGAAACAGGATAAGCAAGCATTCCTGGCTGGCCTCAGTTATTGTAACCAAAATAAACCAAGTTACAGAAAAATGTATTTTCAATTTCATCTTGACAGAGAAAGAAAATGAGGTTCATCTGTGTGGTTCCTAAAGTTCTTCCAAACCAAAAAGCTGTGGAAGAGTTATTATTAGTTACATAAATCTTGGAAGCTTGTTGCAATCCAGACTGTGATCACTAAGGACTATAGAGCAGAAATCACAGTAAAAATTTAGCAACAAAGTGGTTTATCTAGCTGAAGCAATAATGAGCTGCCCTACACTCCTGATAACTTTAGCTTCCACCTGTCTGACCTGTTTTGGTTCCTTGTTCCCATCACCATGAGATTTCATTTGACCTGTGGGGTCAAATGAACAATTCTGTGGTGGGATTTTTGGTTGTTGTTGGGTTTTTGGTTTTGTTTTTTGTTTTGTTTGGGTTTTTTTACAGAAAAGCCCATTCATCTTTACAGAAGCCCATTCATCTTCACCATATACACTGCTTCTCTCTCAGAAGCCTCTGTTGCTCCACTTTCCCTTTCCAGGCATCACCAGCCCTCCTCCTCATCCTTCTCTAGTTACCTTCTGGCATCCAGCTTGTATGGGATACATAGTGCCACAGGAATTATGGCATTTCAGCAGAATTTAAGACCTTTTCATGCCTCTGCTGTGACAAAGCTGTTTTCAATTGCTCCCTTTACATAACCCATGCTGCTGGTCCCTGGCCTGGATCATTCCAGTATTTCCTTCCCTCCCCTTCACCTGCTTTTACTCTACAAGACACTTTTGGTAAATACTGAAGAGTATCGTCAGTGACATTCACCACCACAGATTCATCTCCTCTTCTTTTAGCTCAACCACCCTTTATTTCCTTTTAATACTTTCATTTTAACTCCAAGAAATCTCACACTGACAGTCACTGAGACCTTTTATATGTCCAGGATTTGCTCCTCAAAATCCCAAAGCATTTCCTATCTCCCCTTCTCTCTCCACATACAATATTGTTGATTTCTTTGAAAAAAAAAAACCAACAAATTAAAACTTTTTTTTTGGCCATTTCATTTCTTTCAGTCCTACTTTCCATGGAGAGAAATAAGCCAACCTGGCTCTGTCATGGCCCCAATCTTTCTCTCCTATAAAGCCTGTGCTTCCCACCTGTATTATCAGCTGGGATTCATCTCACCTCACTGTTGACACATCTGCACTGTCAATGTCTATAATGCAGCCTGTTAGACTCAGATGGTAATTTTTTTGCCTTTCCATCAACAGGGAAATACATCCCCTTAGTGCACAATTCACTTTCCCCCAAGTCACCTTTCACAGAGAGGACAAATGAGTTGTGCCCCCAAAGTCACTGCTTTTCTGCATCACCCGTAACAGGAAACCCAACAATGAAGTCAGACAGATGTAGCTTGTTAAAATTAAACACCAAAACAATCCCCCAGCCCTGCATCCATATCTGTCTTATAGTTGTCCATGCAAGTTCAACATGACTCAGAAGCTTATCATGCCTCCTTTCATGTTTCTTCTGATCATCACTGCAGTGCAGATCTTGGCCCTGCAACTTATACATTAGACTTAACTCTGATTTTTAAAAACTCTCTCTTTTAGTCAGGAAATCCCTAAGTCCTGCACATGTTTCAACTAAAAGCAAAATTGCTCTTTGAATCTCTTCCCATGGTTCTCCATTGCCTCCAGCTTCCCCAAGCCAGGCCAATGGTACTCTGTGCAAACCTTGCACACTGTGTCATATCAGTAACTGCAACAATATTGTATTGCTCTACTCTTTCTTCTCCTGAAATAACTTATTCTCTGATCTTAAATTTAAATCACTAATTCTTAAGGACAGAGATAATATTTCTGTTCTGCATCTACCTATCTTGCAGTGGGATACTGTATCATGACTATGCCTTTGAGGTATTATAAATATAAGTAAATAACAAATACACACAGTAACACAATTACATTGGTTTTGCTTATAGCTATGCAATTTTTCTTGGGCATTAAGCAAAAGAAAAATTAGACCTAGCAAATGCTTCTGTGGGACTCCCTCAAATTAGAATATTTCCTCTATTAGAAATGCCACATAACAAATAAGAGAAGAGTAATAGAAAAACATTAGCAGATCTACAAAAGGACCAAAAAGCACAGATGTAATTATATCTAGTTTATTGCTAATTTGTAGGACTCAGAATACTTCTGTACAATTACTTTCCTGTGTTTTCCTCATGTGGTTTTAGTTTCTTCATTTTGCTGTAGCTCACACACTTGAACTCAACAGCACTAGAAAAATAAGGCAAGTCTACAAAGTTGTTTTCACAGATTTATCCAGCTCTAGGAAAAAATATTACAAGAATGTCCTACTTACTTTGATATTCTGCAACCATAAACCTTCCCAAGTTTTCAAAAGTAAGGTTTCAAGAGCAATTCTTTCCATTTGTAAGAGGTTATTAAGTTATTCCCATCTGTCAGTAAAAATCAGAAACCGCCTTTTTGGATGGCAGGCAAAAAACTATGCAAGGTCACCCCTGCAACCTGAAGTTTTTTAAATTCTCTTAAGCTATTTTAGAGCTCTGCTTATAAACAATTACAATAATAGGATTTTTATTACCCCAAAATAAAATCATTATCTTAATGTTGAAGAAGCACAAAGATATAAATGGTGCACTTTTTAATACCTAGACTACCCATTACCATATTTAACCACATAGCTACTAGGTTATATATGTACATATACTTGCAGGCAGGGCTCATTTGCTGATCTTTAATTTGATGACTTTTTCTTTTTTTTTTTTTTTTTTTTTTAATGTTGTTGATTGAAATAAGTGTCTTAATGTTGCACAGTCTGTCTTTTGTTTGCAGCAACTGATTAAGGCAACCAGGGGCAGTAATTTTTCTCAGCACTATAAAACAACACAAAATAACCCTTTCTAGTTATTTATTTATTGACAATAAATAAATACAGACAGCTGCTGTCAAGGGAGTAAAGCTTCTAGCATACCTTTGTGCACAATACAAGAGAATCCTGTGTTGCTTATGGGATATAAGGTATTTGTGCTAAGGCATGTTCACTATGAATCGGCACTTGCTCTGAGCTGCTGAGTTAGCCACTGGCATAACTCTTTGATCAAGCAGACTGCATCAGCTTGACCAAAATTTTTGGTTTGTCAATAGGAAAAGTAGACAAAATATACACATTCAGAAGTAAGAATAATTTTGAAATGGTTTTTGTGATAGTCTCTGTGTCACATTCAGCAAGGGGAGTTCTAGTTTCCTGAGATCTCTAATATTCTTCTCACATTTTCTCTCCCAGGTAGTTACTGCACTCCTTTAAATGACTTCTAACACTGAGAAAACTCAGAAAATATAGTGCAATTCATCCAACCTACATTTCACAAACTTAAAAAGGAATAAAAATGTTGTTAAAGCTGCATAAATGACAACTTAATCCCACATCAGGTAGAGGTAAACATAGCAAGAAGCCAAATTAAATGCCATCTCTTTTTCTGTTTTTCTTCTTGGACTGCCACACACCAAACATTTCATATGATCTATGAGGTTTCCAGGATAATAAAACAAAAAAGATACATTTGTATAATTCTTTTTGTATTTACAGCAAGACAAATAGTCTTGTTTTGAAACACCAGGGCTGATTGGAGTTGTACAACAGGGTATAAAATTGTCATTGCAGCAGTCTATGTTTGCATATAGTCAAATATCACACTGACAGTACAAGAGGAGTTCATTGTGCTTTGAAAGAATTGTATCTGTATATTGTTGTCTGAACTAAAACCCTGAAATCTTGCTTTACATTTCTAATTTTCTAATTTTACTCTGTTTCCAATGTGTACAGATTGATTCACGATGAAAATCTGGAAAAATACCAGAAAGTTATTTTTACCTATGCTGTGCTGGCTCTACTAAGATGTTTTGGTATTTACACAAAACATGCTTGCTGTTTGCAATTATTCTACTGTTTATTCTGTGAAAAACTGAAGTGATAGCCACCAATGTTTTCAGTGGTGGTGCCTGAAATTATCCTTCCATATTTAAACTTATGGCCTCCCTTAAAACCATGTATATTTTTAGAAGACATTGGGAACTAAAGCGTTTTCGAAAATTTGGTCATGACCTGAAAATCTTGCATCTTATAGACCTAGTCAGACCAGATGCTTACACATGCCAGTTTACACAGTTCACTCCTGTTCCAACTGAATCTGAGGGTGCCCAGCATCTGCATGGAGAGATCTCTGGTGTGCTCACAACTGCTCCCCCACACCCTGAGCTCTGGGCTGCTGCATCAGTGCCCAAGACCAAGCAGCAGCTCCTTCTGCCACACTGTGCAGTTGTGAGCAGCAGCCAGGACTCAGGCTGTGAGTGGGAACAGTTCACTTCACAAGCAGCACAAGGAGAGACGTGGGGGCAGATCAAAGGGTCCACAGAGCTCAGTGCCAGGAGGCCACAAACACGGAAGGTTAAGGTGCGAGTATGGATAAACTCCTAGCATGCACCAACTTTTGATTCACGCACTTTCTAATCCAAAGAGGGCAATTTTCAACATCAGTGGATTTTTATTTTGTTAATTTGTTCAATGCCTTTTTGAACCTCTATAAACTTAGAGCATCCACTCATTGTCACCCAAGAGGAAAAAATTCTACAGCTTAAATAAATGTTGCATGTGAAAATATTTCTCTGACAGAGTTCTGCTCATTTTTGTCATCTATCTCTAGAATTACAACTATTGACAAGATTTGCTCATTCTATCCAAAGCACTCTCCAAAATAAAAACTATCTATTTCTAAAAATCTCCTCCTCTCTGAAGTGAGAGTCACGAACAGGAACTTATCATTCCTTTCCAATGCAGAGCAATGTAAGTCTAATACAAATAACTAGGAAAATTTCCCAGCTTGCTTGGTGAAGGCACAGAATGCCCATCAACATCTGTACTCCACAAGGAATTGGAGTACAAAAAATTTTGAAAGAGGGACAGTCCTCTGATATATCAACCCCTTCTTTCAATTTATATTGTCTGCACATGTGCTAACGGTGTATCCTGTCCCATCAACCAGGTTACTAATGAAGATGTTAAACAGTATCCCATTATCCAGCCTTGGGGCACACCACTGGTTACTGGTCTCTAGCTGGACTTTGTGCAACTAATCACAACAACCTTTTATCTGTTCAGCCAGTTTCTAGTACACTTCAGCATCCACTTATCTAACAATTAAATCCCCAATAGACAATAACATAAACATTGTCTAGTAAACTGAACCCAGAACGTTTTGGTGCAAAGTGCATCACTTTGTAAGTCAAATACTTCAGTCCAGCTTCCTTCACTTTCAGCTGCAAGGTGTTTGCTGTGAAGAAAACAGTGGGATACACAGTGCCATAGGCATTCTTTGTGGTGTTTAGACTTCCACTGCAGATGACAGCACACTAATGATGCTAGTCTTTCCTTAGCTTTTCTCCCCTGAGATGAAAGATAAGGTCTTCAAGCGGGATGTAATATGTCCTAATATAATACTGAGGCTTTATCAGTAGCCTATAAAAAATTTGATTCCCTTAAGTAGATTATCCTATGGCCATATGGATTTTCTGGGACATGCTGGTCATTGTGATGTCTGTCAGACATCATGTTCTTCACAACTCCACTAGCAGCAACAGAGCTTATAGCAGGTCCTGAAGGAGGGTCTTTGTGGTTCAGCTGCTTTGCAGGGAATATGCCCATGATCATGGTGTCTCCTTCCATCCCCCTGTATGCCCTGTTCAAAACCCACATGATTTTTATAGAGCCTGACAGGGCCATTGATCTCTCCAATCTAAAACCTGAAGAGTATTCCACAGACCTAGTCCGACACCTGCTGCTTAGAGCTCTGCTGAATTTGTGGGGTCCACACAGTGGGACAGGATCCACAAACTGGCACATCCATCTTGTGGTGGAAAGACTACAGCACCAGCATTTTACAAGTAGCCAAATTCAGAGGCCACATAAAAGTGGGATCTAGAAGTTTTTAATCTGTTTAGTGTGTCTATGCTTTAAATTTTTTTTTGTGAAAATAGGATTTCTGTTAAGGAAAAAAAATCAATAGCAGCTCTGCCTTTGAGCCTTGTTTCTGAGGGCTAAGTGACCCTTGAGCCTGGTAATCCATAAAGGGCCTGTTCCCCATTCCTCTCTATTTCTTATTTCAGACCTTCGATCCTCCTAAAATCTCCTTTCCCCAGACACTTAAGTCTGTGATTAATATGGATATTTTACACTTTGCAGTGTGTGAAAGTCAGGTTTACTTACAATCATAAATGAACTAGGCTATAAATAAAGTCATCACTGTACACTCTGATTCACAGAGCTCCTTTTGAGGTTGTTTTTTTTCATGTATCTTAAGCAGCTGTATTACAAAATGGCAGTGTCAATTAAAACAGGATGAAGAGACATAGGGATAACTTCACCTTGTGCAGTTATTTGCCACATGACAAAATGAATATAAAACTGTCCCTATTCTCTTACAATAAAATTTGAAAACTTTTGCACCCCCAAGTCTCAAGTAGCACACTTTCCGGCTACAATCTTGTAATTAATCTTTAAAAATGAACCCATCATTATACTTTGTCTTTAATAAAGTCATGTAAAATAAATAAAATCAGATAAAAATAAATAAAATCAGATACAAAAAAAATAAAATCAGATAAAATGCAGATTAACCAAAGTTGTTGCCTGGTTTCCAAATTAAACAGTTGCAAATGCTAAGATAACTACAAATATCTCTTTTCCTCATTGTTTCAATTCTAAAGGAATTACTGCAGAACTGCAAGTTCACATCTGTTTTGCCAGGGATTATTGAGAATCTCACAATATGTTTCAGAAAATCCCAGAGTAGCACAGGATCCCAAAATATTAGCAGAGGCTAAAGCAGTCTGGCATTAGACTGCTGTCTGCTGATGAAGCATAAAAGCCACACAGGTGAGAAGTAACTGATAATTTGAGAAGAGCTTGGAAAACGATGATTTACATCTGTCAAGTGAAATATACTATGTAATATTATATTTTATTACAATATATAATAAAAGATATTGTCTCTCCCTGAAAATTGAAGCTCAAAAATGCGTGGGAAAAAGATTCAGATATAAAATGAAGGCCCACAGAAAAATGTACTAGGAGGAAGAAGCAAGGGAAAAAAGAATGTTCTGCTTAAAAAAACACAGATGGTATACTGCCATCACATACAAAATCAATTTTCTGTATTTGATTAAAAAACAGGTTTGTGTAAATCTCTCATTGCAAACCAGAAATTAATAATTTCAAAGATGATTTCTACATGTGCAGAGGTGGGGGCATTTCCTTTATTTTCTTTTTGCCAAGAGAGATTAAAGTTGACATGGGAGGAGGGTGTCAATACTGCTGCCTCTTCACAGGCTCAGTTCAGGATCACTTCAGAAACTATAGAGTTGGTGGCATCCTGAGTTTCTTTAGCAGAAATCAGTGGCATGTCCTACTTAAAGTTCTCAGTGCAGGTAAAATATCCTGTATGTTCCTTCAGTAAGTGTCCTGATGTATCTCCATAATGAAAGACTGCTTGTGCAGGAAGGTGAATGCGATGCTCACTGCAGAAATAATGCTTAATTTTTCCACTTTCAGAAAGGGCTTATTCAATGTTGACATTAAGCCTAGTGAACTACTAATTCCAGCTTGGAGGTCCATTAGGAACAAAACCTTTTCCCACAGACAAAAAGATAAAGTTATGTCCTCATTCAGGAAGGCAGATGGGAAAAGAGGAAACTGCAGGGAAAAGCAAGAAAATAGAACTTTTTTTAAAACAGGAAAAAATAAAAGAAGCAAAAAATTTCAAAAGATCTTTTACATCAACTCTCTTCTGTTAAGAAAGATTCATCAGAACCTCAGTAAAACAAATAAGTCCCACACACCGTCTGGAAACCCTCTGCAGTTGTAAGTTACAATGATGAAAAAAAGGTAAAACAAGGTTAGTATAGACCTGGTTCCCTCCTGCCATACTGGATGGATATTACCATAATTATTTACGACATATTCCAAGAGCACTCTAGGAAAAATTACTTAAAAGTTAATTTTAATGTACCTTTAGATACAAAAGATTCACATCATAAATTCAAATTATCCCAGGTTTATAATGCTCTTCTAATGCAAAACGCAAATGCATGTCCCTTTATGTCCCGTTCACCATTCAGCATTATTTCCTGGGGGGAGTTGGGATGGATTTGGTGTGTTTTGGTTTTTTTCTCTTAAATACGGTCATCCAATCTAAAGCTTTCATGTAAAACTTACATAGATGTTTATTATCATGCTGGAAATAAAACAGCTAGAGCCATTTAGCTGAGTCTAGCATGTGGAAAGATGGCTGGAGGTAAAACAGCAGTCTCGGCTTTCTGGGGACACTGACAGACACATCAAACACTAAGGGTCAAGGAAACCTTCCCCTTTTCACATGACATAGTGCCATTAAAATCTGCACAAAAACCTATTTGCAATCTATTAGAAAAACATAAGATGATTTCTTTCAAAGTTTTTAAATATTATTTTTAAAGTGTTTCTCTGGAAAGCGCAGTAATTCATGGCAGTGCTCACAGAACCAGTCCAACACAGAAGGCTGGTCATCAATCTGATTTAACATGAGCCTGTAGCAGCCAAAGAGAAGTAAATCTTGACACATTTCATTTTTACACACTGAATTGTCCAATCACATCCTATCTACTAAAAATAAACCAATCCAAAGTCATATCTCAGTGATAATCATTCCTTCATGCATTTTTTGGGTATAGATACCATGGTTACAGACACAGGCATTGGAGGAAATGTCCTTTTCTTTCAGTCCCACTCGGAGTTTCATAGTGCTGTCTATTAAAAACACAACTAACTTTTAACTGGACACAGTTCAGAAACAAAAGGTAAGTAGAGTAGTAACATATAAACATGTGCTCATGCTACTTCAGTAGCAAGGCGACCAGAGAATCTGGGAGAATAATGCTTTGGAGACCTTCTTCACATCCAACAAGGCTCTTCCAAAGAAGAAACGAGGTCTTTGTTTTAAAAGACACTTTAGAGGCAGTCACTGCCATGCCAGTTTCACCACATAGACTGGATCTGTCACTGCTTCTAGCTCCTCAACATGCCTCATGCTATAGATTGAACAAAAATGTAGGCATTGTCAAAAGAAGAATGCAACCTCTTGAACTACTACATGCACTAGTCAGGAATATTCAATCACTAGAAAAATAAAAAGGATTTTAAGGGAAAGCAACTGGATTTCTGTATTTTAAGAAACAGACAATTCAGAATACAACTGTCCTTTCAATAACTGTGTACTATGTGGATGAAGTCCCATAAAAGAACAAAACCACTGGAAAGTTAGAAAAATAATCTGTTAATTTTTTTGATTACATAAGAAAATAAGTATGATTATTTTTCATGTTGTTCCAAAGAGGCACTTATTTTTCTCATTAGCAGGATAAATTAAGTTATACATTTTGGTAACTGTAGAGTAGCTAATTTGTTTTCATAAATTTTTACAACATTTCAGCATGATCAAATACCATTTATTTGCAACTAATGATTCGGGAAGCCTCCGTTGCCAGATCCTTTCAACTAGTCTGCTTTGGGCACGCTAATGACAAGTACTGTCCTATGCTTTTAATTTCTGCAGCATCATTCCCAGAAATTTGTACTGAACACCTTAATATTTTTCCAGTGAAACAAGCTAAGGAGTACTTAAACCACTTAAATTACACACTGAGGTCAGCATGTAGGTTTGTGGCACAAACATCCCACTTTCCTCCATTTCAGGCCTCTGAGAGTCCATCAGGTTCACCAACACTTGTCATTTTCTGTTCCTTGAAGCACAAATAGCTTTCTACACAGGAGACTCCCAACAAAGCAAAGCAAATAGACAAAACCAACCAAGCAAACAGTCCCATCGTGTAACAGCCTATCTGCTGGGCTTGGAGGGAATTTGAACTCAGATTCTTTTTCTTCCCTTTTAGGAGTGGAAAAGCAGGAACCAGGTGCAAGGAAATAAGAAGGAAAATTGCTGCTTATATCTAAACGCACAGACCTTGTTGAAACATCACAGGAAACGCTCCTATTTTTTGTCACAAAAGTTACCACATGGGGAAATTTCCTCATATGCCTTTTTCTAAGGGCAAATTAAGAATCTCAGCCCTTATTTCTACACACACATACCCTGAATGTATAATTGCTTCTAGTTTTCATTAAGATCCAAGTTGTGTGGCTACTGCAAAACAAAAATGTATATTCACCACTGACCAAGCAGGGGTAATTTGTGCTTGTGGGTAAATGACAGACACATCATCTCATGATAACAAGCAAGTTTGCATCAATCATCTGGATTACTGGGTGGGAAGGCAGATGCCTAGTGTGCTATCACTCCTACAAATCAAACCCCTTACAGTCCCTAACTTTTCCCCTCAGATTAATTTTTTTTTCTCAGACGTAAAACTTATAGGGATGGTCCTTCTTATCATACACCAAGAAGAAGATGGTGCAGGAGTGGAACACCATAGGTTTTCAGGAGCTCCCTTAACACCCACACTCTTCTTCAAATACAATGAACCTGTTCCTTGTGTCTTTTCCTTGTTCCTTTCCAGGCAAGTATAACAAACTGCAAGTTTTGTAAAGTGGTGAGCAGAAGCAGTTCTAGAGCCATAAAATTAATAAAATAATAATAATAATAATAATTAATCCCCCTCAGAGTAATGTAGCTTGCAGCTGCCAGCTAAGAAGGCCACATGAGAAATCAACTCCTGCATTTTCCAGCAGACTCACCCCTCATTTTAGCACCTCCTTAATAAGTCTATTTATGAAAAGTAAAAACTAAAATTGAAACAAACAAACAAACAACAACAAAAACACACCCACAAGGAAGAAACCCAGAGGTACAGCTTGAGAAGTTCTCAAAAGTGAGGTAATTAGTCATGGACAGGCTGAAAAAAATCTTTGGTGGTAAACTTTTAATCAGCACATTTAAAAAATCCTCAAGCCTCTATTTGGAAATATGTATTGAAACTCACTTTCTCAGAGAAAAACATACTGTAGATAAGCCATCTCATAAAATGCATTTGAATAATTCTTCTATTCCATCATTTTGTTTTCAGAAGTTGCAGTACATGAACATGTTTTGATGACCCGTATCCTGATGTTCTGGCAAGAACTTGGCTTTACTGCCTGCCTGCTTAAAAGCCAGGCTGTCAAGATTATGCAGCATTTCAACACTAAGCCTGGTGTATCTTATTTAAATAATTTACTACATGTCCTCCTTGTGCTCCTCTTGCTTTCTCCGAGGCTTGTGTAGCAGATGGTTCAAATGGCATGACACATGCTTGGTGTAGAGAAGGAAAGTGACAAGTTGGACGTGGCTTTGAGCAATCTGGTCTAATGGAAGGTGTCCCTGCCTGTTGGGAACTAGATGACCTGTAAGGTTCCTTCCAACCCAAACCATTCTGTGAAACCACTGCTGGAACCCTGGACACAGCACCCCAGAGCCAAGACTCACGTATTGAGGAGAGCCATGTCTAAATATTAAGTTATGTGGGTTTGGATAACTTGATGTATTTTGTGGTATCTTTTCTCTGTTATTTCTCAGACCCTTTCTTGCTCAGGCACTAGATGAAACTAAGACTCTGGTAAAACAGTAGTACGAAAACTGAGCTGCAAGTACATATTTTTTCCTTTTCTCCTTTTTTAAAAAACTTTTTTCATTCTTTTGAAATCCTTCTTCCAAGTTTTCTTCTTTAATGGAAGATTTTCAATTTTACATCCAGAAAAAAGAATTTGAAAATGACCAAACAAATTATCCTCATAGGAAAGCTGACTGTTAGCAACAATATTTTAAATAAATGCATTATATTGTATTTTGGCTAAATTTGTGTGCATTCTGCGCAAACCACCTAAAAGATTTCTGTTTCTCACCTCCCATGTTCATTGATCTGCATTTCTCTGAAACATTAGGATTTCCAAAACAATTCACAAACAAACAAACTAAACAAAAGGAAAGACAATTGTTCAGGCTTGTACTATACTTTCTGTGTTGTCACTTACAAAAAAAAAAAAATCAAAAACACTATCAAGAGTATCTACACAAGCAACGTGTTGAAATGTGAAGGAGTCAGTAGAGTACAAAACTATCTAACCCCAGGACATGGGATATTTATTTTGCCCACTTCTGTGACTTTATTTCTGTGTTAACACTGTATTAACAAAACCTTTGCAGCTACTCTGCCCTGCACAGTAAAATACTTTAGGGAATTGGCATAATTTTGCTCCACCAAGCATTTACATTAATTTTGCATTATGCATGCAACTCCACACTTTCCCATTTACTAGTTACAGAGTAAACTTTAACTGAAGTCAATAATATACATTAATAGCCTCCAGCTGTATGTTTACTGAAACATTTTCAAGTACTCAATGAATATAGCATGAATAGCATGATCATTTCACAAACCATTTCATTTCAATGTGAGGATATGTGTATGTCCCTGCTATTATAAGACCAAGTCTACAATAACAATATCTAATATAACACTGAGAGGACATTCTTTGTTTCCTAGATCTTGTCAGCTCTTGTATGCTGGAAGGCATTGTGGGACTAACTGGATCATATTCTTTCATGAAGATTATCACCCACTGGAAGAAAAAGTGATGTTACTTTGGGATTTTTTTCCTCTTTTTTTTTTTTTTTTTTTTTTTTTTTTCTTTGATGGAAAGGCAAGGCTCCCCTGTTAAGCAACCTTTGCCAGAGACTAATTCACTGGAAAATTGCTTCTCTAGTCCTAGCTCTTTCTCCTCTTGAATTGCATCTGATTGTGTCCACTGGCAGATTATTACATACACATGACAGCCATGGCCAAAAATTATTTTGACTTTTCTGATTTCAAATTACATACATTAATCATTGTTCTGATTACTATTTTCAATATTTGAAGTCTATTTTTCTAATATTATAACTATCCCAAATCATTATGAGAAATGTAAAATTTGTCAATGCACATTTTCTCCCAGCTTAGTTATGATTCTCTAAGGCCTTTATGTAGCCAATCACCGGGATAAGAAACAGTTCCACATAAAGAACCCAAGACCTGAGAGGAAAAAAGTTCTTCCAATTACTCTAGGAACAAATGGTCAATTTCTTTGGATGGACAGAGGTGGGCAGGTATCAAATGACAGGTAAGTCTTTCCCAAATAATAACCAAATAACTGAGAGAAGAAACTTTGTTATGGTAGTAAAGTCTGTGATTTTTTAAAAAAACTTACAATCAAAGTGACTGTGTGTTAAAATGCACTTCAGATGGAATAATCAGTATGAATAGCTTACCTCTTAAATAACAAGGAAGCATCTAAATAAGAGCAGCTTAATAGAAATCATGTTAATAAATTCACTTCAGTGACATTGAAAAAAAATTAAAAACAAAAAAGTTCTTTTAGTGCAACTGATGTGCTGTCTCTTTCAATGAAATTTTCATTTGCCAGTCATTATCATTTTGGTGGAAGACTAAATTATTTGCTGCTTGTCAGTGAGGGGCAGAGTGTAGACAAAATGTAAGAAGTTGACAAGTTAGATGATGGAAATGAATAAAATTTATGTTCCTATGAACCTAATGGCAAGTAATTATCTCTGAACTGGCAGTACAAATGTGCTTTTTCATCATGAATATCTGATGTGCATTAGAAATTTCCAGAAGACGTATTTTTTATACAGTAAAGCAACAGAGTGGAAAACTTGTTAAATATATAGCTTCTGCACTCAGCATTTAATAGAAAAAGTTTAATTGAGTGGTGAACCTTATAGAATTTTTTTATGCCATGTTAAAATGCAGGTGCTAAAAAAATCCCCCCAAAAATCCTGTAAGTCCCTTAGTCAACATTCTAATTTTTCTTTGTTTTGCTTTGGTTTGTTTTTTTTGTTGTTGTTGTTGTTTTGTTGTTGTTGTTGTTTATTTTGTTTTGTTTGTTTGGGGTTTTTGTGGTTTTTTTTGGTTTTTTTTTTTTTTTTTTAGTTTTTTTAAAATATTTACCAAAATCCCAGATATGGCTGCATTGTATGTTCTGCAGCACACCTGCAGCATTAAGAAAGCTGGCTATAGAAGGATGAGAGAGAGAGAGAGTGTGTGTGTGTGTGTGTGTGTGTGCCCCTACATAATACAACAGACAATATCACAAAATATAGCACCTCCTAACAACAATATTAAACTGTAACTCGGCAGCCAAAAAGTTGTATATATCAGAATTATGGCAGACTGTGCTACTGTTGTTCTTTCTCATATACTTATGTACACTTACACTCCCAGCACAGAAGTCTTGATTCATACTTTTTCTAATCTAAGACAGGGGCTGTGCCTCATCTGGATGCATGGTGCTCTAGCCAGCGTTTTATGCCTGACCCTGTACCTTGATTAGCAAACAATATTTGGATCCTGCTAGAAAGACAGAATGTTTAATTTCCTTGCAGACGGTACAACATTATTCATCCCTTAAGTACTTAAGTCGTTCACTAATAATTTATCCTCACAATATCCCTGAAAGATGAACAGTTGGTATTATCCAAACTTACAGATGAGAAAACAAAGCACAGGAAAATCAAGGTCAAACATACCCAATAAAGAGAGATGCCTATTTTGAGCATCTAGACCAGGCCATTGCTGAATATACAGCCACAACGTGGCTACAGCTGCAAGCATTCATGAGCAGCTGGAAGGAGCACCAGAAGAAAGCATAGTGAGCTCTTCCTGAGCAAATATTTTGCCATTCAAAGTTTCATTTAGGAGTTTTGTATAAAAGAAAGTAGTTTCCATACGTAGAAACATCAGGAATTCTTAACACACTTTGTGTGTTATTACTGAAAAAACTAAATGCATGTGTCTTGGAAGTTTTAAGAAGTGAATCAGGCCTACTCAATATATTTGGTTTCAAAGTACTTTTGCAGGAACTTAGTATTTTTAAGTTACGTAGGAGTACTACAAGTTCAACCTGTACAAAAATTATCTCAAAGAACATCTTATATACAAGTGGGCAGAATTTGCTAACTGATTTTTGGAGCTGATAAATCTAAAAGTGACTAAGCAAGTATGTCTGATACTTCCAAAGTGTTATTTTTGTATAATTATACCTCATAAAAACCCCTGAGCACCGCCTTGTAACAGAACAATGCGGAACAGGACAAACAGTCCTCCACAGCACTGACAACTCGGAGTGGATATAAAAAGCTACATTAGGCAGACTGCCTTGTGCTCTTCAGCTACACTGTACTGAATCCTTCCTTCCCAGGAGGAAGGAGGTAGGTGTGATTTGAGAAAACAGCACTCACAAAGGATGATGACTACTCTCACAGGTGCCATCCCAATGTTCTTTTCCCCAGAAGAAGCCCCTGTGCTCTCTCACAAGTGATTCTCTCCAGGTTCTTCCATCCAGGGGCCTAAGGAGAGGGTATAGCCAGCTTGGATTTTCTCCCATTTAAATACAGCCCCCCATGACAGGTAACATTAGTCTCAGGACACATAAGTGTCCTTTTATTAAGTTGGCACCTCAGAGAGTACAAACAATGGAAGGAGTTCAGTTAAGTGAAAATCAACTTGGCTGAAGTTTTCAGACAACAAAGAAGAAAATTAATTTTTTGCAGTATTTGTCTTCGCTGCCTGTCCCATTATCAAAATTTGCTAAACTCTGCTTGAGAATATCAAACTCTATAGTACAATAGTCCTGATAACTTCAGTGTTGAAAGGGCAGCATTTCAAAAAGCAGAACCCCCTTAGAGCTTGGTTTCTGAGGCTGGTACTCCAAATGAATTTTCCATTTCAGCAGACAAGTAACACAGTACTTTGAGCAAGTTTGCTTTCACTGCGTTATTTCATGATTTACAGAAAAGGCATTTTATTGACAACAAAATTACAATATTTAAGTCTTTACCCCATATAAGGCTACATGTTATCTGACATCCATCAAAGACCAAGAGGTATCAAGAAATGTTAACTTACATCACTTGTGTGTGACAGAAGGACAGTGTCAGCGAATATGACAGGACAACAGCATTAGTACTCACACACATCCTTCTGCTCACAGAAAAGTTAAATATAATATGTTTCCTAACCAGAAACATCTAAGAAATCAGTCTGTACCTAACACACAACCCAGACTGCAAATTCTTTGCTGGGTTTATTGTATGTGGGTTTTTCCCCACCAGCAGGAGGAGCTCATTGCTTTGTTTGGTCTTGGGTAAAACATTGTCCCACAAACATCTCTGCCTCTAAATTGGAGAGCCATGGACTTCACAGATGGGCCACTTGGCAAATAAGGAATTGGCTGGATGGTCGAACAAAAAGATTTACAGTCAATGGCTCAGTGTCCAAGTGGAGACCAATGAAAATTGATGTTCCTCAGGGGTCTGTTTGGGACTTTAACACTACTGTTTGGGTATGGTTTAACACTGGACAGTTGGACTTGAGTGCAAGTTTGCTGACAATACCAAGCTGTGTGGTGAGGTTGACATGCTGGAGGCAAGAGAGGGACCTTGACAGGCTTAGGAGATGTCTTTGTGAAACTCATGAAGTTCAGCAAGGGTGAGGGTGATGAGACACTGGAACAGAGTGCACAGAGAAATTGTGGATACCTCATCCCTGAAAGTGTTCAAGGTCAGGCTGGATGGGGTAAGAGGACTGGGACTTGATGACATTTAAGGACCCTTCCAACCCAAACCATCCTATGATTCTATGATTTACTAAACAAAAATTGTATTAATTCAGTTTGTTGAGGGTTTACAGCCTCCTTTGCTACCCCTGAAGAAAGAGCAATTAGCAAAGAATTTAGGATGTATGAAGGTTGACCTGGATGGGAAGGAGGGAGGAGGAGAAAAAAAGAGAAAAAAAAAAGAGAAAAAAAAAAAGAGAAGAAGGAAGAGGAAGAGAAAAGGAAAAGGAAAAGGTCCCCCAAATCAACAAACAAAACCCAAGGAAAAACAGCAAAGGCAGTATGGTTACTCCAGCAATTTCTCGGGGGAAAAGTATCAAACCAAAACAAACTAAAACAAACCAAAACAAACCAAAACAAAAAACAAAGAACAAAAAACAAACAAAAAAATCACAAAGAAATAAACAAACAAACAAAACCCCAACAGTAACCTAAACCACACATTTGGGGGTTCTCAGGACTACTAGGGAAACAAACAAACAAACAAACAAACAAACAAACAACCCACAACCAAACCCTGAAGCAACTGCCTGATGTCAGTTCCTGAGTTAACTACCTGAAGTGACAGCATCTGGGTTTTCCCTCCTATATAGTAAAAAAGCCATAGAAAGCCATAGAAAGTTAATTTTCTGAAGTTATAGCACTTGAATGATTAAAAAAAATTCAGTTTGGGTGTTCTAATAATAACATATTCAGTTAAAACATAAAGATCTCATGCCTGTTAATAAGTGTAGAAATATGGAGAAAAGGAATGTTTGAGCTGGGCATTAAAAAAGAATCCTCAATCACTGAGAAGTGAAAGGTTCCCTCAAGGTTTCTATTACTGTTTCTCAGCATGTCTACACATGCAGTAGCAATTTGGTGCTCCCAAGCAAAAATACTGAAGGTTTAAGGTCAGTCTCTATTGTCCTAGTAGGAGAGAGAAGATAAAGCACTGAACAGCAGCTATCTTCAGTTATCTAGGATTACACAAACCTGAAGGATTCCTTTTTATTTCAAACCCATGCTGGGTAAATTGGGTTAGCTCTTAAATCAGAAGACTCTGTTACACACCTTTCGGCAGATACATCATTACAGCTGTCACTGCAATTGTTTTCTTCTATTTTCTTTAGAAACCATAGGCAATTGTACAATTTTAGAAATTTCCTCTATTACATACAGATACCTGTTTCTCTTCCCTCTACCTGATTTGAAAGACAATAGATAAACTCCCTTATTCAAGTGAATACATGATGCTTTCACCTTTTTCTTTATCTTCAAATTTCTCTTTTTTACCTCTTCCTCCAATTTCTATTAAAAAAAAAAGTGCAGCGGGATCCTACCTGCTTCCCTTAAAGTATTTCAAAATCTACTAATTTTATTCCATATTGTGGGCACAGCACTTCCAACTACATCTGTACATTTGGTATTTACTAAGTCAGTCTGTGAAAAAGACAGAGACGTGTCAATTTTTCTCTGTCACCTCTTACATCCACATGAGAATGGACATAAAATGTCCTCTGGAAAGGCCATCCACTTACATTTTCCTATCTTGTATATGCACCTTTGCCAGGATCAGTCCTGTTAATCACTGTTGCACCAGAATACCAGTAAGGAGGGCTTGTACAACAGCTTTTTAGACTTACCCTGCCAGTGTCCAAGTATTTACCTGACTCTCAGTGAGTCACTACCTTGTGCTCACCCATCTCATTAATTTTCATCTACTAAACTTTTCCTGACCCCAGCGTAAGCCACATTTTCATTCTGCCTAATGAGTCACCCTGCCATTTCTCTCTGGAGCGCTTTCTCCTGGCTGACCCTTATGCAGGGAAGCAAAATGCAATCAAAGCCTTTAAACAGCATCCCCGTCATCCTTCAAATTCTTCATGAAAATACATCTTCTGTAGTCTTCTAAAAACAAAACACCATTGCGCTAATGGGGCCACTGGTTACCCAGGACTACTCAGTGACTACTCAGCACTACTGATTTATACATATGGTTCTTCCCAAATTACCCTCCTAAAAACAAGAAACTCCCTTGTCATCAGGCTTCCTGAAGCTACTAAGCAAATGCATTTTATTTACCTGTTGAATCCCTCCATAATCCTAAAATTGAAGCTCTCTGGTTGGTTTAAACTTTATTTGTAAACACAGCCTATATGATTGTATAGACCTCTGGCTACTGTCACATTATTACAAATAGCTAGCTGTTGCAGCCTCCTGCTCCTGGGTTATAAAACCGATTTGATTAAAGAGAAAATTATAGCATCTCAATTCTCTGAATAAACTCAATGGATTAACGGAGACTGAGAACATTTTGGTAAAGGTATTAGCAAACCATGCCTAGTGTAGCCACCACTTTGACAATTTTTCTGCAACTTCAGTAATTCTTTTAAAGATTCCTTTTGGAGTTAAAATCATTTGCAGTGATCTTTCTTTTCACATGAAACCAAGAGCTAAGGACCAATTTAACTCACTAAAGAGGTAAGGTGACTAATTTAGCACTAAAACTACCTCCAAAGTATCTTTTGCAACTCAGTTACCTAATCGTGAAGGGGGCTACCTTCCTCTGCGGACTAGAAGGGAAGTATAAGCAATTGCTTCACCTAATGCAGGTACTTGCACCAAGTGTGTGAAAGCAGGTAAGGTGAATATATGCCTCATGCTTGTGCCATCAAGCTTAAACCCAAAGTCTATGCGTTCCATAAATAAGAGGCAATTAAAATCTCAGCATTAACCATTTTTTTTAAATCCTTTCATCATTTTAGAGGATGAGTAATAGCTTCAGACCCTACTCTATGATCACAAATCTACCACATTTTGGAGAAAAATAGTAAGTCACAGTGCTTTTGCAAAAATGTGGAATAGGGTAATTTCAGACTGACGATACATGCTGGAGACATGTTTGTCTCCACATCAGCAGAGCACAACCCAGTTCAGCAGGTTGAGGTAGATGAAGAATGGAATCTGTGAGAGTCCTTGTTCTGAGTGTGAAGCTGAGCTCATTAAGACATGCCTGAAAAGTCCCAGTTTCTACACAGAATTCTAGCCTGGGCTTGTCACTTGTTTACATCAATCGAGCCCTTTGGCCTATTCCTTTCTCTGTCTATTTTATTTCATCACACACAGGGAGTAGTCACTGACCTCATTTGGACTACACTTTCCTCTCAATTGACTTTGAAGAAAAACCGTATCAGCATCAATAGGCAAATTTACTGGTATTCACCCAAGCATGACAAAAGGTAAGAGCTCGTGTTCCCCTGCCCCGCATTCATCAAAGCCAGAGAGACACACACAAAAGAAAGGGCACACTCCAATGACACACACCCAGTGATGGGAAACCTGCCACAGCATCAGCCCAGTGCTTCTCGGTCACAGCACATGGCAGTCACACATACTGCTTAGCTTAACCCCTGGAAAGCTGATGATTTGCTGTAATGCATATTTAGTAGCCACAGTCCCTGCAAGAAACAAATTTTGTCCAGTTGGGCAGCTAGGTTGGTCATGCCCACCTTTTCTTTTTAACTGGCAAATAATTAATTTGATAAACACTATCAATATTCAAACACCTTCTTGATTTCAGGAGGGGAAAATACAAATATTTTAGATTATTTCTATTTTTTAGTTAAAAACAGACTAGAAAGTAGAATATAGAAAGACTAGAAAAGAGAAATAAGAGAACAGAATGGAAAGTGCTGAGTCTGTTGGTCCAACATAAGTGTTACTATTTTGGGGGTTCTTCTTATCTGATTGAGGATTCAGAGAAGCTCCCTTTTTCATCTTTTCCTTTGCACTGTCAGTGGTGATAAAGGAATGAAGTGGGGGGAAAAAAAGGTTACTCTGCAGTGTTGAGCACACCACTGACTTTACAGGAGAAAAAGGAAAAACTGTCACCTAAAATTTGGTGTCCTGCTCAGAAGCAAAGCCTCTGATCTGTGCCACCCTGCAGAACCAAAGAACAGACCTACCCAAATAACTCTGCGGAGTGCTGCTCATTAAAGGGAGCCATCTCGGAACGGGGGGAGAAAGAACTGGCAGAAAGAACAGAATAGTCAGAGGAGCCCAGGCAGCAACAACAACAACAAAAAAGCCACTTCTGTGACTCGCAAAAGAAGAGATTTCTTCTCTCTCCCCTTTCCAAAATTAGTAATTTTGTAGAAAGAAAAACAACTGGATAAAGGAGAGAACTGAACAGTGATCTAATGTATGACAGGGAATCAAAAACTCAAGACAAGGCAAGGCATGAACTAAAGGATTAAATGGAAGGACTGTGCTGGATTAGGCATTTCTGTGTCTGGTGGGCTTGCTCAGCATTTGAATCTGCTGAAACACTTCTGGTACTTTTGGAGGGGATGTGGGATTGAGCTGGGCCTGTTCAAGCCCTTAACTAAGATGTGTGTGGCCTCAAAAGGGTTCATACCAGCACAGCACAGGGGAATGAATGAGCAGAAACTGCTTTTTTTAATTGGTAGAGCTCCCTGAAACAGTGTGTACTGTGTATGGAAAATGTTCTGTTTCTGCAGCTGACAATGGCAATTCCAGACAAGAAACAGTGAGGATGTGGGTGCTTAATGGCAAAATGTTGGTTCTGCAGACTTCAAGTTAAGCTGCTTCATAGCATGGCAATTTTAACTTCAGCTATTTTAACACTGTTGCTAACACCTTGAAATTTTACATACTACAAAACCTGCATTTTTTTTTGTTTCCTGCCACACATTCAAATCAATATGCAAGTGCTGTAACCCTTGAGCAATGACTTTCTGACATCTCATCTGTGTGTCCCTCTGCAGCACGTCTGTAGAAGTCACACAGACTGATTCCATTCAGAGATCCTGCCACAAGTCCCCTTGTATTCCTAAATAGCAGTATATGTTCCTCATGCATTAACCCCCCACCACTGTATCCTTTAATTTTTTTTTGCTTCACATGCTTGACATGCCTGGCCAGCTCTAATGATCCATGGGATGGTGGAGCAGGGAAGAGGCTGTGGAATTCCTTGGCACTGTCGTGGCAGGAGCCTTTGTAGGAAGCATGAGCTCATGCTACACCCTTGCATCCACTGCTTTCTGTCATACAGCTGTCAGTGTATCTCACTGTATGGACTGAAGCACGGGGACTTCATGAATTACAGAACTTTGATGTGGTATTTCTGAAAAATCATGAGACCTGACACTTGGTCTTGTTTACCCCCTCACCACCGTAATTTTCAGTCCTAGCTTGTGACAAAGCACCAACTAGCAAATCCTGGGAAACATCATACTTTTATGGACTAAAATGTCATGCTTAACCCTATCCAGGAGAGTACCCAGCAGAAATTCTCAGAAATTTCCTTGGAAAACAATCAGCCCAGCTCCAAAAGTACATTTGGAATAGCATGGTACTGCATCCTTGTGAGTAACCAGAGATGAGGCCTGCAGAGATCACCTGTGGTTTCTATTCTCTTTAACAGGAAGATCATTCATTTCATAATGACCACCACTATCAGAATGCATGTCAGTGTTCAGATGAAGAGGACATAAAATGGTAAAAATTATGGTGAGATGAGAACATTTTTCTAGTTCTGAGAGGACAGACTGAGGTAGCTATTTTGTGTCATTTACATCACTCTCTTCTCAGTTTCATAGCCATGTGAAGCAAAAGGAAAGGATGAGTGTTTGTTCCAAATTTGTGGACAGATCTAAAATTAAAAGCCTAAAGTAAGACTGCAGCACCAGAGCTGACCATAAAAAGCATGCCTGGGGGACGGTGTGCCCAAAGCTCTGCTGCTCCCAGTTATGGCAGTATCCCGACTCCATTATCAGCTACAACTGGCTGATAATGCACCTGAACCCACCCAAGGGACTAACCCAGTGACTTCTCTAGTTTATCACCTTCTCTTTCGATAGATGGCAGTCAACCGGGACCACACCCCTGCCTGACCCACAGCTCCCTTCTCCCAGCACATTTCCCAACAACTGCATAGGGGTTTATGCCACTCAGGAAGACGGGACACTGCACAGCTCCAAGCTGCACATCACTGCACCAAATCACAAACATGTGCATGTGCATTCCATATATTATCATTTTTCTAGATATTTCAAAACCATATTGCTTGATCTTATCCCCCAGTGATACCCATAATTGCAAAAATCTCAAGTGTACACTTCAGCTATCTTTATCTGTCTGTCACTGAGTTTTTTTGGGGTTAGTGTTTCTATAGCACCATAGAAGTCAATGTGTAGGACCAGGTTGCTCACACAAGCCTCAAGAAGAACTGTTTTATTCACTGATTGAGGAAATTGTACCTGATGTGTGTCAGGACAGGGTCCTATCTGTGTTCCAGTTGGTAACACCTAAATTCTCTGCCTCAGGAGAAAAAAGTAAACAATCCACCATGCTATGCTGCTCTTCAATATGCAGAAAGCTGGTTGCTTACATAACCCTCAGTACTTGAGAAGCCCTTCATTTGTCCACCTAAGTAACCTTTTATTCTCAGAGCATTCCTCACCCATCTCCCTCCAAGTGTGATAAGACAAGCTACTACTTGCTGCTTTGCATATTAGCAGCATACAAAGACCCTGGGACATTTCCTGCACCATTTTTTGATTAGAGGAAAAGATTTTTTAATCTCTTTTGGACTTAGCAATTATCCCAGGTACTAGGTTGACCTAAATCAGTAGCAGCAACAAGACCATCTAAAGTTTTACCTGACACAGCACTACTCAAACCAAGGGTGTAATTCTAAGTGATGCTTACTATGGCATGGTGCAGTGCTGGTCAGCAGCTGGCTTGCAAATTGACTATAGGTCTGTAGATCAAATCAAACATTTTAATTATCTTGTATTTTGCATGAAATCATTACATCTCCTATAATCACCACCTGTAAAATTACTGTAGGGATAGGGAACTTTATAACTGTCCCTGAGGCAGCCAGGCATTTTATTCTGCCTCCTTGGTATCATTCATGTCTTACATTCCTATTAAGCAGCCAGGTCTGACACCTGCCTCTTTAACCCACTCCCACAGATAACCACATACATCTGCATGTAAATGATTAACACTCCCCACTTGTGAAGCCACACATCTTTGCGCTCCAGTGAGAATAACTGCTTATACCATTGCAAATAATAAAATGTGTCATTCAATCCTTGTAATAAAAGCTTAAACTCCAATGCGAGGTGACGTGGGTGTAAGTCAACATCAGCAATTTGGACTCAAAGGTAGTTTAACGCTATTCATAGGTTCAAAGATGAGTAAATCATCTCTTCTGGCTCCTATACTCTGCCATCATCCTAGTATTCAGACTTCTGCCAACAGTAACCTATTACACACCACTCAAACCCCACAGGGATCATTCCTCTTTGTCTACTTTCTCCTCTTAATTTTGGCACATAAATTACACTAGCTTTGGTTGACAGGGAAAAATGCAAAGCTGATGTGTAGAACAGTGTAAATAACCTATATATAATAGCTTTAAAAAAATTTACTTCTTCAGTCATCCTTATTGTTGGGCACATGTAACTTCACGGAGGAGTACAATATTCCAGAATACATTTACCAGTGAATCTCATCCAACTGTAGTGTATCTGTACTTCCACCTTTTAAACAGTGAAGGTTTCTAACATACTTTAAGGCAAGCGTTCTGCCCTCTGCCACAGATTTCCAACCCTGAATTTATTACCTCCAGAGGTGCACGTTTCTCCTAACTGTATCCTACCATGAGATATTAATACAACCAAGGGAGAAATACTGAGGAAACACAGACATTGTTTTAAATTGGGCTGGAATTATTTAGTTGGAAAACAGTTTTTCTTTGTATTTCTTCATTCTCATAGGATAGTATGATTTGTTGCTAGTTTTAAAAATCTATTCATAGATCCATGATGCATGGACCTTCCCTTCCTCCACTAGAATATGTTCTTAAACTGAGCTCATACTGTATTTTACGCTTCACAACTACTGCTAGAAATGTTCCTGCTCTTTTCCCAGGATCAAGCAAGCCTTCACTAGAGGGAATGCTTACAGGTAAAGAAACCGGATCTACCCTCAAAGTGCTCCTAATTCTGAGTGCAAGAGCAGTGACATATGGTTCTTGTACCTTTGTGATGCCGGTTTTTTAAACAATAGTACTACTATAATCAAATCAAACTGGTAAATTTACTGAAACAACAAAAGGAAAGGACATTCAGAAAGATAGGCGAGTATCCCCTTACAGGGAGGAAGTGCCATACCAAAGCATTTCAAGTGTTATCCAACTATTACTTACACAGACCTTTTTGTGAAAACACTCTCATTGTCTGCAGTTTATCAGCCTTGCCCAACCTACCCAAAAGGTGATCTAAGGGCTCATATGCCATTTCCATGGAAGATGGGACATTAAAATAAAATATATTCCAGCTCTTTGATTCCCATTGATTTTGTGGGTAATACAATAACCAGAATGAGATAGCTGAAACCAATAAAAACTGATTTATAGCATTAAAGGCATTCTTTATAGCACTTATTTATGGTACATTACATCTGAAATCCAATTTCACAGGCTGCTGTTTGAAACTTTCTGTTCAATCATAAATACACTACATTCAGCATAGCTCAGTGCCACAGAGTCAGATTACACAAATGCCTGTGCTCCCAGAAGGAACTGCACTTCTGCTGTAAATGAGTTTGACAGTAATTTTTCCCAACCAACCTCCAACCAAAAAGTTCCAGGCAGCACTCAATAAATTCAGAATATATGGTTACTCCTTTAGTCATAATAAACAACTATTTATTAACGTATTACAGTTATTGAAAAGGCATTAACAGAAATCACAGAAAACAAACCTGGCATATGTTGCATGATAAACTACTGAGTGCATTTAAGCATTGTAGCAGGGACTCTGTGTGAAAGGCACACACAAGCAGGCAGGTGTTCCTTTCCCATTTATGGAGATGGGAATGCTACAATCCTGCTGGTCTAATTTTCGAAGAGTGACAAAAGGAGCCTCCTCAGAGTATCTCAAAGCTGTTCACTTCAAAGGAACATACCACATTCGGGTCACTTACTGTAATCACTGTCAAGAAAAGGGCAAAAAATCAGATCTGACTTTTACAGAGACACTGTCATTTGAATCTGGAGTTAGTTCTCATTTATTTGAAAAGACTTTTCCCTGAAAGTAAAATCACTGCAAACTATGTATGCCAGGCTTTACACAAATCTAAGTTGAAAGATGTTTTCTCTCTGTCTCTGATATGATGGCAGCAGACTTTGTCTTTGCATGATGTTTCCTTTCTTGGTTAAAAAAGATTATTTTTGAAGATGTAACTACACTGACATGTTACAAAACAGAGTACCTGTAGTGTTACTACTTTAAAAACTAATGGACAAAAAAAAAATCATATTGTGCCATATGATATTTTTGTCCTCTAGAGACCCAACTCCACAGAGAAATAGAACAAGACAAAATTGTATCTCCAAACATATGGGAGTACTTCTGATCTTTGGCTCCTCAGCTATAAAGCCACAGACTCCTGCAGGGAATAAAAAAGATATTAATATTGTAGAAGCAGACAGTGGCTGGAGACCTAGTGAAAATAACAAAAAAACCCTGTTGACTTGGAACACGTTCTCAGTGCAGGGAGGGGAGGATGGGAAAGAAGAACCCAAGCCCCAGGTTACCAGCTGAGAGCAGACCTGACCTGACACATGTATTTTATTCAAACTTCTACTGGAAGCAGAAGGGAGGGGAGACACTTTCAGTGAGGAAACTTGTGACTACAAAGCATTAATAATTTAATGTCCAGACTTTCACCTTCAGAACACCAATTCAAATCTGATCGATGTCAGCAGTGGCCCAAACTTATTAAGTGACCTGCACATTGAAACGACCTGATACACTTAACTGGTTTCTAGTCTATATGAAATAAAGCTGGCCACTACCTTTGACATTCATAGAAAACTTTACAATGGTTGAAGGCAACAGATGAGAAACACTCCCCCAGAACTGTCTCCCTCTTAGTGCATGCTGGACAGCTCCCAGGAGCAACACTCCCTCATGCCATAAACAAAAGGAACCTACCTGGCGTTAAAGCAATGTAAAGTATATACCAATGAAAATTTGTCAGTGTGTGGTATTTTTTCCAGAGAGTCACTACTGAATAGCATGGATGTTTATTTAATTTTCTTTTGTTTTGGGTGGTTTTGTCGCTGAAGGAAAGTTTTGGCCACTAAACCCACGTATTGAGACTGCACAGTTGGCTGATGTGGATATGAGCAACCATTTGATATCTTGGGTTCCTCTAGATTACAACCCAGATCCTACAGCTGTAACATAGTGGAACCACGGATAAAAAGGGGCAGAATGGATAAGAACTGCAGGTTCCATTATCCAGGTCCTGGTCAAAGGCAGAAAAACCTTCTGTTTTCCTCGACATCATGTAAAATGACTTGTACCTAAGAAAATATGTAACTTTATACCATCTGAGAAAGCTTCTGGACCTAAAACATAGACTTTTGAGCCTTATCGAAAAGAACATTTATATACATTTCACTGAAATGAAACAATATCATATCACCTATTCTGAGTTTTCATGAAATAAAATTAACTAGGCTTGATCACAAACTATTTACACTCAAATTGAGATTTCACTTCAAGACAAGGCATATCTAAGTACGTATTTCCAATTTTAATGATGTCTCCAGACCAAAGCCCCTTCCATAGTCTTCCGGCATAAAATGAGCAGTACTCCTACAGAAATTATTTTTGCAAATTTTCAGCAATCCAGTGCTCTGCTTACAATGCAGTTTAATTTGTAAAATAATTTATGATGAGTCTTCTCAGTATATTAAATGCAGCATGCCAGCACTTTGATGACCTTTCCAATGAAAAAATGTCCCCACCCAATCCCCCAACAAAAAACCCTAAAAATTCTGTGATCTATCTCAAGGACAGATTAATAGGGGCAGAATAATTTTACTAATTAGAGAAAACATTTCAGCTAGTCGATCAAAATTTTAAAAGGTCGCTAGAAATACTTAAATAAATTTACAAAATTAAACACATTATTGTATACAATGTATAAAGCTTGGAAAAATATTTCAAATACGCATATTTCTGAATTCTGCACTAAACCATTCTAATGCGAAAAGAGTGAAATTGATATTTGATAGTTCACTGACAAGTCCACTGATAATGGTAAAAGACATGAGAATATTACTTAAGCAGATACTTTACTAAAATTATAAATTATGTTATATTTTCATGCTTTTCCCATAAGGGAAAATTTTCCCAAGATCAAATTCAAAGATAATACATTTAAGTCCAACTAAAGGAACTTTAAAAAAAGATCAAATACAATACATTCCTACAAGATAAAGAGCAAGCTAGGCTGCTATAAACACAAAAATACAATCCTAAACCATTATGGAATATGACAACACCTCGAAATTACCCAAATGTCTTTTTGTTATTTTCTGTTAAATATTTTTCTGATTTCTGTTAAATATGCATTTTTTGAAATGCATAGCTCCTTACACATGCAGAAAGTGATAAATGTAATGCTGATGCAGCTGTAATGCTTCACATGTACACACAGCTTTTCTGAAAGGATACCTGAATAGGAAATTAATAGCATAACAGACACCAAAGTTAACATCTCTCAAAATCTAGCTCTACCCGCTTAACCAAAGAAAAGCAATAAAGAATCACAAAATGGAGTCAGCTGCAGAAGAAATTCAAACTTCACTGTTCTGCCTCTGGGGTAGACAGATGGGCGGATAACAGGTCACACTAAACCTCTTCAGCAAATCCTTAGTCTCCAAAACAAGGGCAATCAAAAACCACAAGTATTTTCCTTACTTATCCTTTGTGTTCACTGTTATCAGGTTTCAGTAAACTTACTAAAAAAGGCAGAAAAATAACTGAAATGAAAACATAATGTCTGGATAAGACCTCTTGAGTTCTCAGATTCACTTTCCTTGAATAACAGCTACCTCTCCCATGCTCCCTCTCATGAATGGATCATACTCTGTTTCAAAACCAGCCAAGAGGGCAATTGGACATAAAATAAGTGTACAGCCCAGGACAGATGTCAAAGATATGCTATATGTGAAGCCAGTATCTCTCACAAGAGATATTCAAAGACGAAGAAAAGAGGCACATTTTACATTTTACACTGAAGGATGGCACAGAAATCTCAGAGTATGTTACCTAGAATCACATCTAACCTCAGAGATGTCGGAAGCCAGCATCTGATTCTCTGTCCCATCAGTAGCTCCATTTTCTTTTGCATTCACCCCATCCAGCCCAGACTGGATGAAGCAAAATGTTTTTTGGGGGGATTTTCAAAGCACGCAAAATGGCTCTGCTGCAATAAAAAAGAACAGGACTTTGTAGCAAGAAACTGAGTAGGCAGGTGAATGCCACAGCAGGCAACAGGTAGTCACATGGCCATACCGGAGAGGGCCAAGTCTGCCCAGGCAGTGTCAGAGAAATGCATGGAAGAGGAAGATGAACCATGTGCCTTTTTGTCCACAATTCTGTCTGAGAGCAGTTCCTACAGTAAACCATCCTCAAGCAAGGTGAACCCATACCTGGTTAAACCATTTGCCTCCAGGAATGTGATGCATACCCCAGGAATGCTTCCCTCTGGAAAAGACAAGTGACTGCTACAATGACTTCACCATCAAAACTAGATGCCTTAGAAACAGGACAAAAGGTGGAGAGATGGTCCAGGGCCAGCACGAGAAGCGCATCAAAAGCACTGGGAGGAAAATTTTTGTATCTCTTACATCAGCCCAGAATTGCACAGTCTCAAAATCGTCTGGGGCTGCAAAGAGGAAAGGGGCACAGACTCCAAAAAGGCCCCTCAGTGCCCTCCTGCTTCATACTCTGAGACAACTGGAGTCTGACAAGTCATTAGCTGGCAAAAACCCAGCCCAAACCTTTTTACTCTTATTTGGTTTCAACTTTCAGGGAAATCTAAAACGTATCTTTTCCTCAAGTTCTAAAAGACAACTAAAAGACCTTTGCCAATGTTTTCCCACGGATATGTGGAGGAAAAGTGTGAAAATCACAGTACTAAAAGTACACAGCACTCACAACCCGAATTGACAGTACTACCTCCCATAAAAAGACCATTCTTGCATTAAAGTAGAAGTATAAGGAAAGAAGATATAATGCACCAATAAAAAGCAAATTTAAAACAGTATCCTAAATGCTCCAGAGCAAACTATTTTGATGCATATTACGCATTTTCCTCATTTTTCCTTTTCATTAAAATCTCAGTTCAATACTGTGCAATCTGCTACAGTTCAGGGACTGAAAAAATGTCAGTCTCAGCAAATCAGGGTTAAGATTTAATAGAATAATGTTGAAGCACATAATAAACAATTACAATTAGTAAAGCAAACTAGACTTTGTATTTCATTTTCATTTATTTCACATCTAAAGACTTTATTATGCTTTATTTACTAATTCATAAGATTGACAAATTTCTAAGGCACTTTAAATTATTGATTACCCTCATAATCTAAAGCCTAGAGGCTCTGAATTTTTTCATGTAACTCCTATCCAGCTGTTAGAAAGAGAAAAGAAGGGAGACTCCCCAGATCAGCCATCACTGTGCAACACAGAATCATCACAGAATCAGAGAATGGTTTGGGTTGGAAAGAACTTTAAAGATCATCAGGTTCCAACCTCCCTGACATAGTCAGGGACACCTTCCATTACAACAGGTTGCTCAGAGCCCCATCCTGCCCAGCCTTGAGCATTTCCAGGGATGGGCATCCACCTATATGAGACACATGGAAGTTTAACCTTGATTTTACAGTCTAAAATTAGAAATCTCGATAGTAGCTGCCAAGGGGAGCCAATCCTTACACAGTGAGTGTGGGATAGAGAATATTTCCTTTTGTTTCTGGAATACAGGTAATCACAGAGGGCCACATGCTATCATTAGAAATCTTGCATATTTGGAGGGCTTCACCACTTCTGCAAAATGTTATCAAATTTTAATGAAAGAATCTCTACAGCAGAGTGATTTTTTTTCTTATTAACCATGACAATTAAACGAAACATACTTGCTTGTTAACTCTAAATCTTTCAGGGAACATGTGTCATATTGTGAAAATTATGAATTTTCACTTTTAATTGATTTTTCCCTAATTATTAACCAAAGTGTTTCTTATGTGTTTCTATAAATGAAGTCCATTAACTCATTGCAATTGGGAAAGTTATTGCATGCCAGAAGTGCTTCATAGTTATTCTATCTTGATGAATAATTTTCATAGCCAAGTAGATCAAAGCCAATTCACTTAACTTTCAGTTAGAAGTATTTTTAAATGTTATTGTTTGCAGTAGTTGTATCAAATGGCAACCAACACACCCTGCTCTTTTTTGAAAGTTCACAACATCCCTTTCACCAGTCATCTTCTCTTCTATAATCCAGTGTTAAATATTTCTGAGGTTCTTTGGCTGACAAAACAAGTCATAACTACACAGAGAATATTATTCTAATATTCACAGATTTGCAAATATCTTTAAACCGCATAAACATTTTTTCATATTTTTAAGCCAATTTTTAATGTTTATGTCATCATTAAGCTCATAGGGGCTTGAAACGATTAAAAGAATAAAAATAAGTATCTGACTTCAAGTAATGACCTGCAAAAACTGCACAGAGGTGTGTAATCAGTGCAAGTGAAGCCAGTACCTGAGAAACAAGTCTTAGTAATCTGTCAAAGGCCTTCTGCTGAACAATGAAGCTCTGTGGAGCTGTCTTGCAGTTAGGGAAGTGAGATCACATTCCTGTCGTTAACTCCACACTACTCACTAGGATTTATTTGAGTTATACTGCTTGAACTCTGACTGTAGGAGCAGCAATGTACAACTGGTCAGGTATAAGCTCACTTTGACTGTGCCTTTCTAATGTGATGGCACACATCTGTACACAGAGGTTGTGTACAGCAACCTCTGGAATTTTCACGGAGGTTTGTATTGAAAATTCTCATCCCATGTACAAACCCTTTGGATACCAACGATTCATTGCCAAGAAGCTTCACTCGTCCCCACTCTATGCTCTGCAGTTTCTTTACTGCAGAACTGAAGATGCAGGGAAGAGATTGACCTTCTCTGATGATTTCCCTGGAGCCATAGGCTATAAAATGTTGCTACTGAAGTTCTCAGGGTCCAAGGAGAACTCATATTGCACTTTTTTCTTTTCCTAACAGATGGCCAGCAGAATAACCCGGACACAACTGACAGAAGGCTGACAAGGTGAAGAGCAAGGCATGAGAGTGCCAATTTTTTTAAACTGAACAAAACACATTTTCGGGCAAGTCGTTTTCCTAAACAAAACAAACACTGAAACTGCCCATTATGAAAGAGAAATGTTCTCACACAGAGCAAGAAATCTAGGAAGCAGCATTTCAGCCCATGAATTTTTAAATATTCTTTTCTCCAAAACAAGAAGAGGGAAGGATGAAGAGTTTGAGTTCCTGCAAAACTAAATTCAGAAGGAGGAATTGAAGGATAAGTTCCTATTTCACAAATAGGTGCTAAAGTAGGATGGTAAGACAGTTCAAACTGAATTGCACAATAGCAAACAGTCTGCCCCTAGGCAGAGGCACTGTGGAGCCTGCAATTTATGCCGTGAGGGAAGAGAACTGCAGAAGAAAAACCTCATGAAATCGAGTGATTAGTCAATAAAATGGCAAATGAAATTCAGTGTAAACAAATGTGGTGCACATGGGGAAAACAGTAATCTGAACCATGCATTCAGCCTAGCAATGAGATCTTAATGGGCTGTTTCCACTCAGAAATGAGACTCTGAGATAACAGGAATTTTTATGAAAACATAAGCTCTGGACCAATCAACTGCATTTACTCCAGGGTTGGTGGGTCACCCAAATCAGATGCCTTTCTTTTCAAACAATGTATTCAAACGTCTTTCTGCAACACACTTCCGTTGCAAACATCAGATTCTAAGGCTTGGGCTATAATTTGCTTTGTTATTTCTGCAATATAACCATAATCACACTAGAAAGATTAAAATGCTTTATTAGGCCTATTTAGGTAAATCCTGCTATGCAGTTTATTATCTTCAATTAATATCATGGTAAATTATTCTTCAGCCATCCTCAGCGTTATCTTAAAAATAACACCAGAACACTCAACATTATTTCTCCTTTTTTAAAAAAGTGCAAACATACCCAGGACTTACCATTCACTTAAAGTGTTTTCCATACTACCTTGAAATGCTTATTCATTTAAAAACCACTCCCTGGAAACCTTTCACAAAACAAAGGAACACTGCTTATTTGGTTAGGCAGAGGAGTAATGCATATTTACAGAACTGTGAGACTCAAATACTGCTGTTGCAGCAAAGCACAAAATTGAGGTCTCAGAGCACACTGGCAACCACACACTGACTCCTTTTCCATTGCCCCTGATTGGTACGAAAGAAGAGAAAAAGAAAGAAATGAAAAAATGTTTTGCACAAGTTTCGTGCTACTGAGCCTGTCAACTCTGTTAATCTCAGCAAAGAGAAGGGTCAGAGCAGCCTAGGAGCTATTCAAAGTGTTCAAAATCAGGTTGGATGGGGCCTTGAGCAACCTGATCTACTGGAAGATGCCCCTGGACATGGCAGGGGTGGTTGAACTAGATGAACTTTGAAGGTCCAACCTTCAAATGATTCCACAAATCCATGTTTCTGTTGAAATGAAGACTTAGGTAGCAACAACCCAGGAGGTCCATGCAAGCAGCCAGAGTCAGCAGAACAGAGCACACTTTTCCCACTCCCCTCCCTCACTCTCCTGCTCAGGGCAGGGGATTGCCCAAAAGAAGAGGAGGGAGCACAGTGGTAGGACCCCACTCTCCATTCCTCCCTTGTAACTCCATGGCAGCATTAGGACCACTGTTGAAAACTAAAACAAGTACAGGAAAAGCTGGAGTTAGAGGTTAACAGGAAAGGTGTAGCTCATGCCATTTGTCATACTATGTTTTGTCTTTTCCTCTTCCCAAACAACCGTCCTCCCCCTGCACAGAAAGGAAACCTTCTTCATTATAAGGTAGGTTCATGCCATGAAAAATCTAATGAGTGGATGAAACAGCAATTCATTATCTATTTAAATATTGCAGTGGGTTAATCCACCAAATAAAAATGGAGCATGAAGCAGATGGCCCTTTATAGTTCTCATGATTTCTTACATATTCCCTCCCAGTGCACAGTCATTCTTGTATTTAACATGAAATGCACAGCTTTCAACCATGTGCACATTATGCAACCATTCATACAAACTCATAAACGTTACATATTATAGAGTAATTAATTTTTTATGCCTTTTTTTAAAGGAAAACCTGTATCATGTCATGGTAAAGTATTCTCAGATGTCCTGAAATAACCTGAGGTAGCTGTCAATAGCAAATGATAAATCCACTAAACGCAAATATTTGTTCAACTTACTTTTTGGACATATAGTAATATTCTGGGTTCAAGAAATAACACAGGAAAACCATTTTGACATTGGATTTGGGTGTAATATTTCACGTGTTTAGTATCTTGCAGAACATGTGCCAGGAAAATAGGTATCTGAGCTCCTCTCGGCTTCATTAAAGCAATTACTGTTCATACTGAAATAGCAACTGTGTATAGGCAAATGCTGCTTTGGATTTCGCAAAAACACATTCTCTGCCACCAAAGAAAATAGAAAAATCAGTGATTGTGATTGTCTCTTAGTTGTTTGCATATGTGACAATCCAGTCCAAAGCTGTCCATATTCCTTGCAAGAAACAGACTATCCAAATATCTTAAGAAATACACTTCCTCAGTTCTGCGGCCCACATAAAGTGAAAAATTTCTAAAAATAATTTTTGTTATTAAAATGCACTGAGATGCTAACACACCGAATGCAATTAATATACCAAAAATTAAATCTGCTGTGTGCAAAAAGCCAACATGAGTCTTATACACCAACTAATCTCAATTACAAGTAAAGCAGCACTTACATACATATTTTGCAATGGAGTATTTTCCACTGGATAAAAAACAGAATGTAACAATTATCAAGTTTTATACTTTTGTTCCTTTTTTTAACTGCTGTATTGGTACTAAATACCACAGTGTAATCCAGTGTTCAAACAGTGCAGCACCCAGAAAAAGATAGGAATGCCTAGACAGAGCCTAAAGATCCTCCATGGAGAAGAAGCTGAGAGAAGCAAAGAAAAAGTCTGAAAAAGAACCTGGGCAAAAAGAAAAGACAAAGCAGGACAGGTCAGAAGTGCTTGGTAAAAGGCAGCAGAAATGGTAAATGGGCACCCAAAAGCACACTTTGTTCCAGAGCTGGAATTAACCCCAGGATTTCCAGCATGGTAAGCCAGTTTGTATGAAGCTATTGAAAAAGTCATTCAGAGAAAGAAGCTCCTGACTGTTAAATTAGGTTTAGCAGCAAAGCTCTGAACAGTACATCTCAAATTTTTTAATCCTTCTGATGATCTATTTCTGTACTGAATTATTTGCTCCTTTCTTTCTAATATATCTTCTAAAACTACTTGAAAGTGCAGGCATAAAACTGTGTTGAAACAACCTTGTGATGACTTTAAGTCAAGCACTCCAGAGATATGACAGCAGGAATCTGGTTTCATCTGCCAATTTAACTTACTCCCCTCCACGCACACAAACTACAATTTGGTCTTTAATTGTGCCATCAGAGTAGTTCATGGAGGTTGGATTCAAATGGTGGGATCTGTTTGCAGACTGATAGCCAACAAATTCCCAAAGCAGCAGTCTAGATGTACGTGACAGTTTCTGACAGGCACAGGAGGAGGTATTTGGCTTTTTAGGCAGACATTATGCAGTGATTGAAAACCATAATGTTTTTATGGTTTTCAATGTCAACTGAATGTCAACTGAAAACATCCTTAGGATAGGTAAAACCACCTGACAGGCACAGCATATGGACCATGCTGATACCTGCCCAAATACACCTCTTCACTACACCCTTTGCAAGAAAACTTGATGCACTGGAAAGTAAGTTGTTGTAGATGTTTTGTACCAAAGACATATAATGACAAAAATACTTATAGCAAGGTGTTAAAAGAAACCATTGTGGGGGGTACAAAAAGACATTGCACTGATCCTCCTATCAAAATAACATGTTTTTCAGATGGTAAGAATCCACATGAGGAAGCCCCCAGGCTAAGTCAATTCCTGAAGCATCTGAAGGTTGAGTCTGAAATGAGTAAAAAACTCTTAGAGTGCTCATAAGATTTCCTAGCATTACATGATATTTTACAAAGCAAAGAATTTTGAAACCTAGATCCTACTTGCCCATTTGTGATCAGCTCAAGCATAATAATTTCCCCTGTAGTTCCTCAGTGGCTCACTCCCATAGCTCACACCAGGCAAAACATTGCTGAGGCACCAACAGAACTCACAAATTTGTGAGGCAAACAAATCCTACTGTAGGAAAAGAAACTTTTTCTCACATGGCCAAGATTATAAAAATATACTAAAGTAATTCTGGAGAATACGCTGAAGAAGACTATCATAGCAAGTTATTATATTTAAGGGAATGCCATGCGATCTTGTGAAAAGGCAAGGAAGAGATTCGGTATAAAAAAATAGCAGGGGATCATTTAATTGGAGGCTGTGTCACAGGCACAAAAATTAAGTTTGCATGCTGCTTTTGCAAGCTTATTATGGTCTTATTATAATTTCTGTATTTGCAGCAAATTTTTATTAATATTTCATGCTATACTGAAGTGAGATAGATGCATTTAAACTGAAAATAATTGGTCTTCTGCTATATTTATTTATATTCAGCAGTTTATATTTGTTTTTTATTTCATATATTTAATTTGCATTTATTTTGGCTAGCATAGAATATTTAAAATGGGTATTATAAAGTCAAAGATATTCTTACAGTATGAAGGAGATTTAGAGAGGGAAATTTTGTCAGTTTAAAATTGGAGCAAGCATAATTGAATAATGAGGAGAAATCGGAACCATCTAAAAGAATTATAATTAGAGCCCAAGTCAAAGATGACAAATTTCACCATTTAGAGAGATCATGATGAAAATGGTAAATATGAGTTGTCATGCTTTAATTAAAAAGGAGTGAAAATGGCATGAAAGCATTCATTGTTAAAATGTTCTTAGCACTGTAATTATTTTTATTGATTAAAGTAATTATTAATTCATGAACAGGCTCTAAAATGTTGATACTGTAATTCACAAAATGAAGAAAGGAATATGCCATCTCATTTATTCATGAAACTCTTGCATTTCCATAAATAGATTTTTATAAATGCATGATAGCTAAAAAAAAAAAAAAAAAACAAACAACCCATAGGCCAACCTGAGACAAACTCCTGAACACATCCAAACTTACAGCGTGCAGAGCCTCACTGGGAAATCTACCCTTTGCTGTTTGCCCAGCATTAAATTACACCATTGCTCAGCTACTCACTGCATCTGAATGGCTTTTCAGCAGAACTGCCTTCAATGTATTAGCCTGGTGACAGGAATAATACTGATACATTACAAAAAAGGGCTCTCTTCCCTCAGATCTGTCCTATTCTTCCTCCTGGAGATTTTTTGTGCCTGGGTGGTAGAAAAAAAGTATGTCCATATTTCTAAAATGAGTGGGACATTTTAGATCTACATGCACAAACTGGATGACAGGGACCCCCTGAAAAAAACACTGCCTTGACACACACGAGCATGGCAGCTCCGGCCTGCATCAGCCTTGCTGTGCATATCGTGTTATTGAACAGCAAATGGCAGCTTCCCTGGAAGCACCAGGCTGACAGAGTTCAAAAAGCATTTGGACAATGCTCTCAGGCACATGGGCATGATTTTTGGGGTATCCTGTGCAGGGCCAGGAGTTGGACTTGATGATCCTTTGTAGGTGTCTTCCAGCTCAAGAGATTCTGTGATCCTGAATCCAATGAGTCTGTTTTTTGTATGGAGAGTCAAGGGCCATAATTCCCACACCCTGCTGATTGTAATTCAAAAGGCCTTATTCTCAAAAGGGCAAGGTTCCAAAATTCTTGTAAACTGAGTGTGGTGGGAGATAAGAACTCTGTGAGCATCTCTCTGGCTCGCTACTGGAAATAACCTACACACACCAGAGACAACAGCCATCCTCACAGAGTTGCTCTGGCATCTTCTATAACATTTTCCCTGTGCTAAGAATTTCAGGGTTGGCTGCTGACACCTGAGTGGGCAAAAGCAGGCACCAAGGGAAGCTCCTGCAGGTGCACAGAACAGGAATGCACAATCAGGTCAGCAGCTGGGCTGACTGGGTGACATGGGGGGCTCTGCACAGGGGGAGGGGGGCTGGGAAGAGGTGTTTATAATGCCCTGCAAGGCAGCCTAGGATGTCTAAATGTCTAAAGCCTTTTCTGCCTGGCTGCTGTACCCCTCAGACAAGTTGCAGGGCAGAGCTGTCATAAAACTGGCTTTGTGGTCTGTACCTTGTGTCACCTGACATGCTCTGAAAAGAACCTTGCAAGCCAGACTTCACAGTGGCCTGGGCGGGATCTGCTGTACTCAGCCAGTGTGACTTTAGATGTATTCCAAGGGTGGTCCTCCCCTTTGCTGACAGTCTGCAACTCTTAAACTCTTTCTTTTTATGTTTATTATTACTATTATTATTATTATGTGGGATGAGGTGAATCCACAGATACCCAGTTGTCCTGTGAAGAGGCACCATCGACCAGAGAGCAGCTGGAACAAGTGGATGAAGTTGGGACATCTGCATCCTGGTCCTTCTCCTGACTCTCCTTCACCTCTACCTCTAGTTTGATCTTTCCTTTTCCAGATAGTCAGTATCAGTTTGTCCCAGTGCTGCTCCATGTCTCTGAGGCACCCTGTGCAAATGCATTTCAGAAATGACTTCTCATTGATATTAATTAAGAGGACAGTTAAAGGACTGCACTGGGGAAATCTCAGCAGAGTAGTGCCAGCAGTTGCTTTGTCAAGCCAGCAATAAATAACTGCAGCAAAAAGCCAACTCACATGTATTTCTCCCTCAGCCAGGACATGCCTATGCAACATACAATTATCCAAAGCAGCAGCACACACATGACTACTGTAATCCCGAGAAGATAGAACATGTCCAGCAATTGAGAATCCTGAAGCTTGAACTTTTGCCCTGCAGAAGAGAAAACAGCACACATTACTGTGCTCTGTGCTACAAATAATCTCACAAGAGGCCTCATTCCTAAAAGAGGAAAGTTCTGAAATTCCTGGGAACTGGGTGTGGTGGGAGATGAGCAATCTCTCCTCCTATCTAGACATGACTATAAGCACCTCAAATGGCACACTGGTGGCAGTAACTTCCACACACTAGAGACAAGAGTTATCCTCAGGGAGCTGCTGCTGTTTCTTTCCCAACACTGCCTGCAGCCCTGACAAAGCCTGCTGGTTCCTGCAAAGCAAAACTGCCTGCACCTCCTTTCCAGCAGCCAAGGGCCCTCTCTCCTCCAGTGCCTGGCAAGGTGCTCTCCCTCTCCTGGCTCAAGAGCAGTTAGCTCCTCTGCACATCCTTCACATGCTCCAGAAGCACCACCAACAGTCACACTCATCCCACCATGGCTATCAGTCTGCTGGCTGAAAAGCCATCACAAGCAGAAGTGCCTGCAGAATCTCTCATGGGTTTTCATTCTTGCCTTGAAGCTGGGCTGTGCATGAGCTGAAGACAAATTCAGCACACACCTGTTCCTGACATTTGGATACTCACATCTGCACAAAGCAACCCTGACCAGTAATTGTACAACTGTGGCAGCAGCTGCACCCAAGACTCATCTAGGAGCTCAGCTGGTAGCAGACATTGTGCTGGACCATCTCTGTGGCTTTGTAGCCCATGCAAGGTATAAAATCAAGTGTCCTTGCAGTGAGGCTCTGACCAATCCCTTCCTGCTGCACAGGCTACAAGAAGTTAAAAGCTCAGCTCCCTAGGTCCTCACAGTTAACAGAGTAAGTTATACTAACGTTTTTCAGTTTCCTCCGAGTCTTCCAGGATCTTCTTTGTAACTTCAAGCATCTGCTGGGAATCATTCCCTGTTTTAGCTTTATATAAGGACATTAACAGAAATTATGAAGTTACATTTCACACAAATAACGTGGAAAAGGAAAGCTTGCTCTGTGAAGTCAGTGGAGACTCACAGATACTCACCCGTGGGATACAAGCTGGGAACTGGCACAGAATCCACCTGAAGAGCTGGAAAAGCTCTCTCTCTGGCCACATCTACAACCAAACACCCATGAGACGTATCCATTACATGCTCTCTTCACTGTCATACCTGAATACAGAATGTGTACAGAGGTGAAGTAGTGACAGGGCACACACCAGAGGCTGGCTAACCATTGCCAAGTGCTGGAGAACCCACTGGTAAGTTTCTGGCCCTACACTGTCACTCCCCACCTCTCTGCTTGTTAGGAAGCCCCTATCCTCCCCAAAGTAGTTGCACCCCCCTCCACATCTCCTTGTGGTGTGTCTGTCCCATGCTGCTCTGTGGAGCCTTTCTGGCTCAGCCAGCCTTAGCCCTGGCCTGCTGCTGCCAGCCTGGGGCTGGGTGCAGGTGTCTGCCTGCCTACCTGCTCTCTGCCCTTGTATTGGAGCAGACTGGGTGTCCTGGGCTTGCAGGACCCCCAGAAAGAGGAGGAGGCACTGGGTGAGGACCATGGCCCCCCACGCTCGCAGCATGCTGTTGCTGCTGTTGTTGCAGCACTGCCCACAGCTGGCACAGAACAAGTCAGAGGGGCTCTGTGACCTCACAGCCCTTTGGAGCCATGCCCTCCTCCAGGGCTCCCCAGGGTGCTCCCATTGTCCATGAGTTCCTGAATCTGCCCACTGTTCAATTTCCTGTTTCTGCATGAGAAAGGAAGGAGCAGAAGTGGAGAAGGGTGGACCTATTTTGGGAGGCAGCACTGTGCATGGGAGTGCAGAGCCACTCAGGTCTTCTCAGAAATCTGTATCAAAAGCTCCGTATAAAGACTGCATAAAAGAGCCAACTGCAAGTGCCTTTTGACTATTTTTGTCAGGCAGCATTCTATCAAAAAAATAGCTTTTCCCCTCTCCTTTTGCTACAGTTTCATTACCATTAAAGACAACATTTCCTACCTCTACTACTGTCCTTATAAAATCAGTGCGCCACCCCTAGGCTTATCCCTAGTGAGCCAGGCTTATCCTCTTCTCCCTTCAAATCTAGTTTACAGCTCTCTCAACAAATCCATTTTAATTCCTGAGCAGAGATCCTTTTCCCCTTTCAGACAGGTGTACCCCACTGCAGCCACCAGGCCTGTAAGCTGACCTGTGATCAAAACCCTCAAAATTTGGCTGGTAACACGTGTCAGATTCTGCACTTGCAACAGGGAAACCCTGGATGTAGGTACAAGCTGAGGAATGAGAGGCTGGAGAGTAGAAAGAGACTTCTCTGCTCTGTGCTGGTGTGGCCTCACCCTCAAGGTTATGTGTAGCTTAGGGCACCACAACAGAAGATATCAGAAAGCATCCAAAGGAGGGCTAAAAGATAGCAAAGGGTCTGGAGAAGATGCAGTATGATGTGGTTGGGGTGACTTACCCTATTCAGCCTGGAGAAGAGTAGTCTGGGGGAAGACCTCACAGTGGTCTGCAGCTCCCTCATGGAGGGAAGTAGAGGAGCTGGCAGTGATCTCTTCTCTGTGGTGACCAGGTGACAGGAGCCAAGGGAATGGCATGAAACTCTGTCAGGAGAGGTTTAGGTTGGATATTAGGAAAAGTTTCTTCACCCAGAGTGTGGTCAGGCACTGGAACAGGCTCCTCAGGGAAGTGGACATGACACTAAGCCTGATAGAGTACAGGAAGTGTTTGGACAATGCCCCTGGGCACATGGTATAATTCTTAGGATTGGATTATTCTTGTGGGTCACTGCCAAGTCAGGAGATTCTATAATTACTCTTGGTAGGGGGTTAAAAAATATATCTGTGGTGGTATTTAAGGTCATGGGTTCTCAAGTGGTGTCTAATGTGAGGAGAGTGGGTCTGTATAAAGATCCATAAGCTGTGAGCCAGATGGATACCAATCCTGCAACAGGATATGACTGTAAGCAGGATGTCAAAGACATTTTAATTATGCAACAACTTAAATCTAAGAAAGAAGGAAAAAAAAGATGATGGGAGAAGCTCATTTTGGAGATGTCAAGAATACTTTGTGTGACAGATTGCTAGATTCTTTTGTTTAGGAGGCTAGACAAGGGTCATAAGTGAGAAATAGAGGGAACACAGCAGCTACTCATTTGTTTTTAATACTCACAATTTTTCTTGCAGATTAGCTTTTCATCATGCTGGAGTCCTCAAGGAAAGAGCTAGAGGGGTGTTGGGTATGGCACACCATGCTCAAATCCCTTGTGATTGTTTAACTCCTTCCATAACATAAGCACCCCAAACATGAACTTGAAAAAGAGAGTAAAAGCTTAGTGATTTTTGAGTTTGTCACTGTATTTTAAGAGTTCTTCTGCCAATGCACTTCTCCAACATAAGACTGTAATTACAAGCCATAAAACACTATGAATGGACAGGAAACACAGGCATCATTCCCAGTTCACGGGCACACAGTAACTTTGCAAACTGGCACTTCAAGGCACTGGAAACAGAAATGGAAAATACCCCACTAAATGGTAAATAGAATGCCTGATCACATAAGGAAGATATCCTCACTCTGCATATTCTGGACACATTTAGGTACTGTACCTACACGTCTGAACTTATAGTGAGTCAGCCACATACCACACACTGTCAGGTCCACAGCACACAACACACTACCCAGCCTACACCTACTAATAACTGATAAAATAGGGAGTTCAAAAAGTGCTAAAAGCAGTGAAATACAAGAAACAGATGGCCTCTAATGGAACATATTTGCAAAGACAACACTTGAACTTGTGCAAAGAGTGCTGTCAGAGATTGCCAAGAAGCCACCTGATGTCCAGTGTGATGCTATCATGCAAACAAATGGAAGACACAGTAATCCCAACATCCAACCTTTGTCACTTCCTAAGGCTAACAATCTCACAACCATACAACTTTGACTTTCTCTATAAGGTTTGCCTTAAAAAGACACATAGAACATGAATAAGTCCTATGATCTTCAAGCTCCAGCAACACTATGGGAATAATCTCTGTTATGTGAAATAGACACTTAGGAAATCCTGCAGAGCCCTGTTTCATTGAGGACCATTAATACAGCTGAGTAAAGTCCTGCCTAGCAAGTTCTCTGGAATCCTGGATGCTTTGGATCTGCATCCTCTAGAAGGATGGATACCAGAGAGGCTTCTAAAGCTATGATTGCCAGCCCTGGGGAAGAAATTTTGCACTGAAAGTTGCTTCATGACAAACAGGACAATTCAAATAATTTCCAAAAGCTTCTTTAGCCCTCCTCAGTTTCTGTAGACATAATAATGAAGAATAGAGACAGACATAACTTCCCATATGTTTTTACAGGAAATTATGACACAGCCTTAGTAAATGGATATGATTAATCATTTATAGAAACAGTCTCATTTCTGACAGCACAGGAAAGAAAAAGACGTAAGTAAAGTTAAGATTCTCACATCTTTTCCACACCAGGAAAAAAGACTACCAAAATCAAGACTCACAGAGAAGCCTGTTCTTCCTGCAAAGGAAGATGGGAAATTTGTTCTGCTAGAACTGAAGTAAGAAAAGCTAGAAATAGTCAATGTTTGGGTTATAACCAGTTTTCAGAGGCATTACTGCAAGGGAAAAGACCTGCACATCTGCATTACTGAGAGAGAGAAGCCTAAGCAGACAGAGGAGAGGGTGGTCAGAAGAACTTCATACCACACATGGCTCTGGCTGTCAGATGAGAAAATCTCACCCTTTACTGCCTAACCCATTTTGCTGCTACCTACAGTCACTTTGCTTTGCACTGGAATTTTCTAACACTGTTTTTAGCTACTGGTACTATAATACCTGTCACCATATTTATTTCTTCTGGACAAAATTTTATCCGAGTAACTCGCCCAAAGAGACACAAGCTTAGAGAAAAGAAAAAGAAATCTTAAGGTAAAATGCTTATGTACCACTCCTTTCTCCAAAAGTGTTGGCAGCTATTTGAGTTTGCACTTAGGATAAACACTCGATTGCCTACAGTTTCACAAAAGAGAAGGAAAATATTAAGGAAGTATAGTTTTCTATTTTGAATTGAACTGCCCTATAAACAGAAAATATTGTTCTATTTGTTCTCTGTCCAACATGTCGTTTTTGCAGACTTTTGTTTTAGTTGAAAATATAATCTCATGTGACATTTATACTACAGATTTTAAAGACAGGTACCTGCCAGGCCTTGAATCTCTTCAATGAGAACAGGTAAATAAATCCAAAGTCTTTAAAACTGCATTTACTAACTTTTCATTGTCACACTGGAAAACATCAGTGAATAAAGTATTCTTCAAAGAAGCTGCTAGATCATTACATTTAAAACATCCCAAACCATTTTCTCAATCATACATTATAACGTGCATTGCTGGAGTTCAGTGATGTCCAGACTAAATAGAAATGTCTAATCTTTTGTAGAAACATTCTCACTTCTGACAGTGCAGGAGAAGAAAGAGTCATCAGCGAGGCTGGGGTTCTCTTTTGAAAAACATCATTGGAAATGCATGTGATTCCATAAGCCTAAGCATACTCTGGATAAGATATACTTATCATTAACATGCACTGAAGCAGCTTCTTAGGCTGCCAGGAACATTCAAAAGCATCCTTGCACAGATTTGGTGTGCACAGGAGACAGCAGAACAGAGAAATGGTGTGCTCCTGCCATTGTGGTTAGAACTGGTACCAGCAAAGCACTTCTTTAGTTGTATTTTGGCACTGTGGAGTAAATGGTCTTAAGCAAGGAGTGTGAGCATCCCATCACTCTTTTTCCAGCTCTGACCAGAGTTACTCAAGCTATCACACGTAGGAGAGTTTACCCTTACATAGTCCTAACTCACTGGACAAGTCATTGTATTTGAAAAGTGAAGGGCACTTACTTTTCCAACTTCATTAAATCTCTCAAGAAGGTGGCGCTACCAGGACTCCAAAGTCTTTGGGAGTTAGAAGCCTTGACTTCTGCATGAACTCTCTTATCAGAACAGAAATCAGACTCATAGTCTTTCAAGAACAGAAACATGAAGCAAGCAAACTGAATGATCCTACAGAATTAAACACTGCTATGAAAAGCTGTTGAAAAATGAAGAAAGTAGATGCTGTAATCACAGACCTGCAAGCATGAGATAGCAGTTAGTCTGTCTTTGTATCTTAGTTTTACAATACATATAAACCCCAAACATTTCCTTCTAAACTGCAAAAGCAGATTCCTCTATTGATAGGGATGCTAAAAAAAACCTTCTACTACAACAGAAGTATATTTTAAATACAGCAAACTATAAATGCACCAGCACTTAATTTGGCATTGAAATATGATTAAGATTCCCGATTGAAATTAAACAAGAAAAAGGAATTGCAGTCTTGCCATGTCTTCACTGACAAAAACCAAGGAAACCTCAGAGCAACTTCTCACCACAAGAATATTTCCTCCTCATCTCCTCCCTTGCTTAATTACTGAAATCTTGAGGTACAAACTGTACAACAGACACAATGCAAAATAAAACTGCTCTACCATATATCATCAGAACAAGAAACCTCACCTCTTTCTAAAAGTATGAGCCATTTTTCACAGTTACTAATTATTAGGTGGGATAAAAAAGAAATCAGGAAAAAAAAGAACATAAAAAGTCCAGAGCAGTTTAGCACTGAACAGCAAATGAAAAAGTATCTCTCATTAATTCCTTCTCCCAGTTTTACCAGCAAAAAAAACCATACCAATTATTTTAAAGCATAAAACCTGTCATATTGTGCATCAATTCAAGTTCCATAGCATCTATATGCATCAAAAACAAACCTCCAAATACCGTGGCAAAATGTACATTTGCAAGTCTCAGCAGGCAATCACATGGCTCAAGGGAAATGCAAATGTATTTTGAGTCTTGCCCAAAATCTACTGATCTTTTGATGAGAAGAGAGGCCAGGATCAACCAAAAAAAGACAAATGTGAAAGTTTAAGGAACCTTTTTTTTAGATCTCTTTGTCTTTCAAAAGTTTGGTATTGATTTCATTGATGGAAAACTCAAAACTAGCAAGAACAACAGACACATGTCCTTGCTACCTGATAGAGAGTTGATGTAGTCATATTTATGGACATAATGTTGAGTGTTTATATGTGTCTTTTTATACAGAGGAACATCTAGATTACTCACTTAAATGCATTTAAAATGCATATTTCCTTTTAGAAGTTTAAAAACTATAGCAGTAGAAAACCAAATAGACTTACCATAATTTAGGGTTGTTTAGTAAACCATGCATCTGTTGTAAATCCTATAGAGTCCAAACACAATCTCAATAAATGATCACTGAAGAGATTTAATTCATAGACCTCAAAGACCCTTGATTATCAGATTCTTCACAGACTTACTAGCAAGCCTCATAAATAGTAGAGATGAAACAGCAATGAAAAGGAAATAAACTACTGGTTCTTTTGTCCTCAATATTGTCATTTTATATTCAGTTTACAGTCAAATTTCTTTGGAACAGAACTGCAGGTTTTGCACTACAATGTAAAAATCCAAACAAAGCAAGACCAAGCCAAGCCTCACAGAGACCTTGTTAAATTTGCAACTAAACCCACTTTTAAAGCAGAAGGGACAAAGTTCAGGCTGCATCCCTTTGAGCACATCTAAGTATGTGGCCAGAGCTGCTGTTCTACAGAACCCTTGCATCACTACAGATAATTCTGCACATGCCTTTGATGACTTCTGCTTACTCTACTTTCCTGAGTAAATTCCAAGCACGGAATGGGAGGGGAGCCTTCACGTGTTTGGTTTTTTGTTTCCAAAATAAGACCACAAAACATAAGGTGATGTGCTTAGAGAAAGAGATATTCTCATTGATTGATGTGTAATACACTGCACGTTCCCTGCTCAGTAGGAGCATTACATTTTTCTCCTAGATGGTGTCTCCAACCACAAGGAAATGCTAGGAGCAGCCAAGATCTTTTCAAACAATGTCATCTGCACCAATCAAAAATACTTGTTCTTCCTTCCTTGCTGCTACAAAATGGAGAGAAATTACATTTATCAAAACCCAAGTAGGATGTATATTAATAAGGAAAAAATAAGCAAGTGGATTCTGGACCTTGAAACTTCTGAACTCCATCTGCACCCTCATTCACTTTCCAGCATGCACCCCAAGTGGAAAATGAGTGCACTGCAAACATGTTCTTAAGGACTGCAAAATATGGTTGTGAGAAAATGAAGGAGCAGTAAAGTGAACCAGAGAATTCTGGTTTTATATTTACAGCTTTCTAAGCTTTTTATCACTATACTTACTGTATGTTTGCTGCTAAGTTTCCTATGCAGTTCAAGCAGAAAAATTGAAAAACTGAGAAAAAGAAATCCCACTGCATTCAACAGTATATCAGACGGTGGCAACGCCTTCAGGATAGACACATTCCTGGTGAAAGAAAAGACTGACTTCATATTAATTTTTCTGCCTGAACACTAAAAAGTGAAACAAAATAGGGAAATACCCCTCCAGCTTGCTGTACCAGGAGCGTTTTGTTTAGAAGAATGGACTAAACTATTCCCATTAACTGGTTCATTCAACAATGCATGATTTTGGAAAAGTGCTTAAGAATAAAATCACTGTACAAAATAAAGGGAATCATTTTTGTTTTCATCCAATTTTGAATGCAAATATAACTTAATGAAAGGCCTATGTTAAAAGCTGATCACATGATTTTGGAACACTCCTAAGCTGTTTCTGAAACCCTTTTCTGCTCACTCTCTAAAAACATGACCAAATTGCTAGTCCAACAAGCTGACAGTTAACAGGTAAGAATCTTCCTTCCAGCTTTGAAACTGCCTCCTTGTTTTAGTTTGAAAAGACAGGAGTCTGTAAAGGAAGGCAAAAGCTTCCTGTGAAGTGGAAAAGGTAAACCCCCTCCCTCTCTCTGAATTACCACAATTTCAAAATAAAGAAAAACAGCTTTCAGGCAAAGGTATGGGAATGGGAATAATAGTTATTTACTAGAAAAAACTAAAATAAAAAAAAGAGAACAACAAATGTAATTAGTACAAACAAAACTACTGATACAGTCAGAAAACCTGACACCCTGAGGAGTCAGGGTGTTGGTGAAAGTCTAGTTGGATGGTGGCTGTGCCTCCTGCAGTGGCAGATGAAATGCTGCTGAAGCAGAGATCTTGTAAAAGGGTATAGTTCTCTGTGAAGGTCTGGTGATAGAGTAGATGGGCCTGGTCCTCCTCTGGGAATCCAGCAGGGAAGAAGCTGCTTCTCTGGGAATCCAGCGAAGATGGCTGCTCCTCTGGGAATCCAGTGAAGAAAAACTGGGCCGATGGCTTAGACCAAGCTTATTTTATGCAGGTAGGAATGCTTGGTTCCTCCTTCTGGGTGGAGCATCTCACAATGGGATGATGTACCTTATCAGTCATGCAGTGAGTCACTTAATGGCCCATTAGCAGGAGACATCTCCCCGGAGGGAGACATTGTTCTTGGAAGAGATAAGATAACTGCTCCCCACCTCCAACAGATGGCAAATAGAATACATTCTTATCTCACAAATCCAGGACATTATCCACCCCTTATTCTATTTCTATCTGCATCACAATGAAATCTTACACCCATTTCTCACTTAAGACTAGGTTTCCTTGTGGTACACAATGGGTTTCTCCATCTTTCTGCATTACTCACCAAGTATAACTAGGTCCTTGAGCAAAAACAATCCCACGGATGGGTTTGTTTTTGCCTGAGGTGGGATTAATCCAAACAGTTTTTCTTAAAATACCTTTCATATGTACCACAGGGACTTTATCTCTATCTACTGTGTGCACGGGTTCAGACTGGGCAGGACTAGCTCGATTGATGGACCCTCGGGTGTTGACCATCCAGGTTGCTTTTGCCAGGTTCATTTCTCAGTTTCTAAAAGTTCCACTACCAAGTGCCTTCAGGGTGGTCTTAAGGAGTCCGTTGCACCGTTCAACTTTGCCGGCAGCTGGAGCATGATAGGGAATATGATATATCCATTTGATACCATGTTCTCTGGCCCAGGTGTTGATAAGGCTGTTCTTGAAATGGGTTCTGTTGTCTGACTCTATTTTTTCAGGGGTGCCATGTCTTCACAGGACTTGCTTTTCCAGGCCTAAGATGGTGTTCCGGGCGGTGGCATGAGGCACAGGGTAGGTCTCTAGCCATCCAGTGGTGGCTTCCACCATGGTCAGCACGTAGCGCTTGCCTTGGCGTGTCTGGGGCAGTGTGATGTAGTCTATCTGCCAGGCTTCCCCATACTTGTACTTGGACCACCATCCACCATACCATAGGGGCTTCACCCGCTTGGCTTGTTTGATGGCAGCACACATCTCACAGTCATGGATAACCTGAGAAATGCTGTTCATGGTTAGGTCCACCTCTCGGTCTCGTGCCCACTTGTAGGTGGCATCTCTGCTCTGATGACCTGACGCATCATGGGCTCATTGAGCCAGGAACAACTCCCCCTTATGGTGCCAATCTAGGTTTATCTTTGACACCTCTATTCTTGCTGCTTGATCTACTTGCTCGTTGTTTCGGTGCTCTTCATTAGCTCGACTTTTGGGGACGTGGGCATCTACATGACGGACTTTCACTGTTAGTTTCTCCACCCGAGAGGCAATGTCTTTCCATATATCAGCAGCCCAGATGGGTTTTCCTCTGCGTTGCCAGTTGGCCTTTCTTCACCTTCCCAGCCACCCTCACAGAGCATTGGCTACCATCCACGAATCGGTGTAAAGGTAGAGCCTTGGCCACTTCTCCCTTTCAGCAATGTCCAGGGCCAGCTGAACAGCCTTGAGCTCAGCGAGTTGGCTCGATCCACCTTCTCCTTCAGTAGCCTGTGCAACCTGTCGTGTGGGGCTCCATACGGCTGCTTTCCACTTTTGGTTTATCTCTACGATGCGACAAGAACTGTCAGTGAAAAGAGCGTAGCATGTTTCCTTTGCTGGTAGTTGGTTATATGGTGGCGCTTCTTCAGCTTTTGTCACTTGTTCTTGTTCCTCATCATCAGTGAGACCGAAGTTTTCACCTTCCGGCCAGTTCGTAATTATCTCCAAAATCCCAGGGCGATTCGGATTTCCAATACGGGCACGCTGGGTGATAAGGGCAATCTATTTGCTCCATGTAGCATCAGTGGCATGGTGGGTAGTGGGAACCTTTCCTTTGAACATCTAGCCTAGCACTGGGAGTCGGGGTGCCAGGAGGAGTTGTGCTTCCGTGCCAATCACTTCTGAGGCGGCTTGAACTTCTTCATAGGCAGCTAAGATTTCTTTCTTTGTTGGGGTGTAGTTGGCTTCGGACTTTCTGTAACTTCGGCTCCAGAATCCCAAGGGTCGGCCTCGAGTCTCACTAGGCACCTTCTGCCAAAGGCTCCAGGACAAGCCATTGTTCCTGGCTGCAGAGTAGAGCACGTTCTTCACTTCTGGTCCCGTCCTGACTGGGCCAAGGGCTACCGCATGAGCAATCTCTTGCTTGATCTGGGTGAAGGCTTGCTGCTGTTCAGGGCCCTAGTGGAAATCGTTCTTCTTGCGGGTAACCAGGTAGAGAGGGCTCACAATCTGGCTATACTCGGGAATGTGCATTCTCTAAAATCCTATGGCACCCAGGAAAGCTTGTGTTTCCTTTTTGCTGGTCGGTGGAGACATCGCCGTGATCTTGTTGATGACCTCAGTGGGAATTTGGCGGCGTCCATCTTGCCATTTCACTCCAAGGAACTGGATCTCTCGGGCAGGTCTTTTGACTTTGCTTTTCTTAATGGCGAAACCGGCTTTCAGGAGAATCTGGATGATTTTTTCTCCTTTCTCAAACACCTCTGCCACTGTGCTCCCCCACACAATGATGTTATCGATGTATTGCAGGTGTTCTGGAGCCTCACCTTTTTCCAGTGCAGTCTGGATCAGTCCATGGCAGATGGTGGGGCTGTGTTTCCATCCCTGGGGCAGTCGGTTTCAGGTGTACTGCACACCTCTCCACGTGAAAGCAAACTGAGGCCTGCATTCTGCTGCCAGAGGAATGGAGAAAAACGCGTTAGCAATGTCAATAGTGGCATACCACTTTGCTGCTTTGGACTCCAGCTCGTACTGGAGTTCCAGCATGTCTTGCACGGCAGCGCTCAGCGGTGGAGTCACTTCATTCAAGCCACGGTAGTCCACAGTCAATCTTCATTCTCTGTCGGATTTGCGCACAGGCCAGATGGGGCTGTTGAAGGGTGAGTGAGTTTTGCTGACCACCCCTTGGCTCTCTAGCTCACGAATCATCCGGTGGATGGGGATCACAGCATCTCGATCTGTCCGATATTGCCGGCGGTGCACTGTCGAGGTCGCAATTGGCACACGTTGCTCTTCCACTCTTAGGAGTCCTACTGCAGACGGGTTCTCTGATAATCCAGGCAAGGTGTTCAACTGCTTAATGTTCTCTGCCTCTACAGCAGCTATTCCAAAAGCTCACCTGAGTCCCTTTGGGTCTTTGTAATAGCCGTTCCGGAGAAAGTCTATGCCTAGAATACATGGAGCGTTTGGGCCGGTCACAATAGAATGTTTCTTCCACTCTTTCCCGGTCAGGCTCACCTCGGCCTCCACCAGGGTCAGTTGCTGAGATCCCCCTGTCACACCAGCAATGGAAACAGCCTCTGCCTCCACCCGTCCTGATGGTATTAAAGTACACTGCGCACCAGTATCAACTAAAGCATCATATTTTTGTGGCTCTGATGTGCCAGGCCATCGGATCCACACTGTCCAGAAGATCCAGTTTTCCCGTGCCTCTCCCTGGCTAGAGACAGGGCACCTCTAACACTGGTTATTATTCCTTTTCTGGGCATACATACTAGAGGTTTTTTTAAGGGGATCTGACACATCATACTCGGCAGCTTGGTCATGGGAGGTCGAGGCTACCTTTACCTTGGTGGAAGTTCCTCGGTTAGAGTTTCCCTCTTTGAGCTGACGCACCTGTGCTGCCAGGACAGAAGTGGGTTTCCCATCCCACCTACCCATGTCTGCCCCATGGTCACGCAGGAAGAACCACAAATTGGCCTTTGGGGTGTACCCTCTGTCTCTAGCTGGGGAATGTTGGGCACTGAATTTGGGGCCTGTAACTCGCACAGGGGCTGCATTAACTTTCTTCATCTCCTCCCTCATCTCCCTCATCTCCTCTTTGAACTCCTTAATCACAGCTGAGATATGAGCCTGCATTGGGCTATTGATCATGCTCTCATAATTTCTCAGCTTGTTGGCAACAGAACCCACGGTCTCTCGGTTAGTATCTGCATCAATTGTTGCAATAAAAGTGGTGTATTGAGATGGCCCAAGGTTTGCTAGGCTCCACAGCATTTGCCCTGTGCACCTGACTTTGTCGGGGTCATTGTCATGCTGTCCATCCCTCCCGAAGAGTACCTCCAATACTGCTACTTCCCTCAGCTGTTGGATCGCTTCCTCAAGGGTCTTCCAGCGCATCCTATGGTGGTGCTCCTGCATTCTTTCCCTGTGGACAAACCTCTCTCTGACACTCATTAAAAGCCGCTCCCAGAGAGAAAGAGACCCTGGCTCCCTTACAAAAATCTGATTCATACCTGAGTCCTGGGTCAAGGGTCCTAAGTTCCTTGCCTCACCACCATCCAGCTGCACGCCTGTACCCATAAGATCCCAGACCCGGAGTAACCAGGTAGTATAAGCCTCACGTCCCCGTCGCACAATGTCTTTGTGCAGGTTACGGAGACTTTCGTACCTCAGGGACTCGGTGATGATTGCAACCTCTGGCTCCCCTGTGGGTTGTGAGGTTCCTCCATTCCTATCCTTATCTGGGTGCTCAGCTTTCATCTTAGACCTCCTTGTTTCTACCAGGGCAACTGCTGCTGGCTGTGACTGCCTTTGTGGTTCGGCTGGACCCTGGACAGTTGTAACACCTGTGGGTTCCACTGCTGTACTATTTGGCTGTCCCTCTTGGAGGCAAAGTGAGGGTTTCTCAATAGCTGGGGAAATGCACTCCTTCAGCATCTGACTCATCTCACGTATCTCCTTAACCAGAACCCCCACCCAATCTGGGTGGTTCATTTCTGAGGCAGACTGTGGGGCAGGGTCAGGCTCTGGAACAGCAGCATCTCTAGTCTCTGGGGCAGTGTCAGGCTCTTCAGCAGCATCCCTAGTCTTTGGTGTAGGTGTCAGGGTAGTTCTCCATGTTAATCTTCCCTTATCTCTGAGTGCTAAATATAACAGGCATATCAACAACACCACCCATTGTATGACATCATTAGCATTCAGAGTGGATCTTAACCCTTCAAAAACTGGTGGAGCAGACCCAAAAAGATGGTTAAAAGGTTGGGAGAAAATCTCCCCTGGTGTCATTTCTTCACAATAGGTACCATTATTAAGGTAACCCCAAAAACACACAGTTAGTGTATGATAGCTCTGAATCCATGTACCTGCCTTCCAGAGGAAGTTAAAGATCCATGAATTCCTCACCTTATTAACCCATAAGCCAAACTGGATAACAGCCACAGTAGCCTTAGTTATAGGACCCATATCTAGATAAGGGCCTGCAAATGGGAGAAATACAGCCACGATCACGTGCCACCCAAACCAAGGTAAGCTAGACCACATGGTGACATTCAAAGATGTTTCTATATCAATACACACAATTAGATTACTTAAGAACTATTATTCCCTTTTTCCTTTCAATGCCCTCGAGCCCCACGTTGGGCGCCAAAATCTGTCTTAGTTTGAAAAGACAGGAGTCTGTAAAGGAAGGCAAAAGCCTCCTGTGAAGTGGAAAAGGTAAACCCCCTCCCTCTCTCTGAATTACCACAATTTCAAAATAAAGAAAAACAGCTTTCAGGCAAAGGTATGGGAATGGGAATAATAGTTATTTACTAGAAAAAACTAAAATAAAAAAAAGAGAACAACAAATGTAATTAGTACAAACAAAACTACTGATACAGTCAGAAAACCTGACACCCTGAGGAGTCAGGGTGTTGGTGAAAGTCCAGTTGGATGGTGGCTGTGCCTCCTGCAGTGGCAGATGAAATGCTGCTGAAGCAGAGATCTTGTAAAAGGGTATAGTTCTCTGTGAAGGTCTGGTGATAGAGTAGATGGGCCTGGTCCTCCTCTGGGAATCCGGCAGGGAAGAAGCTGCTTCTCTGGGAATCCAGCGAAGATGGCTGCTCCTCTGGGAATCCAGTGAAGAAAAACTGGGCCGATGGCTTAGACCAAGCTTATTTTATGCAGGTAGGAATGCTTGGTTCCTCCTTCTGGGTGGAGCATCTCACAATGGGATGATGTACCTTATCAGTCATGCAGTGAGTCACTTAATGGCCCATTAGCAGGAGACATCTCCCCGGAGGGAGACATTGTTCTTGGAAGAGATAAGATAACTGCCCCCCACCTCCAACAGATGGCAAATAGAATACATTCTTATCTCACAAATCCAGGACACTCCTACAAAAATGACCATAATTTCTTAACATCTTAGGACAGAGAATCTTATTTTCTACTTACAAAGAATATTTTTAGGAAGAAATTAAATTCAAAAACCAGTGAAGAGTTCATTAAAATGAAAGAGCCCATGAAAATAAACAAAGAAATATTTCTTTTCCTATGACTGCAAAATAATTAGTGCTGTAGAAAAATTCCGAATTCATACTTGAGTAGGCAATAGAGCTGGTAAAGTGAGCCCCAAATACACTAAACCTGAGAAATTGTAGGCTGGTGAAGAAGAACCTCAAGACTGAGTAATGCTGACTGAGCCCCACCTGTACCTTGCACCAGAGCCTTCATTGAAGTCAATGCACTTTGTGCAGCAGAGAGCGAGACACACAGCCACATTTGTACACTTTTTTTGCCACTGCCTTCCATAAACTAGAGTCTGACATTTTTTGAAAATTATGATTATCTTTCAGCAAGACATACCTAGTGGAGATTAAAGTAATTTACATGATGTCTTGAGAAAGTATAGCGAATAAAGTAAATAAAATTCTATAGTGAAATTCCATCTTTGGAATTGAACCTGTTATTCTCATGATTGCAGAAGTTATGAAAACATGTTCTGTATCCCCACAGTAACTTGAAAAAAGCAATTTAATTACTTCCATCCTATATAATTAAGTTTCATCTTTACTTTTGCATCAAATCCAGATGTATCCTTCATTTTCATTTGCTATTTTGATGGACTTATTTCATCTGGAAGTCTCTTTTGTCTTCTTAAGAAGTATCAACTACAAGCTCTTCCCATAAAACGTTTTCTGATTGATGAGCAGATGCTTAGTTTCTAATGATATTTCTGAGGTTAGTCTACTCTAAACGAAACAGATTAGCTAATTTTTAGCCGCTGAAGAATCATCTTAAAGAAAGGTCACAGAACATCTCACTATGCAATTAATAAAGATTCAGCTAGTAATTCCTTGATCAAATATTAGTATTTTTGATTGGTCCCAGAAGAAATATCCTTTCTTAATGCAAACCTGGCACATGAATCAGAGCCACAGCTGCTGCCTGATATAATCAGTGTACAATATTCTAATCCCATGAACTCTGACTCAGCAAGCATCTGCTCTCCAAATAAACTTTATCAAACAACATTTTTTCTTCGGAATTTTGTCAGCCAAGGTTTAAAAGGAAACAAATTTAAAACCCTTTTGCAGATACACTTTGAAGTGAAGTACTATATTTTACCTTCCATCAGAAGATATTCCCTGGGAATTAAATGGTTATGACACTGAGTTAGACAGTTTAGTTAGTAAAGAGGACACTGCTAAGTTTTTTTAACTGACATTTTATTCAGGCTACAGTTAGAGGATTTTTTGGATCTATAAAGCTTGATGTGAAAGTTTTAATTGTTAGTGCTTTACTATACCAACAGTCCCTTGGGTAGTAGGAATTAAGTAGATTTATATCATCTATGTTTAAGTCTGTACATTGATTACTTGTCTGCTTCTAAGCACACACGGAAAGACATAAATAGTGGAGGTCCAGAGCTACCATTCTCTCCAACTACCTTGCAATTAAAATCATGATTTTGTGATTGCAAATTTTCTATGCAGTTTATAAACTGAGACCATTCCTACCACTGACAGAAAAAAAATTCAGTTGCAGATTCTCTCAGAAATGAACAATATTAATACCAAAACACATGGACCTTTCAGGAGAGGCAGAATGCCAGCTTCTTCTCATCTTTTTGCTTTAATGCTTTTTGAAGTGCCATCATTTGGATGCAAACAAGCAGTAAAATCATTCTACACAGCTGAGGGTGAGCCAGAGAGAAGGAACATCACAGCAACATCATCTCGTAAAAGGAAAAGCATAAAATTATAGAAATGGTGACATGGAACATTGTAACTTTGAGGTCCATCTAGCCTTCCACTCAAACCAAGACTATCACCAACATTCTACATTAGGTCACCTGGAGTTTTATTAAACCAAGTCTTGAAAAACCTTCAAGAATGGGGATGTTGGGTGACCTGTCCCAGTGCCACATGATCCACCTACCCAAGTTCTTTTTCTAATGTGCAGCCTAAACAGCCTCATATACCATCTGCTGTTGCCACTTGTTCTATTCTCCACCACTACTTAGAAGACCTTGTCATATCTGTAAATGCTTTTCAAGGCATTTCTTCACTATTGGAAAAGCCCAGTTCCTCCAACATCACTCACACAGGATGTGAGTCCTAGCTCCTGCTCATTGCAGCAGCCCTCCTTCAACACCTGTCCGGTTTTTCAACATCAGAAAGACAACAAAGTCTTATCTGCAGCCTCACAGAATGACATAGAGATGAATAAAAGCTCCTCCCAATCTGTTGATCTCATTCCTTTGTATATACCAGTGACAAACTGCTGGGGAGAGATGGTGTAAGGATATAATTGGTAAAAAGGAGCCTTAGCTCAGCACACACATTCACACACTACTGACAGGTGCAGGTGCACAGGTAAAACAAAATACAGAATACAGGGATGCATGCTCCATTGCTTCTTCTGCCAAATTTGAGGCAGGCCTAGTTTTCAAACAATACTGCTCCACTATGAGGAATATACCATCTCTTCACCTCCTTTATGTGTTGGCTTTTATTGCTAAGGGTTTGTATGCTATCTTTGCCAATTATAACGGGACTTGGTATGTATGGCTTACATGGCTGCCTATTTCAGGGTGGATTAATTCCCCCTTGAAAATATCTGTCTTAGTCAAGGGAAAGAGGAGGGAATCTAGAGTTCATCTCTGTTCGTCAAGTGGAAGTTGAGGGAATCTAGAGCTCAGATTCACTGCGTCAGAGCTCTACAGTGTAGGTGTCTACAAATGAATGAGTCATTTGGGTTGGATACATACAGCCAAACACTTTCACGATCTTTTTTTTCAAACTGATACAAGAATCATTTTCAAAACAATGTTACATTATACCCTCTAAGTTATTGACAGGTTTGAAGATAAACTACTGCAAAATAAAACAGCTTAAAGACAAATTAGTCCTATAATTGGTTAACTGCTGCTCTTTACCCAACACATATTAAGAACATTCCATATGCATTCAATCATTATGGATTCATTAAAGATAATTGCCACATTGATATAATCTAAAGCTGTTTTCTAAAAAGAAACAAACACAAACAAATCTACATTGTAAGATTCCATCTTTCTCCAAGTGTTACACTGTTAAAATAAACCCTCTGTATTTAAAACTAAATGTTAGAATTAGCATAGGCAACTATAATTGAGGTAACAGCATAAGAAATATTATTTCCTATTATTTCTAATAATTGCTAATAAATTCAGAGCACTACTGTCCTAGTTGAATACAAAGATATGATTAACTAGTAAAAAAATAAAATAGCTAATTTTGGTGGAGGAAAGCTTTACAGAAGTCTGTTTTAGTGCCATGGGGATGAGAAATCTCACAGTCCTAGGAATGACTTTTTTAGCTTACTTAAGTATTACATTCTCATTTTCCAAAAGCTACTTGTACAACCCAAATCAGCTCCCAGTTATATGCCATACTTGTTTTACTAATTCTTGACTTTTCAGGGTTTAACCCCAGACAGCACCTAAGTAAGTACCATGCAGCTGCTGACACACCCATCTCATCCTCTATGGGGTGGGGATTGAGCTAAGACGCGTTTAATAATTGAAATAAAATTTTTATCATTGTTGATCATATTCATTGGACCTTATGACATTTTATTCCTAAGAACTGGATCTCCCCTTCAGTCTCTTGACCTTGCTTTGCTGTAGGGCAAAACTGACTTTCTGAGGGATTTGGACTATTTTCTTCTCCTTCTCAAAATGTCCTCTTCTGTTACCTTCCATGATGATGCCATCACTGTACTGCAGGTTTTTCCCAGCTTCATCCTGTTCCAGTGCAGTCTGGATCAGTCCATGGCAGATGGCAGGGCTGTGTGTCCACTCCTGGGAATGTCGATTCCCAGTGTACTGGACACCCCCACAAGTGAAAGCAAACTGTGGCCTGCACTCTGCCACCAAAGGGATTGAGAAAAATCCATTAGTAGTATCAGCTGTGTTTTACCACTTGGCTGCCTTTGTCCCAAGTTCCTATTGAAGGGAATAGGACATACCCACTTAGGATTACTGGAATTAAGTATTTGCCCCTATCATCCCACACACTCTGCCACTCCTGACTATCCAGTCTCAGGACAGATCTCTGGATGGCATTCTTAAACAGTTGTTTAACCTTAAATAAGACCTGGAACACATTCAGAAGATATAGCAACAGGAACATGCTGGTTTGAACATCTCAAGGATATTCAAAATTCTGAAGAGCTATTGTCATTATCCTGAAGGAGAAGAGAAAGGGAAGTGTCTCTGCCATGATTTGGATCTCAGAGGAGAAAAGGTAAAAGGTAAAAGAAACTTATTTATAGCTTCCTGGAGGATGGATATGACTGCAATGCTGAGTACAAATACCAGATTAGTTTCACGACCAACAGTTCTATCACATCATAAACCAGTGTTTATTACAATGTACAACGTGACAGCCTTAGTCCAGTTCCCACAGGTATTGAACAACACAACAGGGAACATGTACTTCAAGTATGGGATTACATAATGCAGCTTTAAGAACAGCCACATCAACTTTGAGAGCAAAGAAATCATTGTGACCAGTGACTATTAAGTATAATGAATGCTTGTAACAAATTTGTTCCAACACATTCTGGGCAGATTTGTCCTTAACTCAATCCACTGAGCCCCACCTCGGGCATCAAAAGGACTGTCCCAGCTCAACCCAGTTGGCAACTAAATATCACAGATACTCACAGTCTACACAATCCCCATGGGATGGGGAGGAAAATCAGAAAAAAAGGTAAAACCTGTGGGTTGAGATAAGAACAGTTTAATAATTCGAAATGAAATCAAATATAATAACAGAATGAAAAGAGGGATTTATAAAAAGAGAGAGTAATAAACCCCAAGCAGAACAAGTGCTGCACAGCACAGTTTCCCAGCACCCACTGATGGGTGCCCAGACCATCCCCAAACAACCAACAGTCACCTCCAGCCAATTCTCCCAGTTTATCTACTGAGTGTGGCATTCCACAGTATGGAGTCACCCTTTGGCCAGTTCAGGTCAGCTTCTCCTGGCCATGCTCCCTCCCAGCTTCTTGTGCACCTTTGTGCTGCCAGAGTGTGGGAAATTGAAAAGTCCTTGACTCAGGGTAAGAGCTACTTAGCCACAACTAAAACTTCAGTGTGTTATCAACATTATTTTCACTCTAAATTCAAATCACAACACTGCAGCAACTACTAAGAAGAAATTTAACTCTATTTCAGCCAAAGGCAGGAAAGTCTACATTATTACTTTTAATCTATTACATATTCAAAAGCTCCTGTACTTCTATAATTATTAATAACAATTATTAATAACATGCTCTAATTTCAGGCCTCATTTAATGATACCCAACTAGAAGGTCACATTCCAGGTCCTGCCATCATCCTCACTGAGGATTTAAATTTCATGCAGGTCCTACAGGAAGAGATACAAGTAGTATAGAAATCTGTATGACCTCATGCTCTTGGAATGGCAACACAAAACAGAACATCATCACAGGTTCCCAAAACATTGCCTTCACATGGGAGCAGAAGGAGCAGCTGGAGAGAGAGCCCTGAAAATCCCTAGTCTTCCTTCAGCCAAAGAGGTATGAAATGGCAGGCAGTGTGGGAGCCAGTGTGACTGCCCTGGAGATGCATGCTCCAGCACATAACCCCAGAACAACAGAGAAGATGCAGATATGGAGAGTAAAGGAAGTGTCCAAGGAGTATTGGCCCACAAAAGAGGGGAAGCAAGAGTTCTCTGGCCATCAAAAGAACAAGTGGAACAGGTAGAAAGGGAAGATGAATATCAACATAGGCTACACATGAATAACATGAAAATGATAAAGACTAATGTATGCTGACATCACAAGGCAGGGGTGGGTATCTGAGAGGTGAGAGACAAAGAAAACAACAAATAAATCCAGGAAAGAAAGTAACACTGGAGTCACAACATTTTATTTATTTCAGATTTATGTGGCTTGCTACTTACTTGTTGAAGGCAAGTTTCCTTTTGAAGCATCAATCATTTTTGCAAGATGTGAGAAGTAGTTTTTCATCCAGACTCCCTTTTCCCATTTCCTTTCTCCTTGCCTTTTCCAAGACCAACAGATCACTTCACTAAGCTATCTACTGCTAGCACTGTACAGCAAGGCAGCAATTTGGGGTGTACAGGCATACTCTGCACACTTTTCCTCCACAACAAAGCAGAGGGAGGAAAGGGAGACAACCTTTCTTCTGAGGAACTGAGCACAGCAAGAAGGACCTGCCTCACAGAGACTGCAGTGTCTGCAGACAAAGTCACAGCTCAGGTCAGGGATGGTGCAGCTTCACAGAGAGACTGCCCAGAGTCAGCAGCCAACACTCAGACTCCAGAAAGTCAGATGGAAGGAAAATTCCTCAGTATCAGAGGAGTCAGTGCAGCATTCACTGCTATTTAGAGCCATTAAACTGCCTAGAAGCAAACACCTTTTAAACAGACAAAGTGGTTTGAAATCTACAAAAGTGCTATATAGTTTCTTTTCATTCCCTCTTATCTATCTGCTCTGGGTTTTTTGGATTTATTAAGTTACTTATTCTAGCTTTGACTCAGATAAAATCAGCCTTGAGTTCAAAAGCTTTTTGTCTCCTTCAGAGATCTTATTATAGGATAAAGATCTATGTACAAAGGTCTGACTCAAAGCTTTGTTCACAGAGCAAATGAGGAAAGCAGGAGTAAGCCTTCATCTGGAGAAGACCTTGTTTTGCCATGAACAGGTTCACATTTAGGCTCTCCCAGAAATTAACTCTGCTATTCTTGACCTTGCCAGACCAAGCTACTGGATAAGCATGCACAAGGACATGTCAACATTCTTGGAGTACAAAGATAGAAATTTACCTCACCTCAGTCCAGAAATTCATGGGAGACTGCCTGAGCTTAAGACAGAGCAGTACAGAAAAGAGTGGAATTGTCTAGTGCCATTTATTCCCATCCCATGGCTTCCCTTCCCAGGAAATGCTTGTAGTTTCCAGCAGCTGTGTAGGAAAATAGGCCTCAAGCCTGACTTAATCGACTGCCCTTGAAAAGAGCAGATACTGCCTCTGTGAGGCAAGAAATGGCAGCAGCTGGAACAGGAAGAGGTCTGCCCTGTGATTTGGGTATTCCAGGCAATTCGCAGCACAGTAGGTCTGATCAGGTTAATGGTTATGGATAAGATGTTGCTTCACAGACCCTACTCAAGTGACCCAATGTAGAGTGATCCCACATGAAGAGTTCACTGAAATGTCTGTGACTTTCTGTGTTTAGCAAAATGAATAAAAGTCAAGTGTAGATGGTGTGTGAATGATACGCTGTAACTGAGGAGAAATTCTTAGGTAGGGACTTCTGTGGGACATACAGAGACAGCTTCTAAGGCAGAGGTAGAACACTACGTACAGTACCAGACTTGTCACACACTGGTTTACTGGAAACAGAGTGAAGTCCAGTACCTTTTCTTCAAATTATATCACTCATGAGGAAAGGATGAGTTGGAAGCTGATTTTGACTGAATTAATCTGCCAACTCATGGCACATGTCATGTAACTTGACTCTCTTTCCCTTGTAATTCCCTGAAGACACTCCAAGACAAGTGAGAATGACTTTGAAATGAGGGCTCTACAGTCAGGAAGCACTTGCATGAGAGAAAACAACCAGAGCCCAAGCTTCTGAAGCACAAGGGTCTGTAATTACTCAAACAAATATTGAAGAGATGTTGTTCTTTTCTTTAGAGACAGGTGATAACACAGGTCATGCTACACTGAGGTCACTGCTTATATTAAAATCTTGGTCCTCTACTCCAAAATAGATGTGTGCTTTTATCAAAGTTTTCCACTTTTTTTTCCCATGTTGACAACAAAAATGGCTTAAACTGACAAAGAAAGTGTATTTTGCTTTCTTAAAAACTCAGGCTTCCATGAGCAATCAAGCAGTTATTTCCAATCCCAGATCTCCATCCCCCTAGGTTTCCCCAGCATCTTTTCTTCCAGAACTGTGTGCTCTAAATTGTATTTGCTACAATTATGAGATTGTCGCTGGAGCAAATCAGGATGCCTTGGTCTTTAAAATGCATTTAGCCAAGTGATAATAGGCAAGCACTGGCTTGTAAATGTTTACTGCTGTTTCGTGCATTATTCCTCCCTTGTTAAACTGCTGCAAAAAGATTACACGCAATTTAAACCTTGATGGATGTATACATACCAGAGCAAGAGGCATATGAAATTGTTACATTACTGCTAAAATGATTGAGACCATGTGAATACAGAAAGCTCCATAAAATCCTGGAAAAGCCTTTGATTCAGTAAAGTGGAATAATATCCAAACGAGGTGCCAACATCATGTTGTTCAACTGGACACAAGTTTCTATACTCAACAGAAAGACTATGAGAAAGACCAGTATTTTTACTTTGTTTAGAACACCAACTAAGCCCATTCCTCTATTTTTGCACTACAGTTATCAAATCTAAAATACCACCCTCTAGTTTTTTTCCTCAGCTATATTAATAAATCTGTCATGAAACTTTAGCTTCATGAATTTAATAGTCTGGGGACACTGCAATGGAAAAAGTCTGGAAATTTTGCAATAAAAATGTAAGAAAATGTTATTTGTTTTAAAACAAGCCAGAATAAAGTTATTTATCATTACAATTCTGCTACATTCGGTTTGTTTTATTCCATTATTCAAAAAATTGAAGCAGCACTATTACTTTTTTGCTAGACTGGATGGCTACAATCAAAATGAATTTTCTGCCTCAACTCACCCTTTTATTCCAGACAACTCTAATTAGGCTGTTCTCAGGAATGGAAATGAATGAAGTATACAAACTGAAAGATATTTTCTATCCTATCAAAAACCCTATATACATCCCCGGTCTCAATGAAACCAATATGCAGCAACCCCAAGCACGTGGGTCCATTGCCATCCCAGGCAAATTGGAAGCAGTATCGTTCAGATGGAGGTTCACAGACCACATTAAAAAGTTGCTTCAGCATCCAAGAACAGCCTTGTTCTGAAAATCCCACGGAAATTCTCTGCTGGCATGAAGTAAGATAATACATACACTGAACAGTTTCTCCTCACTGGTGTTTGCCAAAGCAGTAGCCTAACACTCAATTCCGGCATACGCAGATAGACAAACAAATGAATTGTCACACTGGGCAAGATCAGGAGGAACACAAACTGGGTCAGCTGTACATGAAGATACAGTGACGGATGGAAAGTCATATTGTGCTTGGCTATCCCAGTCCATACTTCACCCACTATTTATGATCAGACACCCACACAGCTAAACTTCATCACAGCTAATTTAGGTGTCAGAATTCAGGTCTCAATATTTCGAGGTTTTGTCACCCTGTGTGTACCTTTAAGTTTTAAAATCTACACAGAAGATAGTGGATCAACAAGCAAGACCTGCTGCCCTATGGATGCTTATCAATCCACTCAGATAACAGAAAGGCCAGTGACAATTAAATACAAATTGCACTGGCTATTGACATGAAAACTCTGGTCTGAAAAGGATGATCTGATAGCTAGCATAGGAGTATCAATCATGCAGACCAGCAAATCAGACAGCAGAAAAGTCATAAATCTTGAACACCACCCAGCCTTTGGGAAAAAACACCTTTTGGTGTCGAAAGGTAAGCTATACTTCAACAGCTTCATATTTTTCTAAGAAAAACAAAAAAAAAAAAAACAGTTTGACAGAGACAAAACTGTTGCACCCTTAGGGATTGATTAGTTCTTGTATGTATTCAGCTGCCACTCTACACAGGTGTCCCTGATACAGATGTCCAACTGCAGATAACACAAACTTCAGAGTACATCTGGTGGGCGACTACCTGGCAGAGTAAGGGACAAGTTCTGGCACGTGGGTCTTTAAATACACAATTTGCTTGTGCAGGATTCATTTGTGCAGCATTTATGCAGCATCAGCTCAAATCAGAGAACCAGCACCACCCAATGACTCCTTACAGCTTTCCAAGTAGCAGCTGTGCAACACATCTGGCACTGGCAGTGCTGGCAATGCATCTGTGCTGTGGCACCTATCAGAGAGACAGTGCTGGTTTGGCTTGTTTGCTCCTCAAATTCTGCTTATTGCTCAACATTCCCAGGCAACGCTACTCACCTCTTGCACCTTCTATAGTCAAGAGAGAATAACACTTCCACAAGGTAACTTACCTTAAGCAAAGAGGCAAAAAATAGCATATTTAGACATTTGATTCAAAATCTTGATACACTAATAGCAACACTATAAAGGAAAGCGATTCTGAAATTTTATTTTAAGTACGAAATCCTTACAAACGGCTGAGTATGCTGAGAAAACAAAAAAAACCCAACCTATGATAAGCATTATTTTTTGAACTCAAATTACTCTACCAACAGGGTATTTTTGAGCAGTGCTGTAAATGAAGAATAATTTTCAGAAGATCTATTAGCTTCTTTCCCTTGTTGAAATTTATTTTGAGAACATTAGAAAAGACAGTACAAGACCTGAGACAATCTTAAAGAATCAAAGCTCAATTAGTAGGAATTAGAAAAATTGTGCTGTTATCTTCAAGTCTAAAAGAAAAAGGCTTTGGGCTCAGTTATGGAGGCATTAACACATCAAATTAAAATCAAATGTGAATAATAGGAATAGACAGTGGTGTTACAAAACAAATGCCTGAACATTCTAAATGGAAGCAGAAGTGGGGGGAAAAAAGATCCCCCCCAAAAGAAGTATTAGCTTTTAAAATGGTGTCGTCTCAGTGTCTATGATAAATTAATGGAACTCAAAACCTTTTAAAGTAAAATTTACAGGACTAAGATTTACAAGCTTTTAAAACACTTTATGTATGTCTGGACATTCTAAATGTTCTCTGCCACACTTGAGGCATGAACAAAGCAACTGGTTGCATCTTTTCACCTGTATTGTTTTACTCCTTAAGTTATCTTGAGATTTCTTTTAATGAAATTTGCTGTCTTGATATCCATGAGGGTAGGAAGAGATGCATTAATGTGAAATTTCAGAGAAAAACAGAGAATAAACTACAGTATGTAACCATGCTCGTCACTAAAATGCAGGTAAAAAGCAGGCAGCCAGGCACATCTGAGATTTCCAAGAACAACAAACAGAAAGCAGTTGTCTAATCCACAAATGTAATATTCAAAGGCCTATCCCACATCAGGAAGAGTGACTCAAAGCCAAATGGAGTAACACCTTGCTTCTAGATAAAAAGCTATTGGGGATTACTTTAATAGAGAACACTTAAGTAATCATGTTTGATGGGTAAGACTGCATCATTTATCAAAAATCTATGCTAAAATTTAATTTTCCATGTGAGTCAAAGACAGCAGTGGCAGCACTGCTAGTTGATGCTGATCTGTGGCTGCTGATGCCTTCTGAAGTGGAAATGATGGATGCCACATGTTCTAGCTGTGATTAAATTTGCTTTGACAAAGCAGCATGGAAATCTGATTTTCAATAGACTCTTGCATTTCACCCAGTGCTGAGTAAACAGATACACAACGTAATACTATATGGTTGTCAAGCTGATGGCTAATTCATTCTGCCAGTCCAATCAATCTACCCATTAAAATATTACCTGTCAATATCAAGTAGGTTCAGCTTGGAAATTGCATGGAAACAGGAAGCTGTTTAGAAGTAAACAATGCCAAAGCCAAATGTATCACAAAGCTATTTCTCCAGGTCCTCCCAAAAGCTTCAGTCGGCCTCAGTAAAAGGCCAGCAGAAGCCTCTTGCTTCAGCATGCTCAATGCTTCTCAAACTTCTTACCATGCCACAGGACAAAGGTACAATGTACCAAAACCCACTCTTGCTGTGATGCTGATTGAAGAGAAGGAAGCAGAAAATCATTTTAAGAATATAGCTTATCTAAATACCATTATCCCAATACTATGAAAACCTGCCCCTAAACTGCCTTCAGTGGGAGGCATCCTGCATACCTTGACTGATAGGAGATAGGAGTTGGCAAAACACAGTGGTGAGATTTTTCACTGCACTGAGCACAGGCACCCTCACATAACCTTTTAGTTCTACCCTTCATTTGGAGGAAATTAGGATATTACCCACTAATCTTTATCGGCAGCAGTTCTGTGGACATTCCTGCCCTCTCCGCAGTGCCTGAGTGCTCCTGCCAGCTGTCACAACCACACATGCGTGATGCTCCCAATATCATCTCTGCTTTCAGCATTCAGCTCCTCACCACATAGCAAATCAACATGGCAAGTACTCTGAGTATACGCTGAGTACATCCTCTAAAAGTCCCCTCAAAAATATCAGCGTAATGTTTTTTTTTTTTTTCCTTTTCTTCTTTTTTTTTAACAGAAAGATGTTTAGAATCATACTATGGTTATTAAATTGTAAATCAACCCCTAGCCCTTTGACAGTGTCAAACAGAGCAGTGATTAGTAAGCTTAATTGAATCAGGATGAAAAACAAAAATGTGCCAATGATCACTAGCAACCATTTCCTATTCTTCCTATTCCTCTGCTATTTGGACCTTTAGAGCTTGAAAAAGCAGGTTGATATAATATAATCTTCTTTCTAAGAGAAATAATAAAGAAGAATTATTTAAATTATACCAGAAGAAAGCTGAAAGCCCTTGGTTCATGGTCACATAACATGACAGGAATTGCTTGACTTTGACAGAAAATCGTAATTGAATAATGTTTGTTATTTACAGAAAATTAAACTATACTCTAAGTTATTTTAAGTTTTTTAGGAAACTTGCTTTGTTTTCAGATAGTTCTGCTTAAAACCACTGTTATTCAACATACTAATTTACCACATCCAAAGTAGGAAACACAGCCATGAACAACTGTAAGAAACAAAGTGAGGAACTAAAAGAAAAAGGATTTAGCCTACCTACATCAAGGCCAAATCTGAAAGCTTTCTTTCACTTCCTTCCAGGTGACTTCAACACACACTGAGGTCTCCTGCATGCCCTATCCTAAGAGACAGTCATAACTACAGAGAGCCCATGCCTAGCAGCATGCCTTCACTTTCACAGGCATTGTCCTCTTTGCACTCCCCTGGGGCTTCAAACAGAATTATGTCCCTTGAAATATATTTACAACCTCTTCTCTTCTTCATAATTTTATTACTTCTCCTTTATTCAGAAGAGAGTCTTGTCACTCCTAATTTTCCTTCCTCAGGTATGTATAAATTCCATGTTAGACAAGGCGTCATCTCTCAAGTAGCCAAAATCAACTGTTACACCAGATAACAGAATAAATGCACTTCAGAAATAATGTCTTGGGGAGAAAACCTGAAAGCTTGTGTTTTTTCAGAACTTGTTTTTCCTTATTGGAATTACAAAGTCTTACTGCTTTGAAGAAATAACTAAAAATCCCTACCCACTCACCCTAGATCAGCCAGCAGGTAATTTCTGCTGCGTTCTTGCCGACATTTCCTGCCAGAAGACTATGAAAACTGAGCAGTCAGAGGCATGGTTACATTAAGTATTTGTGGTGGATTTTATCTTTATGGCTAAAGGATACACTAGGCAAATAAGAAGAAACATCACACAAGGCATATGGAAAGTTTCCACCAGGAAGAACATAGAAGGGGCAGTTGCCTGGTGTAGACCAGCTCAATGCCCCAAGGAAGAGACACAACATGTTCAAAGGTCTAGAATCAGGAGTCCTGGAGCATTTTAATCTGCTGTATAATTTTTAATGGGACATGAGATAGAAATTATTCTCTACCTGGCCTGTTACAAAGACTGTTACAAAGTTTCTAAGTAAAAGAAATGGCATGTGAGACAACAGGATAGAAGTGAGAAGCTCTAACTGGCACAAGAGACATGGTTTGGATACTGCATAGTTCTGATTCACTATTCAAGTATTAGACTGGCTCTCTCTTAGTTTATTTTGCTACAAAGGTCTAAGACTTTGGCCCAATGAATAAGAAGTGAAACCTGAGGCACCTTCATCAGCAGTTACACAATTATATACCATACAACTAAAAACTCTAATGAAATCTTCAATCTAAAGTGCTTCAAAAATGGCTCTTAAACTCATGTGTGATTACTTTTAGCAGTTTCAAGAGCACTTTCCTAATTAACTCCTCTGTGTGCCTAGATTTCTCTGAAAATTTTTGATTTTTAATTATTGAAAATAATTTTTGAAGAACCAAACCCACTGCTAGAGCATAGAAAAATATCAAACATATGCTCTGGGTAAATATATAGCAAATAGGAAAGCATTAATTTGAGTGTCAAAAGAGACTGGACAGGAAAAAAAATGAGGCCCACTGAATAACAGTTAATCATGTCTTAACTAGATTAGCATTACAACTAAGAGATAAATTAATCAGAAGACATGAAGTAGTACTGTCCCTCTCAACACCAACACAAACAGAACCAGCAAATTTATCTTTGACAAAACAGAAACACCTCTTGTAATTAAAGAAAAAGCAAGGTAATATTTAATGAAAGTGGAACAAAACACTATCACCAATAGCAAATGGAAGGAGAGATGGATGAAAGGTACAGAAAGAATAAAATCGAAATGTGAAAAAAATTATAGTTAAAACAAAAACTTCTGATAAGAAAAAACCTCAACATGTCAACCTCAAACATTTTCCTTAAGGAAACTTTATAGGAATAAACTCACTACAAGTAAACTGAAAGATTCAGAAGTGAATTAACAAGATGTTCACTAGTTTTATCATGGAACCAGCTACTGAATATTTGTTTTGGCTTTTAATTATTTTTAAGACACTTATTTCCATTCTAATACTTTCACAGCTATGGATACTTCAAGACAAATGAATAAGCTTTAGCATGTAGACAGTACCACAAAACATATGGTATGTTCATTTTTCAGTGAAAACTATATGTAATTTCTCATTAGTTCATATTCTACTGCTGCTAACTGATTAGGCAACATTTCAGAGAGCAGCCACACGGAAGTAGCTCGGGAGTTGAATTTCAAAAGGGAGAGAAGTGGGAAATGGGCCATTCAGTGTTTCTATCTTGAAAAAATACAGTATAATTTTCAAGTAAGCATCTTTGGAGGTTTTTGCTCTTTTCAACACAGATCTACTGCCATGGGTAGCTGACATTATTCTTGCAGAAGTGTGTACCATTAAGGTGTTGAACAGTGCAACAAATTTTTTGTTATCTTGGCTCTAGATAGTATGATGTGTTTCTCTAGGACAGTAACAGACACTGCATTGTGACTATACTTGTTTTGTTTCCATTTTTTGATTCTACAAGCAACCTTTCTGCTCATCTGGGCAGACTTCACAATTTACCATCTCTATTGGTTTCCTATTTCAAAAATAAGCTGTAAATTTAAATTGCTTTTATCATTATGCAGTGGTAAAACAATGTTTTGAAACCACCTATAAATTCAGAAAGCAGTTTTCCAGCCAAAGAAAATCAGACATTTGAAGAAATGAACATAATTGAATCCAGAAAACATGCAGGTTCACTCTTCCATAAAGATTCATTTGATTCTAGATTATACATTCCTTGGAGAAAAAAAACTCAAACCACAAGTCAAAAAAATTCATTGATTAGCAACAGACTATGAAGGAGGATGAGCCAATGCTAATGCATTACCAGTGATAAGGACACCTAGGAAATATTTTATGCCACTCACTAAGATACCAAAATAAAGTAACTTTTATATCAATTTTTTCTTTGACTGAGAGCATTTGGATGCGTGGCATTGATTAATACATTGGTCATAGCTCTAAGTTTTCATCTGACCACCCAAAATCAACAGAAATTTTATTGCTATTCAACCACTGCCAGACAAAAACACAGGTAAATATAAATCACTATGTTATCAAAAGCCCACAGAAGTCAGAAACTGGATATAAAAAAAAAAATTAAAAAGTTTTATCCAGGAACAGTTTATCAGTGATAAATAAGCAATATGCCACTGAGTCTTGCAACATAAATCAGGAAAGAGCTGGCTGAGACAACGCTGGTCTGACTAATACCTTAGTTAGCAGTCCACATCAGAGACCTCACTTCACCCTCAGTGCTCATAACTAAATATTTAGTCCTTCTACTCTGCAAGCCCCTGTCAAGGTCAGGACAGCTCTCCTGGCCATCGCCAGTGCCAGAGGCAGAGGAATGAGGGAATTGTCACACACATATCATCACCAGCCACTGTGTAATCTGTTCACTGCACACATCATTATCTTCCACATTAAAAGCATCCTAAGGTTAAACAATACAGCACATACAGCTTCCCTACCAACTGATACACACAGAAACACACTCAGACATAAGATACAGATGGATAATGCTGGGCTGTTAATGCTGGGCAAGCTCTGATAGCTCTATCATCAGGTATTTTGCATACATAATTTCAAATTACAGTGAATTAATACTACAATTTTTTATCAGCAGATAAAATGAATTCTTTCATTGTCAAATAGTAGCTCTCTCTTTCATCTTGAAACTCATGCATGAAATACTGAGGACACAAGCAAGACTTACAGCCATAGCAAAAGTATGTTAATTCTCTCAGACACTGTTAATGTTTCAAAAAATTAAAAAATCACAAATCATTTGCACAATACTTTCTTTTCCAGATACTTGTTCACACAGAACACTCAGAATTGAATTCCAGCTGACAAAACATTTGGATTTAAAGTTCTCTACTTAGAAGTTATCTAAGTCTCTGATTTGGAATATAAGTAATCACTCTTAAGTTTGTCTCAACTTTTAAGTGACTTAATCAAATTAAGGCCACTGCAACTCTAAAGCAGAAAGGTTAAATAAGGATTTGATCTAATTTAACTAACTCAAACTTGGCCACTCAGTGAATTCAAAGAGATGGAAACTAATTTAATTAATCTACTTTAAAAATCAATTTGGATTAGTTTTCCTGAATGACCCTGTGTAGACAACTCCCATTCTCCTAACACGGATAAAAGTATTAGTCTGCTAGCCTGCACATATCGATACGAGATGATTAGTTCTCAAATAATAAATTGCAGAATCAGCTAACAAATATACCAGCTGACAGCAAAATTATTTACTTCTCCAGGCCCAGCTTGGAGAAGAGAAGGCTCTGGGAGACCTTCCAACAGCTTTCTAGTACCCAAAAGAGGCCTACAGGAAAGCTGGAGAGCAACTTTTTACAAGTTGATAGGACAAATTGTAATAGATTCAAAATGTAAGAGGGCAGCTTTAGAATAGATATTAGGAGGAAGTTCTTTATTGTGAGGGTGGAAATTCTTTACTGTGAGGCATCAGAACAGGTTGCCCAGAGAAGCTGTGCATCCCCTGAAGTGTTCGAGGCCAGGTTGAGCAGTTTGAACAACCAAGTGTAATGAAAGATGTCCATCCCCACGGCAAGGGGTTTGGAACTAGATGGTCTTTAAGTAAAGATCCCTTCTCTTGGGTTTTATGTTTCTTTCCCGACCCGTGATTTCAAGGCTGATGGTTCGACTGGGTCTGAGGAAGTGTTTTTCCCTCTCCGACCTCTGAAGGATTTGAGTCTGAGTCTGGGCTCGGCGCGAGAATGATGTGGAGTCTCAAGGCCTTGGTTTTCTTGGTTTCTTGCGCTGTTTATTAATTCTTATCTTACAATTCTCTGTGTCTGGCCAAGGTGTTCACAGCAGCTCGGACATGATGTGACTCCCCTCGTGATGGGAGGTCACTCTGCTTTTATACAGAAAACTACATGGTTATTATTTACCATTTCATACCAATACCTAGCACCTATACTAACAGAGTCATTTCTACTTTGCCCCAATCCTGTCTAACTACTTTGTGTCCACAACACTGCAGAAGATAGATACCAAGGAAGAAGAAGAAGAACTTAGGGCAACACCCTAATTCCTCCGTCTTGTCCCCTTGCATCTACATTCTAAAAATCCCAAAACTACAAAATCTTCTACCTAGTGATAACTACACTACTTCTGTTACACATTTGTGACTTGCAATCCTTCTCTGTGTTAGAAGTTTTTCCTATGGACCAAAATCAAAGACTGTGTCTTCCTGGGCTCTGTGCCAGGCAAAACCCCCCAGCACAGACCCCAGACCCTCTTTCTCTGGTCCCAGGCCTCTCTACCGAGGTCTGTGACTTTCTGGGACACTCAGAGGGATGTCCTGGACTCCAACACCTTCCAACCCATTCTGTGAGTCTATGGTTCTGGCTAAGTACTGATAACTCTTATTGAAAGAGCAATGGAGCAACACCAACCACCCAACATCAGCCAAGCACACTGTTCACTTAATCCCAGGTCAGCATCAGTGACAGCTTTCAAGAGAGCCAAACAAAGTGCTCAGATGGGGTAATGCCAAGTGTGGCTGTGTCCTGTCATCCTCAGGTGCTGGATGGATATTCCCAGATCTGCATCACCTCCTACATGCCCTATACTCAACAGAAGTAAACAAGATAGCAGGTAATAACTGGGGAGAGGGACACTGAGAAATGTACCTACCCCGTTGTTGCTTGGCATCTGCCTTGTGGTGTACATTGAGTTTTCAGTGAAGGCCAGATTCACAGTCTGCATCCACACTTGCATAGCTTTGTCTGTTGAGTACACAGAACTGAGATCTTCTACATTTTTCACAACCCTATAATGACTGGAACAGTTCTCCATCACTACTGTAACCCACCAAATTATCAGTTACGAGTAGGTAAGCCATTTCTGTAAAACATAAGACTTTTAGATCACTCTACAGCAGGTTCTTGCTCATTTGCCTAAACTTTCTCCAAAAGGTTTTCAGATGAAAATACTGACAGTTGTTTTAACTGGAAGCAAGCATAAGGTAATTTGGTGCCCATACACAAGTTTGCCCAGTATCATCACATTTGGAGTTCCCATTTTTCTTGCTCTGTTTGGGGATCCTAATTTTTCACACGCACATTTGAGAAAACACAGATGAATACAAACATCACAGATGAATACAAATCTTCTACCTCCTCTTTAAATTCAACAGATATAAATATACAGCTAACAAGTAAATATTTAACAACTAATAAGCATTCAGCCATTAGGATGATTCTTGTTTACTTTTGCCTTGTGGCCTTTATGCCTTGCAATGTCTTTATTCTGAGCCATCCTTTGCCTGTTGTGCACAAGGAGGGGAAGCCATTGTTCTACTCTACTATTAATTGAAACATGTATCATAGATTCAACATCAATAGCAATGGCAGGGGCAGTAAAGCCGCACAAAAGCATCAGCATCAAATGCTGCTGGAAGAGAGTAAAAAATATTTAAGGGAAAGGAATTGAGTCTCCTTCACACCTGCTCCTGTTGGGCATGGACTGAAAAAAAGATGTATTTGAGTTACATGCAGTTCGTTTGTGACATCCTAACAGTAAAATGGAGAAAAACCCCACAATTTTTATCTGCATTCTTTTATATACTAATACTCCTAATCAAATACATACCTCATAATTATTTGACTCCCTGCCTTTCAGTTTTTATTGTTTCCCTGAATATTTTGAGTGCATTAATCAAATAATAAAGTCAACAGGAAAAGAGATTTTCCTCATAAAGAAAATACATTATTTACTGAATCAGATCACATTCATCTTTCTAAAATTTACATTCAGATGTTTTTCTGAGAGTAATTTATATTTAAAAAAAGAATGCCAAAACAAATGTGTTTCAATGTATCCTCAAAAGATCCTAAGTGTAATCCAGGTTCCATACTGTTCTTCAACTACCTATAGCCTTAGCAATGCAGTATTTTACAATATTCTCGTGGCTAGACACAACGCAGAGGTTTAAAATGTGATTTCAAAGTGTGACATGAACCCAAGAGGTTTTTCTTCCATTTAAAACCTGTAGCATTTTAGGAGCCCACATCATCTCTTGACCCTCTAATGTTTGTATATTTTAATGAGCATTTTCAAATGGGTGAAGACATACTTCTGAACAAATTCTATTCAGGAAAATCATGTAAATGGACTGAGAAAAGAAAATACCTGAGTAACATTCAAAGAGTTAGCCCCCATACTACCCCTTTAAGCTCCAGGGCTAACAACCAGCAGCTCTACAACTTTCTCATGCATTAGAAAATCACCACCCTCTGCCATCATTACTCTCTTAAATCAACTGTGTAAGGTTTTGCACATTAGATATCTGTCTGCAGATGCATCTGTACACACTCACATGCTCACATCTAAGAAGAGCTGTTTGACCTGAACACAAATCTGACTGTGAACCACAAACTTTTTTATTGCTGCTACTGAAACAAAAGCATAAATGGATGGAATAAGGATCCCCAAGTGGCTGTTTCATTAAACTGGATCCTCTCACACCTCTTCAGAGTATTATAATGGCAGTCATCAATTCTGGCATTCAAGGACAGCAAATGATTTATAGCCAACTACACTAAACTAATTAAAAGCATCTTGCATACTGCCAGATGAAAACACCATCATCTGCTCGAAGCAGGGCACAGGTGAAAACTACGCTGCAGAAATATTTACAAGCAAGTTTCTTACTTGTTAGAATTGAATATACAGCAAGCCAAAGTCAGAATTCCCAGTGTTCACATGGATGACAGATTTGTCATTCAGAATAATCAGATCAAAGGGAAAATAAGATGAAAATAAATCAAGAGCTCTATATTCAATAATACTATCTACACTCCCACGTAGTATTTTTCCTTAGTAAATATAAAAGCCCTTGATTATAATTACAAAAAGCTAACAATTAACCTATTTCAGGGTATAATTTACCAGGTGTTTTTACAATTTTCTATGATAAAAAGAATGGCTGACTTCTAATGAGACTAGTGAAAATAAATTTAAACTTTTACCAGCACTTTATAGAAACACCATGGGGAAAGCATTGAGGGTATTGATGGCAGTGTATTTTTCCTTTCATTCTATACACTTAAAGTCTAATTTAAGGAGTCTCTTTTCTCTGGCACAGCAAGCTGCCACTACCTCTCTTTTGAAAGCTGCAATCTTCCCCAGGTATCGCTGGATGCAATCAGCAGGAGTTACAGCCAAAGGCAACAGGCAGAGTTTATATACTGTGTGTCCTGGCCAAACAAGGAGGCACACAAACAATATGAACAGTAAACTTGCTTTCCTAGAAGAAGTGTACAACCAAGCTTGCAATTAGGATAGAAAAAGGTGTGTGCAATGCTGGAGTAACGCCTTATGCGCTGCCTAAATTCCCTGGGAATGCTTATGAGACAAAGCAACACCTGTTCCCGATCAGTACTACCCTTAAAAGTGCATGGAGGAGGCTCAGCAAGACCACTCTGTTATTGGGAGAGACTGTCAAGTAGATGGGGGTAACAAGTGTCCCCTACCTGCAAAGCACTAGATTTTCTAAATTTATCAAGATTTGTGGCATGTGTTGTCATTATTTCTTCTACAGAACTTGCCTGGATTTTCAGCAACTTGAAAACAGATAAACAACTTCAAAAAAAAAAAAAATCTGAACAAAGAATCTACATTTCTGCAGTAAACTTTCTAGTTTGTTGTTTATTTTTCTCCCAAGCTTTTGTGTAATGCAGCACACAACTTCTGTTCACTTACAACTATATATAAATATACCAAGCACTTCATCATACCTGACAAATTAACAAAATCTAATTATGTATTTGGTTTTATCATGCTATAACACATGCTAACAAGGAATAAATGATTGGTACTTCTTGTCATCTATCTCAAAAGCAAAAGCTATAGCAAGTAATATATAAAATTAAAAAGTGGGCAAGTGGAAAAAACACAAGTATTTAAGATGCCTCATAAGGTAGAGAAAACTAAGATATATCGGGAGGAAAGAAGTATACAAAGTACATGGGGTACACAATCAACCACTGAAAATATATTACATTGACTGTTTTCCTTTTATTATCCAGAAGAACAAGGCAATAAAGAATGAAACTGAATGACAAATGTTGTATATCTAGAATTAATAAAGATACAATTTTAACATATATTCATTTAATATATTATTAAGGGTAGGGTTTTTTAAATTTCTAAATCATGTATAATTAACCATGGAGGTTGTTGCATGAATATACATATAGAAAAGATATTGACATATGTACATCCGTTATCCATGAAATGAGATTACATACTCAAAGGAACACTCGATTACAACAGCTAAGATAAAACACCATAAACCCCTGCAATGTTTCACAAAATAATCCATGACAGATGCTCACTGTGCAGCACCACCAGATGTGGGATTATTGGAAAGAAGATGTTACTGGTTTGTTCTAACACAGCTGTTCCTGATTTTCTGGAAAAATCTGACCTCTTCAGGAAACATTCCAAAGCTGAAAAAGATTTTGAAATGAACAAAGGAAAGGGTAGTACTGTGTTGAAGCAACCAAATCTAACTACTTTTTCAGGCAACAGGAAGAAAATCTACATAGAAAAAAATTCTTTGGTATCACAATAATCAACTTTAGGGAAATAGAGAAAAGGACAGTAGCTCATATGAATGCTAGGGATGTTCAGGGATAACACAAGGAAGGCTTTTAAGCCAGCTATTTACAATTGAAAATCTGTTAATTAAAAGAAACCCTGAAGGGATAACAAAGGATTGATGGCACTCCAGTAAAGGATGACAGGCAGCACTTCCCTCTCAAGGAAGACTTTTTAGAGGCATCATCAGCACAGGACAACTGTCCAAAATTCACCATGACCCTGCCTACCCCCTTCTTCTCCAATGTCACTGTAAATCAGGCCAGTATCATTCTCCCAGGAATCCTGCCAGCTTCCAGCCCAACTAGATGGCAGAGAACAGATGAAAAAGACCCAGAAGGCAATGGGAAGCTGTTGTGCCAGGGAGGGACCAAGTCAGAGTCTTAAAACCCCCCTTTAGTCATGGATCCCTGCCACACGAGGCAGTTCATTTATAGAAGGTGTGCACCATGAGTTCAGGGCAAAACACATGATGGTAGTGAGATGGGATTTTGGTTTCATTACGTCCCCTCCAAAAGTTCACTGAAAAGGAAATGCAGCTGGTTCTCCCAGCCCAAATCCCAAGGTCAGTGAAGATGTGTGTTCTTCCCCCGCAGCGCTGGCCGACTGCTCTTTGGTCAGGAAAACACCAAGCAGCACTCATCGGGATCCCACTGGTCACCCAGAGGAGCTGGGGACAGAAATCACAGGGACACCATGGTTGTATGAAATTGCCACCTTTAAGAGCAGTTTTTCTTCCAGCACAGAAAGGTGGCCCTGGGAGGAGACCTTCCAGCTGTCTACATGTGTGTGGGAGTTAAAAGGTCCTGTAGAAAACACTTCTGCTGTCACTCAGCTGCACAGCCCTCCATCCCCTTCTCTGCAAATTCATGCAGCTGCATATCCATCAGGAGTGGCCAATATGCCATTTAACAGGCGAGAGCTGCAGCTTCTCAGCCAAGCCTGCATGGGCAAATCTAATGTTCTATTTGGGAACCCAACATACAGTACTCTCTAGTGCTGAATTACAGCTTCAGTCTCTAAAATCTAGAGCATGGATGGCAAACTGCCCCTATTTCACTACTGTCCTGCAACAGCCTCTACACAGGCCCCTGCCTACATTTTCAGCACTGAAATTGCTTGCTTGCAGCTTTCTCACACGTCACTGCTTTCCAGCTCTGCAACACTCAGACAAAGGTGACTACACTACCAGTCCCTCACATCTACATTTGTTGCTCCTGTTTTTCAATGCACAACTAAAAATTGCCTTCTTCTTATTTCTGAACTCGTTTTTTGGTGTGAGGCAACCAAGCTCAGATTGTGCTGCCCTTTGAATCAGCCCTTCTCTTGACTTAGCAATGACCATCAAAGATGCAGCAGGCATGAAAGGTCACATCATCAGAACTCCTTATCTTTAATCAGACATCCATTTCCCCCTCTGCTTTAATCACTTTACATCTCATTTTAGATCTCAGTAGACTTTTTATGCCCTCCTTAATTTTTCTTTTCCTTCCTTCTGTTCCCTTTTTTGACAGAAAGCTCATCTACACACACACACAGCTATTACTATTTATTCCCGTCCCTATATTATTTAGGTCTGCACAGGATTCTCAGAGAATAAAATCCATGGAAAATAAAAATAAATTAAATTAATGAAATAAAATAATTTTTTTAAAAGTATGTAACATACTCTGCAACCTCTTACACTACATTTTTGAGGACAAGCAAAGGATGCTGAGACTAATTTCTGGTAAAGAACAGAAAGAAGCAGGAGATTAGAAGGGTCCAGTCAATAATCCTTGATGGGTCTAGTATACTGTAAAGATCTGTTCAACTGCCTTTTACAACTGAGTGAACCGGACCACACTGCTCTTTTGAACTCTAGCCTCCCACACACAGCAAAAGAAATGGAAGAGCAGTCTCACTGAGACCAAACAGTCTTTTAGCTCAGAATTTTCAGCAAAAGGACAAAGTGATCACACAGAGATACATTCCAGGGATATGCTCCCAGCTGGATGCAGATCAGCATTGTCCTGAATCACAGGCATACCACCTGTGTGCTTTTACAGAGATTTTTCTGTGTTCAGTGACACATTTTTATTCCATTTTACTCAATTTCACTTTGTTTTCTGAACCCATGTAAACGTCTGGAGCATGCAATATCCTCAACCACACAACACAGGAAGCATGTCCCTTTGTTCTTAACCTGACATACATTAGCTTTGTTTGTTGCCTCTGACATCTGGTGAGAGACATCCTGAAACTGTTCACCTTTTCCATCTCTGCTTACCATATTCACTGCTCAATACTCTCATTCCAAGGATGGTAAGTCCAGCTTTAATCATTTACTTGTGCAGAATTGCTTTCACACCTTTTTTTGGTCTTTATTATCTGCATCGTACTTTCTGCAGTTCTATTTATTCATAAATAAATATGATGGAGGGGGGACAGAACCATACACGTTACAGGTTTCTGTAGCTCTGCCTGGCTTTGTTTTTGGTTCCCTATATAATCACCCCCAACATTCTGGTGATACCCTCGAGCACAGAGGCATGTTTTTATGGAATTACCTATTATAATTTGATTTTTTTTTCTTTAATGGAAATAGAATGTTCAAGAACTCACTGCCACTCACACAAAGTTAGGATAATGCTTCCTTTTCAATGCACTCTTCAATATTTCATCTGCCATCCATCACCCAGTCACACAATACTTTTAATCATATATTTCAAATTAGCATTAAATTGGGAAAACATCCTTCTTACCTGTTAGCATCACTTAGTGAGCTTGCATAACTTTGGTTATATTAAGCAGAAAATCAGCTTTCAAAACAAACAACAAATACCTGTTAGCTCAAGTAGCATTACTCCACCCTCCAGTAAGAGTTTACTCAGATGATTTATTACTCACACACTGCTGTTACACAGCGCTGTAATGCCTTGGTGTGTTCCATTCTGCCTGGGTGCAATCCAGATAGATTTTCCTTTTTCCCCTCCAGGTAAATTTGTTCAGACAAGCTCAAAACAACATTAACAACGTACTATTTTTACACTATCCAACAAAGCTAAGACGTATTTCACGGGAATGATTTCAAGTATTCGTAGATGCTTTGTTTTCCTTGTAATTAATTTGACTCTCTGCCTGCAATACACGTCAGCAGCTGACACACAAGACAACACAGCAAAGCAGCAGCATGTATAGGTCACAAAATAATACATTAGTGAAGAGAAAGGTGAGGTGAGTTAATGGATAGTTTTCCCTTCTGTGATCCTCAAAAAAGAAATATTTACCTATTTAAAGAAACAAAAAGGTATCTAAAAATCTGTGACTGACGAGAATTTTTACTAGTTCACTCACAAAATTTAAACTTTTTTTACATTTTCCCCACTGCTTCTTCCTGCTCCAAAGACTGGGGGGATAAGGGATTTATTTACCTGTTTATTTTCTTCTCTACACCTAGAGCTTCTGGGAGGATTGCAGGTTTTAAAGTAATAGGACCATGCCTAAGGTGTTGGCAGCACAAGGCCAAGCTATGGGCCCCTGGAATGCAAGTTGTGAGGCTGGGCTGGTGCCACAGCCATGCAGTGGGGTGCAGCACAGGAGCAGCTGGGCACTGGCAGTGGGTGCACCCACTTTTTGGTGGGTGGAAAACACCCTTTTTGGGCAGTTCTTAAACCACCCAAAGAAGCAACTGCAAAGTAGAAGCAGAGAACCACAGAATGGTAAGAAAAATCAGTTAAAATTCAGTCTTCAGCAGGTTAGGAAAGATGATAAATTTCAGCTAAGTGAAAAATTAACTCGGGAAGCAGAGCACTGTTTTATGTGCAGGATTGGTTTATCCATCCAAACAGCCAAAGTCCCAACAAAACAAATCCCCACTTGCTGTTTCTGGATGCACAAACTGGGCACCACATGATTGCAGCAGAGCATTCAAGATCCCAAGCCTGGAAGCCAATTCCCACAGGCAGACAGAGCTAGAAGATGTTTCATGAATGTGCAAAGTCACAGGCTGACTGTCCAGGCACAGAAACTAAACTCAATCACACCATTCTCTGCCACCTCTTGCTCACCACTGCACACAAAGATACGCTACAGGCAGAGGTGTCCAGAAAAGAGCACTTGACAGGCAGCACCTGGCTGGTACCCAGCCAGATCTTCAGCTTGAAGTGCACATCTTCTAAAAATATCAGTGGGCATTTAGTTTTTTAAAACCATACATTCATGCATCACCAGATATTTTAGTTGCCGGACAAAAGCCAAACTGCCCTGCTGCTAGCAGGCTGTGTCAAAGTGAAAATGTATTATACAAATTACTGAAGTGTTAAGTCATGCAGTATGTATGCTGTCCAAAATATTAAAGGGTCAGAAAACTGTAGGGTACAAATATATGCATCTTTAATTTTAGGTTAAGATGCAGGCTTCCGAACTTAGCGAACAAGTTTACTTATTTCTTACCAGTCTTCTACATCTCTACATTCCTGAATCCATGTGCCAGGTGCCACCCCAGTGGTTGCTATGGGTCATGTAACAGGTCTAGTTTGCTGCACACAGTCCAGCTTCCTTGGTAAGGAAAAGGAAGGGAATCCTTAGAGAGGAGCTCTGGGCTGGCACACCCTGTGAGTGCCTCTGGCTTTAACCAGAACATCTGTGTATATAACAAATGCAATTTATGTCATAGTATATATAATAGGTTATATAACAATATGTCTGTACTCACAACAGAAGCAATAATAGTAAGTAGATTTTGTTGAACTAAGACATCTGAAACTCAGCTGAAAACTAGATGTCTGATGCTAGTGGTATCTATTTGTCACTAACAAAATTTTTATTCATAAGTAGACATTACAATGTTTATCCTATTTCTTCATCCATTTGTATACACTCCTAGGAAAAGACAAGTCAGCATTGCCTTCTAACCAGTTTCCCTTTCTTCACACTGCACTGTAGACAAGCAGAAGACAAAAGGATTGCAGAGCTTTGGTAATTTTTGTATGTGCTCTCCAAATGTTATCTACTGCAACAGATGTAACATAACATCACAAAAAAAATATTAAAGTTTTCTTTTCTTGATCTTAAAATGCTAATCATGGAAAACAGAGCCTTCATGGATATTCAGGGAGTACATCCACACAGGCAATGTTAGGTATACTCTAGAATAAAAGAAACTCCTAGAGGTGTGGATCAGATTCTGCTGTGGATTACCTTTAAGGAATTTCCCATATTCTTTTTATGCTCAGAGTTCCTGGTTCTCATAAAACCTAGATTAGGGCAGTCTTACAGAGGCATGCTCTTCCTTCAGAAACAAAGTGATTTGTGGTATTTCACTTCAGAAAAAGACTAGTTCCAAAAACTGCTATATGGCATTCAAGCCTTGAAATCCAGCTACCACATCTTTTACAGACTCGCTTAACTTCTTGCTTCAGATAGGCAAGAAACTACTGTTTACAGAAAAAAAAAAAAGGAAAAAGAAAAAAGGCATTTCATCTAGAGGTGCTAGAGACAAAATTGGAATTAAATACCACAAAGACCTAAGAAAAATAGTTTTCCTTAATATAAGGTTGAACTGCTATAAGTGACCTTGTAATGTTAAAGTGCTAAATCAATTTTAGCATAGTTATTCCTTAACAGGCTGTGTAAATCAAAGGCAATGAATAATTTACCCCACAGTTATTACAAGATAACACTTTCAAAATAAATTTTTTTAAAAAGCAGGAAAATGAACTATCTGTAAGTGAATAGGAAAAATAGCCATTAGTGGAACAGTGACAGTGAAATATCAGTAAGCCAAAATTGTCTACCAAACAAATTTATTACTTCTCATTGCTTCATTCCACCCTTCTCAAAAAAACAACCAAACCAAAACCTAATGTATAAAGTAAAAGGCAGGCATATTTTGCAGGTTGGTTACTAGAGAGAAAATCTGGAGACTGGAGTTTAAATCGGGCTGAGCAATGACCAGCAGGGCATGAGGACAACCTGAAGAGCTTCTTGCTGCTCTGCACTTGTTCTCAAGACTGAAATTCCTTCTCTGCTTTTCCTGTGGGTAATAAATATGTAAATATAACCTGGTGGCAGAAGTATAGAGTGTGAGAATTAAATAAGACTCATGGTGAGAGCTGAAGGAGCTGGTTACAGAGCAGCCAGGCTATGTTAAATAACCTTTGCTCTCCCTGGGTATGGTCTACTGCAGAACACTTTCTGATAGAAACCTGCTAAAACAATATGTGCAGCCACAGCTTCACTCCTAATGTCCCAGCATAGATCAAAAAGAAGGATTCAACTAAGTCAACGATGGAGAAAAACTAATTTCATGGTAAAATAATTCTAAAATATATTTAAGGTACATTGGCGAGGCTACTTTAAAGGAAATCTGCATTACAAAACATGTAAGGGAATTGAAGACTATATTCTCATGTTCTTCTGCTGCTAAAAAAGCAGTTATTCTTTATCACTTTCTGACTACAGTATTTTATGTAAACAATTTTCTGAGAAGAGTACTTCCTTCTTCACCATTTTGTTTCAGGTTTTATTTTTTAGACAGAATAGAAGGCACTGCTGCTTTTCCATCACCCAGAATTTCTATTTTCCTCTTAGAGGACACAGAAAAATAGGATGAAGAGAAAAACTGAAAATAATAATTTAACTTATGAAAAAGCAACTGCCTAAATGTGAATCCCTAACACCTGCCTGAGAGAAGTTACTTAGAACAAATGTAAAAACGTGTTTTCACTTTTACATATGACAATACCAGGGGTCACTGCAGAAAACTTGTCAAAGCAGCTGCAGCTGAATTTTGCACATTTAGAGAGTGAGAAATGGAGGGTAGTTCTGCACCCCCTGCTGCAGCAAAAACATCTCCTGGAACACAGCTTATTTGTTAACAAAAATGGAACAGCCAGGTTTAAAAATCTGTGCTTTTCCAAGCACAGAATATTCAATGTTTGAACAACACCTGTGATCCTGAAATGAGGAACTTAACTTTTGACTAGAACATAGAATACCTGAAAATAAACAATGCTCCAGATCCTAGATTGCTAGTGTATTCACTACCAGGTAAAAAAATCTCAACAATCTATCAAATCGTTAGTATATTTTAAACAGAAGTGTAGCATATTTTGCTTTTAAAAACACAGATTTTTTTTGGAAAAAAGTGCTAAGACCAACAGACAAGAAATGTACATACATTTAACAAAGAATTTATTAAGGCATGATGGTGCCATTCGAAGTCCAAATTTCTGATAATGCTCTTGTATGTTTGCAATGCCAAATTGCATTTAAAAAATTACTTATAAAAAAACCCCATTTGAAATATAATATTTTTCTCTCATTTATGTATCTTGTAACTGGAGAAGCAAGTCCTTTAACCAGAGAAAGCTAAATTATTTAAATCATATCACTTTTCTGTAATTGTGAAGTTTTGGTAATATTAAATATGATGCTACTAGATTTATCATAACTCAGATGTAACATTGAATTTTCATATCTGAGCAAAAAAGGAATATCAATTTAATTTTCATTGTTAAAAAGAAAAACAAAAGAAAAGCTGAATTGGATCACAGGCGGAAATAGATTGGTTCATTTTCATTTCATGCATATTGAGAAACTAAATGGTAAAAAATGTTGAAATATGACATCTCTCAATTATAATTTCTTCAACACCTGTTACTGGCATGATGCATTTCACTGTATGAATTTCAAAATTATATACCACCCCTCTGGTCATTTGTCCTACCAAGGCTCTGTTCACTTAGGAAAAAAGTTATGGAAGACCATAACTGAAGGAGCATTTTTCTTCCTTTCCATTTTAAAACCAATTTCCCTCTACCATTCTCTTTTATAGACACAAGTCTATAACAACAACTTAGCTGGTTGCTTTCTGTGTATCCTTTCTCATCCCATTGCTGGAAATATGAAGGAAATCCCATAAATGCCAGGTTGTAGCGCATCTTGACATGTGTGATGTGATCTGCACTGCAGCCACGTCAATCCTTATTTGATTCCTGACACTGATCCATGTCACCTGTCCAAGGAGCACCACTGGTCACCACAGCAATGCTGCTGAGATCAAGCACTACTTACACTCCACAGCAGTAAAATACAATCATCTCTGCCTGCAATACTCCCCACCTAGCCATAGACTTTTTTCTGCCATGTTTTTTAGAAAAAATGTTAAGATTATGGTTATTTCCACACTTAAACTTAGGATTATTATTAGCTCCTTGGTTTTCTCGCCTTGAAGGAGTCTCTCAGGTGATAACAGAGCCTTGCTCAAGCACTGTCCTAATCCACAGACTTTGCTGCTTCTGCATATGTTCCGTATTCATTTCACCAGCTCCCCCTCTAGTCTCTGTTTGTTTTGCTAATGGACTTGCTGCCACGGCATACATAGAAGTAATATTAATATTATCAGGAAAATTCAAGTCCCCAAAATGCAATCTCAAAACATCTTGCTTTCTGTAATGTGTTGTTACTATAGCAAGTCAGAAAGTTTGCAGCTGAGAAAATGCCCAGAGCCAACAAAGAAACTCAAAAGACAAAAGTGGACACTGTAGCTTGAACACCATACATATCTGTGTGGGAATCTGAGGTGTTTGTTAAAAAAGAAACAAACTATGCTACATTATTGTTTATTCTGAATTTTAATTATTTGCTTCAGATAATGAGAACACACTGATGACCTTTTATAATTAGACTAATAGACTCCCTGAGCAAAGCACTTGAGTCCTATCCACTGTGGAGCGTTACTTTTGGACCACATGACTGAGCTCAAATGTGGCTCTAGGCAAAGCAATTAATCTCAATTTATCCCAATTTCTCTCTAAGAAGTTATACTGTTACTCTTTTATCTCACAGACACTGTGAGTAGCATTGGTAAATATTCTGAAGGTGAAATTTTCCATCAGTGGTCTTCCAAACACTAATCAATTGTTACCCCAGGATGGCTGTTTACAGTTCTCCCTGTCACACAGGAGGGATGACACAAGGCTCTTGCTAAAAACAGATGTGTTTCAGACAAAATGCTTACAAAGAGAAGATCACTATGTGCAGCCAAAGGAAGAAGGGTAAAACTTGCCAAAATTAGTATTATAAAAAATATTATGCTCTTCTAAAAAAATAATTGGGGTAAATTCAAGAGGCTTGGATAGCCTTGTACATATTTTACCAAAACTCATTTCTATTGTACCTCAGAGGCACATGATGATGATGATATTTCCACGACTGAATTAACATGGCCAACATTCCGCAAAGCAAATAGGCTCCTATTGATTAAATTAAGCATGGAGTGAACTTAAGCTGTTTTATCTGACCCTCAGTGAATGTTTTGCTGGCTGGGAATGTCCTGAAAGAGGAACAGAAGTGCTTGGAATCGATATTGTCCAAACCAATTTTTTTTTCACTGTTATCAAGGACAACTCTGTAATTAAGAAACAATTCTCTTAAACTGTCCAGCACAGCACACAAGGATGACTGCCTAAGACAGCTTCTCAGAGATGCAGTTTACACCTTGCCTCATGGATACGAATAATATCATCACCCAAGCAGACTCTCAGGTGTATATAAAAGGCTCCGCTGCAAAAAAAATTTTTGGTCCAAAGAAAAATGCCTTTCATATTTACATGACATCATCCTGATGAACTCAGGGCATAAGCAGGTATCATCTTGAAGAAAGCAGGACATATTAGATAAATTACATAAAGCCAAGTTAGTCTTGAGGTGTTAAGTTTGTAATAATCTTAATAACTAAGAAGTCCTAGCTACATCGCAGAACTACAGGCAATTTACTTCAATCCACAGAGATAACACTGGATATAGATTTGCCTAATAACCACTGCAATATTTTGGCTGTAGTGATGATAGATCTCTACTCGTTTCAAAAGCATATTCACTAATTTCTTCACATCAGTAACTGCGACACATTGTCACAATGTACCTTTTCCATCCATGGTTCCAACACAGACCTTCTTCCCCAGACCTGAGGTTTGCAGAACATTGTGTATGTGCTTGGCCTTATTGTATCTCCTCACTCTTTCTGTATTTATATGAAGGTGGGAAACAGTTTTCCCTGCCCAGAATTCATAAGAGTTACAGAAAAAAACAAACCAACAAACAAACAAACAAAACAAAAAAAAAAAAAAAAAAAAAAAAAAAAAAAAAAAAAAAAAAAAAAAACAAAACACACACACAACCAATCAACCAAAATCTCCTGAAATTTAAATTAAAGTTACTAACCAAAAGAAGAATCAAAATATTTATCTTGAATTTCTAAGAGAGTTAATTAATTGAAGCACCTCAACACAGGTTTCTTCTTTTTTGTTGTTGTTGTAATATGTTTCCTTTGTTTGTCTGTTTGTTTGTTTGTTTGGGGTTTTTTGCTTGTTTCAGATCTAGTTTATCCCTATGAAACTGTTCTATAAGCTGCCTCTAAATTTATGAGAACTTGGAGTTACAAGTCATTTTATAAGAAATAAGCATTATAGTACAATATAAATAAGTTATAATGATGTTCAGCTAAACAGGAAAACAAGGCTAATAGTAAGGTAAAATTATATAAATTGCTTGAAAACAAGTCCATGACGAATGTTTGAATCTAACAAGTTCGTTCACATGAGCTATTTATCAGAATTACCACCTGTCTTGGCAAAGACTATCGATTATTTAGTAATTCTAGTAATTAAATGGTTTAATTTCTAACTAACTGGCAAATGATTTGCAAATCGTTTCTGGCTTGTGTGCTCCTTACTGAGAAGCTCTTTTCAAAATATTAGATAAATTTAAAAAATATGTATTTTAGAGGTGAAATTTACCTATAAACCTGATGTATTTCTGTTGTGTATCTCAATCCTGGAAGGGTGCACAGAAAGGACTTCTCAGAATGAATAATAGAGCACAGCAGCTTGGAAGAAATGAAGCACTGTGATTTTGCCTTTTTATTCATACTACTTCAATGCCCTGCAGACCCACTGCTTCTCACCAAGCATTTGAATAATGTGTGGTTCCTGAAGTCCTGCAGCTCCTTCATGGAACATCATCAACTTTATAAAAAGGAAAGGAGTTTCAGGTAAAAAGCAATTGCTCAGGTTAGATGGTGCATTAAAAGTTATTTCAACTGCAAGACAGAAAGGGCAAACTGTGGAAATGTTTTTTAACAAAGGAGATTGAACATCATGAAACCACATGAGACCTATGAGATTGAGATGTTTACCATTTATCAGGCATGATAAACTAGGCAAAGTAAACATTAGTTAGAGATCAGAGCAGAAGACAAAGCTCCTCCAAGTTCAGAAAGCATTTTATGTGACCACTGCTCCCCATCGGTATTCAATCAGCTCCACAGCAGATCCCCAGCAAAGTAATACTAAACTAAAGCAGTGATTAGAGACAAATAAACCTAAGCCAGTATTTATAGTTTATACAAGGCCTAACGATCATTTAATACTATGATCTGGCTAGGAATTGATGCAATCTGAGGAACAGAGCAATACAAAATGAGTTTTTTAGACTAAGAGTGTATACATTGCTGTAATTTCAGGATAATATCAAAGACATCAATCTTAAGGAAAATTACTTGGTTCCCTTCTTGTCTTAATACTTGCTTTATAAGTAAATACAGGATCAGAAACTTGGGTTAAGATTAGGTAGAGCCCACTTGGAGCTGATGATGTGCATATTAAGGAAGATGCATTAGAGGAGGTGATTTTCTCTACCCTGCATTCCAAAGATGGTTTAACAGAGGACCACCAGCATCTATCTCCAAAACATACATGCACAGACCCTACAGAAACCCCTATGTATGCACAGGCATAGAAGAGAAAACAAGGTGCCTTCTGCTTCTAAGGCAGAAAGGTATGCCAGGCTTAAAAAACAGAGGGGTAAGTCTAGGAAGCAGCACTCTGAAAAGAAGTTAATGGAGCTCTTGCTCCTGAACTGCCCTGATTTGCCACCCTGCAGCTACCTTATTAGGGAAGGAACAAAACAATTTGGACCAGAATACAGGAATGCACAATTGTTCCATCCTGTTTTAGTGATCCTGAACACTATAGTCCCCAGTGAGACTACTGTGCTGAGACACTCAGGGCAGTGTCTGTGCTGCTCAGGAGTCATGCAGAACGTATTGTGTACATCATTCATTCTGTCACTTGTATAGAGTGATCTGTGCACACTTCAGATGTTCCTCAAAGAGTGGGATACTCAGAAATATTCAAAATTTGTGTATGATGTACAGACATCTCTGCTAAGACTGCTTGTACTGCTAGAAGTGTGCACAAGCAGACTTTCAGGCAATAAGGAAATTTAAGTGGAGTAACAATAGTTAAAATTGCTTATATATTTGGGACTTGATGAAAATTTGGGAAAGGTTAGGATGACACAAGGAGACTCTAACAGTAAAATTCTTTGCAGGCACCACTTCACATCTATCAGCTTCATCTGGATTGAGCTCTTAGCTTTTTAAAGAGACCAGAATTAACTCAAAATCAGGTTAGGATTAGAACCCAATGGCTGTATGGAAGAAGAGACAATTCTTATTGCAAATTTAGCAGGATAACTAGGAATGGAAGAGAACCCTTTACTCAACACAGGATGACGCTATAGACTCCTGGGGAGGAGAATCCATGAACCACTTGCATTCAAGAAAGGGAAATATTTTTAGAGTAACCCAGTAGACCAAAACATCATAAAGAAATGGATAAAGGTAACAAAGAATAAAACAGATATCCTTAGAACAAGGTGGATTTTGCTTTTCCCTTTAAACTCTCTGTTTGAAACAAGTAAAAGGAAACTGAAATAGCAACAATGAAACTTTTGAAGCAAGTATGTGAGGCAGAACCAAGGACCCTACACTGAGAATGTTCCATGCATAACTTTCTGATGTGGAAAAACAAAGCAGTAAATCAATATGAAAAATCCAAGTAAATAATTTTTTAGTAACCATAATGCCAACCTTGCCCTTCTGAAACCTAATGCAGCTATTCTTCAACAAAAGGAAGATACTCTATAAGACCACAGATTTTTTTAACCTGCTTTTCTGTTCCTGACAGTGTCCAGTAATGAAGACTGAAAGATCATAAAAATAGGCCAAGCTTGTAATGCTTTTTTCCTAGCACAGTGGAGATTTCAGTTCAGGGATTTCTTGATACAGAGATGTGTTTAATAACCCTGAATATTTTTTTCCTCCTTTACCTTTTTTTTTTTATATATATACATGGCGACTTTTAGCATTACAGAAGCAGTCTCTTGCCAAAAAAAAAAAAAAAAAAAAAAAAAAAAAAAAATAAAATCTATATTTCATTAATTAATGTGAAAAACTGTCTTAATGTGTTTATGTTGAACCTGTCACCTGCTGACATTTAATAACTCCAAGTTCTTATATTACAAAAGGTAATGACAATCATGCCTATATAAAACATTATTCAGCTGGAACATGGTGTTACAAATGCTCAAAAGATCCCTTTTCCTTGAAAACCTAGACAAAAAAATCGGTACGAGACAAGTAACAGTAGAATTTTTAATATATTGATTTTTTTTCTTGTGCCTTATTCTAGGTGATTGCTTGGAATACAATCTTAAGTGTTACTTGCATATTAGGTTCAGAGTCATGCTAAGACTTAGACATATATTGGCTGCATCTTAATTATATACCACTACACCAGGTTTATCAGCCTGCAAGCAATAAACAAAAATCGTAAGACATCCATGACTACATGAACATGAAAGGACAGGACAGCATGAGCAGCCCCAAAACTCCCATCAGAGAGATAATGACCATGAGGAGCTTGCAGGAAAGGAGAAAAAGCATGCCATAGATGCCGCCAGTTAATTTTTAATTCTTCCTGTACAAGCAAAAAGCTAATTAAGTTTCCCTGCTTGAACAGCACTTATATTTACAGTAACTTGTGAGACTTTCTTTCTTAAGACAGAAAATACAGCCTTTATGAAGTCGGAGCATTTGTTGAAGTTGTCAGGTTAGTTCTGTGATAGCTTTATATTCCTTTTCCAAATTTTGAAAGGCTACAAAAATAGCATTTGTCAGAGACCTTACACTCTGTGTTATAGTAAAACCATAGCCAAGTGTTAAGTAGTTAACATGATCAAGTAATTTTCTGTTTACAATTTTATATGACAACTTGCTTTTTAGTTCTCTCTCTATAACAAACACAAAAACAGTCATAAAAAATGTTATGTAAAATAACATACCCATTCTCTCTGCAGTGGAATATCTTAGACTCCAATTTCTGATGGCTTCAAAGTTCTCAAATGCAAATCATAGCTTGCTTTTTTTTCTTTTTTTCCCTAGAAATATTAAGCATTTTTCATCACTTGATGAAAAATGTAAAAACACAAAACTCACAGGGAAAAACACCCATGAGACTTTCTCAACAATAAAATGTATACAAATGACAGACTTTTGCAACATTTCAAAATGTCAAGAATCCTTTTAGATACTTTAGGAACTAAAAACAAGTACAAGTAAAGCAATTAATTTCTCAAACATGTTTAGATCAAATATTCCTCTTTGAACAATATCTTTTCTATATGATTGTGGCAAGGCGTTAATTAATCCAACACAATGGATCATCTATTACAACATCACAAAAGTATTTTACACAATCATATCGCACATATGCAAACGTCTATGTTTCTTTGACAGGAGGAAAACCAGCACTGTCTAGATTTCTCAAATTCATATTGGGAAAACAAAAGCAATTAGAACCTACCCACTCAGCTCTGGTACAGCCACACCTGTAGCACTAGTTCCAGGACTGAAGAGAGACCAGCAAAGGGCCACTGATTAAGATGAAGGGCCTGGAGTAGGTCTTCTCTGATGAGAGGCTGTGAGAGCTGGGACTGTTCAGCTCTAGAGAAGAAAATGGCTTGGAAGGTTTGGAGGAGCTCATCAATGTATATTAATAAGAGGAAGCTACAAATAGGATGGAGCCATCACTCCCTTCCCTGATACTTCCATCCCTACTAGTGGTTGGCACGGGATACTTTGCAAAAGAATGTACCATCCTCTTTCATAGAGCAATTCTCTGCCTCTGCCCAACCCTTCAGTAACCTTTTGTCTTCCTGTAGACTGTGGTTCAGGAATTCCCAGTTCCCATCTTCATGCTTAACAGCCTTAGAAGGAAGTATGTGTCATGAATTCATCTAATTGCTTTTGAACCCATTCACTTTAAACTTTAAGCCACCACAACACTCTTGCAGCAATGAACCCTGCAATATAATTATGCATATAATGATGAAATACTTCCCTTCATTTGTCTTAAAGCTACTGCTTGATCATTTCACTGGATATGGCCTTGCTTTTGTACTATGAGAAAAAGCAAATAATAACTCCTTCTTCGCCTTCTCCATGATATTAATGATTTTGTATGTTTCACTCTTAATTCTCCTGAGTAATTCTTTTCCTAAACTGTAAAATTCTTTCAAGTCTCTTCACACAGAAATTGTTCCTTCTCTCTGATGCAAGGCCTCTTGGACATACAAAAACATGATGCTTTTCACTTATGCTTTCTTCTCCTCTCATAAATCATTTCCTAACATTACTAAAACCCTCCTACATTTCCTCCTTTTCAAGCTGAAGAAAGTAATTTGCTCTTTCTGTGTGCAGAATTTGTTCCATCCTTAATATAATGCTATTACATCCTTCTTGAGGGTGGGAGACAAGACCTGCATCCAAGTAAAAGCCATGCACTGTAACACAATGGCATTCTAGTTTTTCAAAAGCTGATGCTACCTGAACGATCCTATTTTTATCCTAAATTTTGAAATCTGAACTTTTTCTACATGAAGGTAGAAAATGGTTATGAGAAACAGCCCAGATCAAGAGAGAGAGAACAAATTTGAATTCCAATCAATAGACAGTTTTTAAACAAACCTCAAAACAGAGTGAAAATGTTCCTCTGACAAATACCAGCCAAAAGGATCATAGAAGCTAATAAAAAGTCAACAGCACCTTGAAGAAACATATGTTTGTGCTGGACCATTTATTGCATTAAATGGTGTGCTGGCAGATAGCTTGTTTTAAGCCAGCCATTAGCCTTGCCAAACACAAGCCTAGTTTTCCTCAGTCTCTCGACTCTGCCCATGTGTCACACACAAAGAAACTGTTATCTGGATGTCAAAACTAGCACTGCAACAACAGAGACTACAACTAAATCAAGGCAGCATTATTCCATCAGTTCTCATCTGTGGACTATTGTGTTCTGCAGGAAAACTCAGACCATGAGGATTTTTCTTTTCTTGAAGGCTTCAGTCTTTCTCTGCTGCACCAAAGTGCATAACCTTCGTGTTTTGGAATGGATCTCTCTAGCAGGCAGTTATGTTCTACCTCCATGGATATTTCTTTAGCCACTTGCTCCAGATGGTTTCACTACAGGTCTCAGAAAAATTTCTCCTGAACTTGTTCAAGCCTGGTCCAGAGATGCTGTGAGCAGTTCCATCCTCAACACATCTCATGAGCACTGACTCCCAGAACTCTTGTGAGCTCATGGCACACTGCAATCACCATTTGCACAGAATTAAGCAAGCCCTATGCTAAGACAGAGCAGTGTATTTGGTAAGCACTCCTGCTGTCTCTTTGGCATCTCCAAAGACTTTCCTTTCCTCAAACCACAGAAGGAGGACTGTACTGCCCCTTGAGACAGCAGGAAAAAGGACAAGTAAGCACTTCAGACAAGAACTCCAAAGAATGAGGAATGTGAAAAAAATAAATACATAGTACAGAAAGAAAAAAAAAACAAAACAGGATGGAAGGGAATGCAAAATGGCAGTGGAAAGAGAGTATGAAGAGAACTAGAACAGAGAAGGTGGGATATAAGATGACAAGCTTCCAAACAACCTATAGAAAAAAGACATAGATACAAACATTTATAGTTCAGAGTATAACATCAGGGAGAAAAAAAAAAGCTATCATTGGCCCTGAGAAAAGGGTTATGAGTGGGATTATGCTGACTGAACAGTAATTCTTCATGAAGTCAGCTCTGTTCTACCAGGAGGTTTGCATTCTTTGTTGATCTCTCTGGGATGATTTATCATTTTCCAGCAATCATATCTAAATAAGGGAGATTCTCCTGACTTGGCTACAGTAAGTAAATGGCTGAAGTCACTGTAAACACCCCTCTACTGTCAGTTTAGCTCTCTACCATCTTCTAGAACAAAGTCTAAAAACATGGCATTCTCTTCATCCTGACAGACATGCCTACTGCAAAAAAAACCCTGAAACACCATAGACGATTCATAGAGGGCAAGGAAAGGAGAATCCACAGAGAATCAGCATATTCAGAGTTTTAAATTCGTACATCTAGAACGCTAAAATGGAAAAAGGATGCTAAAGTTTCAAGTTCACCATTCAAAGATCAAATATGAGAAAAGAAATCCTATTTAAGTAATGTTGTCGTCTCTGTGCTAAATGCACTATGTAATTACATGATCATGTGCTCTTCCATTAAATTACATAAAGGATAGATGAATCTGAGAACGTCAGTCATACTTGTCTACAAAATCAGCCATATGGATCTCTTCATTTCTGCTGTCACAAAAGTTAGATAGTGAGTAATGACTGAGACAGAAGACTTGAGAAGAAAAGCAGATTCAGGGTGACTTATACTCTCCAGAACTGGAAAACTGTTTGTGATCCCTAGCATTGGTGTGCAATCCACATATGATGTTGATCAAAGCTCCTCTTTAGAGACAATCATGAAGATCCAAGCTCTCCTCCACCAGTTAAGTCAAGTCTCTACATCAGATTATCCAGTAGTCTCCATGAGATGCCTTTCTACATCTTTACTACACCCAGTACGACCACTTGAGGTCTGATGCATTATTTAATAAAGCCAGATAGCTATAACTGCCATTGATACAAAAACACAGCAAGATATTATTAAACAAAAATGTTCAGCTCCAGGATTCCCAAATTCCTCTGGTGAAAATTATGTATTAAAATCTCTGTGCCTTATTTCCTCATATGTGTGCAGTGATTACAGCACCACTTCACTGCACAGGGATGCTCTAAAGATTGTTTGCAAAGATCTAAGAGGTTGCTGTAATCAGGGAGGAGATGGTGTTTTTTCTAATGTGCCTTTGATAACCTGACATCTTACAGCAAGGGCTACAAAGAACAGCTCAGGGAAATGAAAAGATTGTATCTGCTGTAGGATGCATCTGTTGTACATAAATGACGCACAAGAATGCACAATGAACGTGAGCACACAGCAAGTGCCTGTTCACTCAACACGACTAATCCTCTGGGATAAATGAGATGGGAATTTTTGCTGTTGACAAGATGTTTGGGGAGTCTTCATATTTTCAAGAATGATTTCTTAAAATGTTTTAAAACTTCTTTTCTATTTAAAAGAATGATAAAGATTCATATCTGTGCTTCTAAATACCCACTATAAACAAGGTAAAAAGTTAAAAGAATTACCAATATATCGTTTTTGATAAGAAGAAAAATATAATTCCTTACCTACCTGCAGAGGGGAGAAAAAAAAAAACCCAAACAAAATGGATTTATAAACATGAGCAATTCAGACTGATTTTCAATCAAATTACAATTTCAGACTGTATCTCCCTAACCCACGGAAGTCATCCACAAGTCAAAAAAAAAGTCTCTCATAAAACCAAATGCCCTATAAATATCTCTTTAAATAGAACGCTGCATGGCTTAAGCACTTATGTATTGTGAAAAATAAATAACTCCTTTAGTGATTGCAGATTTTTATTACTTTCTGAAAACTACAGATACAAAACTCCACAGAAGTGAATACGCAACACAGTGAGTCATCTGAGAAACAAATTAGTTCCATTTAATTCTTCAAGGTTACTTTATAAATTAAGTCTAATGAAATGTCTGAGTCACTAATGCTAGAAACATCAAAGGAATACATTCTGTTTATAAATTTTCGTGATTTTGAGTTATATGAAAGTGTGTCCAGTTTTCTAGTTTTTTTCCAAAAGCTCTTTCCCAAGTGTCTGCAAGCAGGTGATTACAGAAGTGTGTATACTGTATTTTGAAAGACATTTATAATTTCAATGCTCTGACTAGGATACAGAAACAGTCACATAAATTTGTGTTTCTTAGGGCAGCAAGAGTGTGTAACCAATGACAGATCCAAGAACAGAGACCTTTATCATCATGTATGCATGAGTGCTGTGTAACTTTACAAATAACAAACTGTACTTGAAAAACAGATTATCTGAGGATGGTTTTCTCTACTATTGCTTTCTAAGGAGTGTCATGATCTTTCCCAAACCTGGGCTACACGGCGCTTGCATGGAGGAAGGGGAGAATACACTCCTCAACTTCCAAATCATGCTTCTCATCTGAAAGCGTGCATCGCCTCCACTATTCCATATGGAAGTAAGAGCGACTCAAAGCACTTGTGCCACATGTAGCTAGGTCAGACGGTTGGTTATGATTAAATTCTGCCTCAGCTTACTGACCTGAATAAATTCTAAGACATACAGAACAAGATGATAAATTCTCACCCAAGAATCCAACCACTTTCTCTAATAGCTGGATGATGTAGAATGATTCAGTGTTACTCCCAGGACTCTCTTAAAGGATAATCTTAGTCATGGCTTGTATGTTGATTTGGACAGAATAACTCGCAAATTTACCACTGGGATTGTGAAAGGCACCAGAAATATTTGTAATAAATTACTGCAAAGGAAAAGTAACCGCAGAAAACCTTGAGAAGTATTCTCTTCTATTCAAAACTATCTTGTTAATTTTACTTTAAAATATTTTGCTCAATGTCATGGACAATTTGTTTTATGCCATAGAGAATGTGCCAGTGATGCTGACTAATTCCCCTGTAAATATCAGGTGATCCTGGTTCAGCACTTCACAGCACAGAATTATTCTGAAGATTAGAAAAATAGGCTTTCCAGACTTTTATTCCTTAATCTACTTCTTTTCAATATGTACTATACCATCTGCCATCACTCAAGCACAGTAATTTGCTTTTGAATACATAAAGAAGTTTGAGCCCAGCACGTATCCAGAACATTATCCATTTCTTCATTTATTCTTATTTGATGGATCTATTTTTAGATCTTCCTACTGAAGATATCCTGATTTTTGCTTAAGCATAGTGCTATTGGGCTCTCTTTAAGGAGAATTAGGGTGCAACTGACTAGTTGTCTAACATTTTTTCCTTAGTCTGCTAACACATATTACACAAAAAAATAAGTCTCATTCATACCTTTTTACTCTTTTTAAATATATGTGTATGTGTGTATATGTATGTGTATATATATACATACATACATACATATCTTCAAAAGTGGCATAGAATCCCAGGGATGCTCTGGGGATACTGGGATGTAAAGATGAAATGTTGACACCCATGTAAAAGATTTCAATACAAAATTCGAGCTGATTTGTAGCATGCCAACTTCCACTTAATCTATTCAATTACTTCCATAAGGTAGCTATGAACACAAACTACTAAAGTAATTTTAAGATGGCATCTTCTATTATAAACTACTGGCTAGATAAAGTAGCACTAAGTATCAGTGAATAATACTACTGGGACAAACTTCATAATTAAAAGAATATAAAGGATTGAAAAATTGAAGCATTAACATTTCCTGTATTCTGGCATTCATGAAATTGTTAATATATTTTTGCTTTTACATGAAAATCTGTTTCTTTGAGAATAATGGGTCAGCAGTGCCCTGGCAGCCAGGAGGGCCAACCATGTCCTGGGGGGGCATCAGGCACAGCATCACCAGCCAGGCAAGGGAGGGGATTGCCTCGCTCTGCTCTGCACTGGAGCAGCCTCACCTTCACTGGTTGGGGGCAGTTTTGGATGCCACAATATTAGAAGGACATGAAGCTATCAGAGAGCATCCAGAAGAGGGCAATAAGGACAGTGAAGGGGCTGGAGGGGAAGCAGTATGAGGACTGAGGTCACTTGGTCTGTTCAGCCTAGAGAAGAAAAAGGTCTCTCCTGAGGGGAGACCTCACTGTGGTCTTCAACATCTTTGTGAGGGGAAGAGGAGGGGCAGACACTGATGCCTTCTCTGTGATGAACACTGACAGGACTCTAGGAAACAGCATCAGGCTGAGTCAGGGGACATTTATCTTGGATATCAGGAGAAAGTTTTTCACCCAAATGGTTGTTGAGCACTGGAACAGGTTCCCCAGGGAAGTGGTCACAGCACCAAGCCTTTTGAGTTCAAAAAGTTTGGAACATGCTCCCAGATATAGGGTGGTTCTTGGGGTGGCTGGCAAAGGGCCAGGAGTCAGACTTGATGATCCTGACGGGTCCTTTCCAACTCAGCATATTCTAAGATTCTATGAACACTAAACACAATATGCAAAGATTAGGAAAATAATCAGAAATTCTGTAGCAGGTAGATCCAAAGAAGCATTTAGTGGACTTTGGTGCACAAATCAAGAGTGTGATGCCACCTCTACTCTTTATCCTCTCCCTGTAACAGAGTTCCTAAATTCACTATTCCTATGGTCTTTCAACATACCAGTTTCCAAAGTATCTTTAGGGTATATTGTGCAGGGGTCTGGTTGTTTCCAGAACTGAGCAACTGTCTACCCATCTGATTACACCAGAATTGAAACTAGGAAACTACAGAAAAGCAATGCAAGAGCTCCCTGAGAAATCAATCACAACATCTTAAGTACCAAATTCACATAACTATGAACTAATAATTGTCTTTTTAAAACTGAGCTGCTAGAAGAAAAGTTCCCTCACTTACTAGCCTCCCATGCTCACCACTACCCATAGGCTGCAGAATTGAAACCCATGCATTTACTGCTCTGAACAGCTCTGCACAACACCAGGTTAGACTGAAAAGGCCAACTTTTCCCAGTACTCTTGAAACTTAGCTAACAAAGCCAAGATCTAGGGGAGAAGGGGGTATTTTGGGCAAAACAGGCTGGGGCAAGGTAGGTCCTAAAAGAGTGACCTGTGAAAGCAGAGGTCAGGGACTGCCCTGTGCTGGTCACAGCCACATCAGCAGCTGACAAAACAGACCCATCACCTACCATAACTATTCATCTTATTTCATGATACTGGAATCAGAAATTACAAGTTAATATAAATCAGCAATAATATTCCAGTTCATGACTGTTTTGCTCATGACGAGGAGCCAAAGGCTCTCCTTTAGTGTGTTCATCTGCACCTTGGAGGATGTTCAGCTTCTGTGCTTGCAGAATTGTATGAACAAGTGAGATGGAAGAAAGCTTTTATCAAGGCTTTGATGGATCACATTAGGTTATGGAGTCAGAACACCAAATTACTGCTAAAAGTGCCATCCATTTCTGAATTAATTTAGATACTCTTGAAAGTTTCTTCATATAAATTACATACTTCTGAATAGTAAGAAATACAGCAACCAGCCTGTGGAACAGTGGCACAGGAATTTACGGTGCTGTTACATGAAAGGTACTGAAGATATCAATTCCTCAGGCTTCTGGGCACAGAGTGAATCTCCATTTAAGATCCATAAGGAACCACAGGGAACCATAACCTTCCACATAACATGTCATACACAAAATTTTCCACTCAGCTACAGTTCTCCACAGCTGGTCTTCCAATTTTATCCTTTCAAGACCAGTTGAAAAATATGAATTCAGCATAATGAAAGTCCAAAGCTCTCCACCTCCTGGTTTAACATTTCTATCAAGTAACAACCATTGTGTTCCTTTCCCCGTATTTTTTCCCATAAGTCTTCCACTTCTATGTTTCCTCTATGCCATTTTAGAAGCTTTATTTTCCACAAACTTTTTTTTACAATGTATTTGGGTAGAGAGGCTGGAGACTAAACTCACCTCTTCTCCTAACTATTTTTAACATTGTTCTGACTGGTACTAAGCACAGCACCAGAATTTCAGGCTCCTATCACAATGATTTCTAGATCTCTTTTCTGAGTGCTAATGGATAATTTACAGCCCATCACTGTTGTTAGCAGCAACATTTTTATCCCCTTTACACTACTTTGAATTTATCGCTACAATTTTATTTCTTGCATTATTGCACAGTCACTGAGTATCATGAGATTCTTCAGTAATTCTTTTGTTTTAATTTAATGCTTTAATTATTTGATGGTACAGAATTATGTCTTTTTTATTACTCTTTTATCTCATTTTTCCAGATTCAGAAATATGTTGAATAGTATATATTCAATGAGATTCCAGTCAGATCCCAACCATAATCTGCTGCCAGATTTGTGGTAACCTCCCTTCAACAAAGAAATATCATGTTAACTCCATACACTGTCTCACTGCCAAACTGAGTTTACTAACAAAACTTAGCTCAACATACTCCTACTAAATGAAACAATGATGCTATCTCCAACATCTCAAAGCTTCAAAGAAATTAATGAGTGGAAAAATGGAATCATAATGTCTAAAAGATGAAAGAAGACAAGGGATAACTCTATTCCTGGGATTGCCATGACACTGCAGATCTCTTCAGTTGATCCTTCTGCTTTCTCCAAGTGCTTTCTCAAACAGGAGTTAAAACTCCAGACAGCACCTATGTGAACAACTGGATATTACTTTGAGAAATCTTCATGCTAAAGTACTTGGGCTGAACTGGAATGCCATGACTAGCATCTAACCCAGCAGCAAGAGCAATGATTCTCCTCTACTCCTACTCACACAATCCTTCAGCATCAGCTCCAGCATGTCTTTTCATACACTGATTCAACTCACTAGCCAGAAAGAGGTTTTATTTATTTTGCTAGCCTAGTTTCTTTCCAAGCTACTGAGTTTAACTCTTAGGCAAAGCAGTGTGGTGAACATCAGAGACACTGAGTGGGAGCACAGCCCCTATTTCCTTTGAGATGAATTCTTCCCATTCCACACAGCCCCACACCATCAGGGCACGGGATAGAACAAGTCACAAGAGCAAGGCTCTCTCTTCCCCTCCCATGACATATTATATTTTACCTCCAACTTAAGAGACAGACATACTCACTCAAAACCAAAAGTTTCCTTTTTAAACTGAATCTTCAATGGATTACCAGAAAACAAATGAGAAATGTTTTTTAAATCATACTAACAAATGTCTAGATCATATCGAGAATTACTACATCAAATTTGTCATCACCAAATTATCACTTATTCCTCTAGGAAATATTAATTGCCAGCAAATTCCCAGTGACATAGAATACTTATAATAGTACTACTAATATGCATTTACTTTAATTAATCTGTAAACAAGCCTGTGGTCTTGAGACTAAAATGTCCGTTCAGTGTTCTAGGGAAACTCTCATAAGGTATTGTGATCATAATATTGTTTTTTCTATCAATATTATAACAATTCTTGGCTGTTACTTACTGCCTAAGATCTGGGCATTTCAAAAAGAATTTATACAATCTGATCATAGTAAGAGTTAGATGGAGGCAAAGTTTAGAGTGATTAAGGCTGCTTGAAGTAATTTTTTCACTTGAGTGAATGCAATCAACATCTAATTCCTCTCCAGAACCATCATCTGATGCTTATCAGCTAAAACGATGATATCAGATACCCAATCCCAACTTCATCGCATCCTTATCAGGTGGGACACAGACAAATCTGCTCAAAACCAGTGTGACTGTGCTCCAACTTTCTAGTACAAGCATTGGCTGCCTTCTGCTACTCCATGACATTGCGTTAGTCACATTCAGTGGCTGATACTGCTCCAAGGTGTGTGAGTTCAGTAAGCACTAATTCATCCTGCTCTCAGCAACCAGGCACTGGTGCAGCTAAATCTCCCAGAAACGTGCAGTCAATTGTTATTAGATTATTAGTAGAGCCTGCCTGACCTTTGCTATCTTGAAATTAAGCTGCTCAGGGACTGAAATAAGCATCTCATTTAGGTGCACAGTAGTAATTTCATCTTAAAGTATAATGCCTGTAAGCCATTTATAAGTATTTTCTAAGGTATCTGAGACTGTTACTTAGTAGTTGACATTTCCAAATTACACAGTTCCTGAACTGTTCCATATGGGGTAAAATGGCACCTAATTCAGCTTTTCATGCTCTTAGCTACACGGAACTTACTTTTCTTAATGTTATAAAACTTTGTGCACACGTTATTCAATCCACCTTGTAGGGGAGTTAAAGTGTTTCCCTCAAATCCCTACAACAACTGTTTTGTCCGTAACAGGCAGTAGTGTTCAAAATAAAAAATATTTAACTGCTGAAGCAGATTAAGTTGTCTCCCATCTGTGCATATGCAGATTTGTTGGAAGTAGGAATTGTTTATGCTTTTTCTACAGCCTTTAAATTTGCAGGAGGTAGCTTTTAGCATCCCACTGCATCTGACCATCAGGGTATTAAGACTCCTTTAATCTGGTGATAACACTTGGTTCCCTCTATTTTGTTCACCTATGTAAGTAAAAAAGTTACAGAAATGCAGTAGTTTGACACTCACCTAATTTCTACCAAATTTTTACAGAAATACAGTAAAAAATTTCCCAAATCCCTGCAATAGACATTAGGGACTGTATGAAGGAAATATGATTGTTTGCTTCACCTATAAAATGACAAAATATTATTAACGACATTAACATAGTTTATGACCTACCTCCTCCAATTATACCATCATTTTGTGTTGCCAACACTGTTATATGAGAATCTTTAAAAATAAAAAGAGGAGTCTAAGGAATGATGCAACATCATAGGAAGGACACCATTACTCCAGTTGTGAAATCTCTTTCAGGGATCTGAAGCAGTAAGTGATACAACGCTGTAAAGTGAACTCTACTAGAAACAGACTTTGTTCCCCATTTCTTTTGCATAGAGAAAGGAGGACATAGAGGCTATTCTCCTTGATGCTCTCTAATGAGTGCTTTATCCTTTGGCAGGTATGGTCAATGACTGAGCTTCACTGATACTGGAGAGACCACAACAGTCTCCTTTACCTCTCATCATGAGCTGTGATGCTGGTAACGCATAACATGTAAACAGACTGTGCACCACTCAACCAGAAGATGACAGTAACATGTCCAAGCTCAGTTTTGGACAAATACTTAGATCTTAAAGTTCTTCAACAGAAAAACTAGGGGTGAAAGAGTAAAGAAAAATACAAATTTTTTTTGTTTTTTATAAGATATCAAAATGGAAACCTACACAGCTGCTATTCCACAGTACATAAGGAAGGTAAGAGAGCAAGTATCTGAAGGTGCTGAATAACCAGCCTCCCTCTCACAGAAATTAATGAAAAAAAGTCTCAACTGCCTTGCTTCCTCCTCCTACACATCCCAGGTAGGGATTTGATGGGGTGGCATGGACAGCAGAATAATTTTGAACCCTGGACTTACATGAACCAGGACCACCTCATCCAGACCTAAACAAGACCAGGAATTGCACCCAGCCATCTGTACTCTCTACTGAGTTGCAACAATCTCTGACATGCCAATACAGCATCCTGTTGTTCATATTAGCAAGATCAGCAAGTAATTTGCCTTGTAGTTGAGACCAAAAGAGATTAAACTGCTTTTCTGCTCTCACAATGAACCAGCCAGTAACTTCAAGACTTGAATGTAACAACTGTCAAGGGTAGATGGCCAAAGGTTTCAAAGGATATGAAACTTGGCAGAAGGCCAATAAACATGGTCCCATCCAAGGGCAGACTGCAGGAAGGAAAAATAAAATCAGTAGGACTAGTGGACCTGGGCTTTGGAAGAACAGTAAGAGAGTAAAATCAGATCATCTTTGCCTGACATGCTCCCTAATTGAGATTTAGATGTATGCACAACAGGTGTGTAGTTAAATATACATGAGTTAATAAAGATGCTGCCTGCCATTTGAAGTGGCACTATAGCATCTGTCCCACCTCCTGCCTGAGGCTCCAGAGTGACCTAGAACCATTACACACACTGGACTGTGGGGAAGAATATTCAGCTCTACAGTTTGCTTGGCAGACATTTCCAAGTATCTCTCTTGTTGATAAAATGTAAAATGTACTTGATGTAAGTAATTAACTGTTTCTCCCTGGTGTCTCTGCAGGGTAACCGTAATGCAGAGATGGTAGCAAACAGATGTCACAGGAACCAACAAATGCTGGGGCTTAAATAAGCGTTCAGTACTATTCTCATACTCAACTACAGTGGAATGAAGAAATCTATGAACTGCCTATGCCCAACAGGACAACGCCTATAAATGCATTTCCAAAACCAAGGCAGAGAATTCATGAAGCCTGCAAGGACACTGAGGCCAAGGAATTAGGAAGACATTTCCCTTTAGCCTAGAGATCATGTCTTTATGGTCAGTAAACCAACAGTATTGAGCCAAATCTACCCTACTGCTCTAACAGAAAAAAATAATCAGAAAGCAAAACTGAAACTTTACCTAGAATAGAACTGTAACATTATTTAGGCTGGGAAAGACTTGTAATATTGAATCCAACAGCAATGATCCTGCACAAAACTGAAAAGGGTCCAAAATCATCTTGAAAGCTTAACAAATCATGCCAAAACTGCAATTCTTTTAGATCCTCCCTTCAAATTTTTGCCACTTTTACTTGTTTCCATCAGGGGCAAATATATGACCTGTAAGTATTGAATAAAGTAGGGTTTAATCCAAACTTCCATCACAGTTCAATCAAGCATTTATTAAACAGTAATTGTTATTAGCTTTTGATATTAGGAATCATACAAGTCAGTGTTCAGCCTGAAGTTTGGATTCTATTTTCTAAAAAAATATAATGAAAAAGTAAGGTATGTGTCACTAAGCAATAAGATAAGCCTATGTGTTACCTTTTAACCTCCATGCTTTGTATTAATTAGTCAACATCATGACTTGAGATTGTTTTTCCTATGAGAACCTAAAAAGAGAGTATGAACCACCATTCACAGAATTAAACCTTTCTGATTAAAAACATCATAGCTACTTTCATAAATGTTGTGCATTCAGACTGCGTAAGAACCAACTGATCACTGTGTATACGTCATACTTCTCAGAAAACCTTTGAAAAATGTCGTCCTTCAAAAATAAAAGTACTCTAATTAGCTTCCATCCTTAGATAACCTACACAGAGGAAAAGAAAATGTTTTATACATAGCAAAGAAGATCTTCCCTGTTGCAGAAAGAAAGAGGATTTTTACCAACTTGAGCCAGAGAAACTTTATCTTCTTGGTAAGTTTAGCATGGTAAAATGCATATCACTGAAGTGATTGTCCTATCATTCCATCATTATATTCTGAACCTGGTCATAAGAACACAACAGGGCTTCAAATGCACTGACAGTATTGCAGACAAGCAAAATTTAAATATGCATGAGGTGAATCAAGCACTCATTTACAAGATAACTTGGAAATAACCATCAGTGACACAGCTCTCTTGCAGTTTTGGGGTTTATTGTATTTGAACAAGTTGGATTAAACTTCACATAAAAATATATGTACTCTTCTCCTGCATTAATTTTGAAGGTTGGAAACAAAATTGGAAAGGTTGGAAAGGATAAGAAAAATTAGCATTGGTAATCACATGCAAACAGATCTGGCATAATTTTATTTGAACAAAAAATAGATTATTTAAAATAGCACAAGCAGCAGGTCTGAGATGGATTAGCATTAAGTAATCCTCCCAATACTTCCTTGTAACAGCTGATTACATTGTTTGCAAAACTGCAGGAAAGTTGTCCTCTATTTTTCTAAGAAACACTCATTGTAATTAAGTTTGTAACCATCATATCAGACTGATCATCTTATTGCCCCCATTAGAGCCATCATTATTAACATCTTACAAGAAGGTTCTTGGCACTTTTTATTCCTTCTGCTGAAGGGACCACCACCTTCAGCTACTGTGACATTAGAGATGGGCCTAGAGATGGGCATACCCAGCCTGACAAAAAATAAAAGAAAAAGACTCCAGCATTTACGATTACAGCATGTATTATATTTGGAAGATACTGAGAGATGATAATTGCATTACAGTGCAGTTATTCTGAGTTGCTTTCTGCTGAATATAGCCATTTCAGGATTTTTTTTTTTTGATGGAGTGAAAGCTCAACAGTCTGCATTTGTTCACAGCTGGCCAAGCTGTACTGATTCAACGAAATACTAGCAGTGATTTATTTTATGCAAATATCAATTTTTTAATCCATAGCATAGCTACAGATCTTCAACATGGGGGTCCTGTGCGTCCCATAAAAATTTTCAGCAAACTATGTTGCTTTTGCAATATTTTCCTCAGAAAACAGTGTAGTTTGTAAAGACAGGTAAGATACTGAGGTGCAACCTTTTGAGTGATTAAATGCCTCTTCACGAGTCCAATAACCAACTGCAACAATTTTCTGTAGGTTTGCTCAATCTCTAGTGGTGCAGGTGTAATAGCAGTTCTCATTCCATAAGCCTGTGTTATTTATCACTGCTGTCCTTTGTTCCTAAAAGATCTGAGAAGATGAGGGATTTCTACAATCTCATTGGTACAACCTGTGATACACACTTTAGAATGCAGAAAGAAAATTATTTATCATTTTTGCCTTTTTTTCCCCTAAATCAACATGAAGATTTTTCTACATCTTTCTAGTAATAAGGCTGTAACACAGTACTAATTTCTCTTGATCAGAATATTTTTTAGAATAAAAACCTCACTGCTTCTCTCCACTTCCTAGCTATAGATACTTTCCTTGGTGTCCTTTCCCTTACTCTTTCTAAAGGAACTCCCAATTTTCTGTCTATATCTTCCTCCCAGACAATTTCAAGTACAGCTTCCCTCAGTTCTGGGAAATTAGCCTTTCTGATATAAACTTATGATTGGACTTGTGCTCTATTTTCCTACATTAAATATAATCGGATCAGAATTACTGGTCCCTAGGCAACCATCAGCTTCTAATCCAGTGGTTATTTCATCTTTATCCATCAAAATGAAACCTAAAATTGACTTATCATATATTCAGTGCAATACCTTTTTGCTTTAGTGAATTATCCTCTATTTTCTAGCAACAATAGCTTGTTTTATGTCCAACTGCACAGATCTTCCACTAAACGTCTCTTAAATTGAAGTTCCCCCATAAGACCAGCATTTTATTAACTGTGAATTACAGAGGTACTTAAAGTAACTTTTCTCTAGTATCATCTGATGGTTGATACAGATCCCTCCGGCAGCATATCGATCCACACACATTCAACACCTCACAGTTACTTTCTCAGTAACACTCAGAAAGGTAATGAAGTCCTTAAAAAACAGAGTGCTACCCGACACGTTATTCTCTCTATCCTTCATACAGTGACTCTAATTCAGTTCAAATGATCCTGATGGTTATATAGAACTTCTTATCACACCTTTTGCTTCTTAAGATAGCTACCATCATTGACCAAGGAATCGAAAGATATATTCTCCATATTATTTGGAGCTTCACTGTAACTTTCTTAGATGTTACTTTCTTAGACAAGTTGCAGTCTGTATGTATTTGCCTTCCTTACCAACTGCACATAAAAATGGTAACTGAAAACTCTCCTTGCTATTTGTATGAATTTTTCAATCAAGGTCATTGATCTTCTTCTTGTAAGCTGCAGGTCACCTTGTTTCTGTAGCTTTTCTGACTATAGATGCAACACAGATTTCCACAGAAATGGACTTTCAGCTTAACCTCCCTAGGTTAATACCTCCTGCTTAATCTCCAGAACTTTCTGGAGTAATGAAAGAGGGAATGCATAACAGCTCCCAAACAATATCTTAAAATCTTAAACTCACAGGATGATTTTGGTCCCTTTTTTTTTGTTGTTTTTTTTTTTTTTTTTTTCTTTTAGTATAAAGCATACATTTGTCTTCCTAGGACAATCCCTTTGGGAACAATTAAGAACATGCTTGGGGCATACCTTTGACTTTGTTAAGCATCAGTGACAAAAGATCAGCAATACTCTTTTTTCCTAAATCAAATAGGTCATGCTCATTTAAAAAGAGAGTTTAAAATCAAGTCATCATATAGATGTTCATTAAAAGGCATGGATTCTCTGATAAATTAGTCTTCCCCTATATTCAAACTGAATGTTCATATGCAAACAAATAAATCCCTCCTTCTATACAAAACTGCATTACATGGTTTTATTTGAAAATTAAACTTAAATACTGCCCAATGTAAATTGTTTTGTAATCCCAATTCTTATTAACTAGTGTTAACAAGATTTTTTAAAAGTTCAAAATACAGTTGTCCCCAGTTTTAATAAGAAAATATCTAGCTTGATTCCTAGTTTTTATCTCCTTGACTTTGGTGTTCTCTGAAAGGAAGTTGGCTATTGTCCATCTTAACTCATGTAACATTTTGTTGCTTATGTTTAATGTAATTGCAAACATGACATGCATTCATAATTAAGCCCAAAGGGTAAGCCGAGAGCCTGAGACATGCTGGAAAATGCTAAAATCAGAGTGGCTAATCTCTTCAAGAGCAAGAAGTGGAAAATATACTACTAATGAAAATAAACCAATAAAAATATCTATTATAGTGCAAACACGCTGTGACACCATTGCCCATGACATTGAAAAGTATACAGCCACTTTACTAATGAAATTAAATTATACTGGTTATAACAGACACGAGTCTGCACAGGCTGCCTAATGAGTCTAAACCTAATCAGAGGAACCTGTGATAGTCTGGTCCTGTCTGGACAAACCTGAAAAACTGGAAGGCTTTCACTGCCACACAGCAATAAATCTTCAAAACCTTGCAACACCACTTCTGCTACTTGCTTCTTCCTCTCCCTTCACTCAATCTGCTGAAAATATAGTATCTAACATTACCCCAGGAAGCCTTTCCAAAAAATCCCCAAACACTTGAATAATGTGGATGCATCTCACAGACCTTCTTTGGCATCATGACTTTGTCACAGACAAATTATAGATAGCAGTCTTTATAGCTCTGGGCTGTGAGAAGGGGGAACTAAGATAGAGTATGTGCATGACTGATTGAAGGGGAGTAAATGTTTGCCTGGAAATTACAGCATTCCAAAAGTAACATGAAGAAATAACCCTAAAGACCAATGCCCAAAAGCAGCATGAGGAAATAACCAAAAAGAACAAAAAATGGGACGTGAGACAAAACTATTCAAAGCAGTGCAAGTTTCAGAGATTCACGTAATGGTCAGGCCAAGAGACTGGTGATATCTCCTGGCATGGTGGAACAATTTTGTTGGAGGAAAGGGGGAAGATCTTCTAAAGACCTGGAAGAACATCAGCCAACAAGACTGACAACTGTGCAGAAGCACTGGAGCCCTTTTCCTCGTCACTAGACCTGGGACAAAACTCCATGTTGGTCCCTGATTTGGACCATGGTCAGAACAACTCCATCCTGCTCAGTGGTTGAAGCCCAGCCCAAGAAGCCTCCATCAGCCAGGGATGGAAGAGCAGGGGGAAGACCCCTCTGCAAAACAGTAGATAACTGGAATGGGCAGCACAGTAGATAACTGGAATAAGAAGTCTTATAGCTGTGCTATAATCTGCTAATGCTTTATGTAGTGTTTTCTTCAGTTTTACTGCTTTGCTAACCTCGAGTACTTTAACCAGCTAATAGAAGAAATATTTCAATTAAGCGAGGGTTTGTCTCTTTGTGTGGCACTGCCACACGCACACTCATCGATCGGCTGTCACCGCTCTGCTGTGACAAAGCTCAGTGGGCAGGAGGCACTGCAGGTATCCAAAGCTGCACATCAACCCCTGTGCTCCAGTGCCACAGCTGCCCCCTGACAAACTGGGAGAGCACACAGGCAGCCCCTGCAGTGCATAAATACCCACATTACTAACTCAGTAGAAAGCAACTTAAATGCTTCTTGGTAATTCTCCCTCACTGCACGAAAGACCATGATATCAACTCTGTGTTCATTTTACAAAGACAATGTGATGCTCGCACACACGACCATGGCCATGCTTGGAATACAGCATGTTATGCCTTGATTCCTTCTCATAGAACATAGATAACCAAGAGAAACTGTGCTAACATGTACCAGCAATCATGAATAATAAAAAAAGGAGAAGAAACAAAACTAAACATCTGGCTGACTAAAGGAAAAAAAAATTAAAAACACCCACAACCCCCTAGAAGAAAATTCTTAGATTTCTTATAGGGCAATGGGTGACCAATTACCAGGAAAGCACTATCAAATGAGGAATACTAGGATGGTAGCAACTCCAGGGGAAAAAAAATCTTCAATATTTGGTATCCCAGAGGACACAGAACAAACTGGAATAGCTTGTGGTGTTATGAACTTATAAATCTACTGTAGTAAAAATATCAAAACAAAGCCTGCCCTTATGAATTATGAAAAAAATCATATTTAAGTGCAATGGTATAAGCATAATAAGCATTATACTGATTTTACTGATCATTTGCATCCATATCTAAAGGAAAACAAAAATGGACATAGATAATTTTGATGGGGGACAGATTCTGAGGAAAAACCTAATAAAAGTGCAACACACAGAGGGAAGACTTTGACAGCAACTGGTATCAGTCTATCCAGGCAATAATAAGAGAAGAGACTAATAAGTGCACAAAGTCCCTTTTCCCATAACATGTTTCATCCTTTCCCCAGTTCTATAGCTCGAGGTCTACAAAATCTACCATTTTACAGCAAATACAAAGGACTTAAGAGCTGTTCTGAGACTGAAACTAGAAGCTGGAAATCCAAAAACAAGACCAACCTTCACACAAGAGCACAATCTTTTATATTGTGAAAACTATGAACTCCAAAAAGGACTGGAGCTGAATAAGACAGTCTGAATGAATTAATGAAACATTGCCAAAAATGGACAAAACAAAATAAAGCTAAAACTACCAGACACAGCAAACTAGCAGCAGAAGGGCTGATTACATGGGAACTGCATTAACTTAAATACTAAGCTGCCCTAAGACCACCATGAAAGGTGATAGGATTATGTTCTCATGTGCTAAACTTTGCTTGTGCAAACACTAAACTCAGAAAAATGCACTAGTGAGCAGGAATACTAACCTTTATATTTTGATAATAGAGTGACAAGTCTCATCCTACACATATGATCACCAATTATTTTAACATTATAAATTTTTCATGATTTTCATATATTATGGAAAATCAGACCCTGACAATGCCTCTTTTGAAAAAATTAAATACCCCAAACAAAACACATAAGAAGGAAAAAGGAATTGTTGACATCTTAAAACACACAATTTCAGCTAGACTACAGAAAAACATGGAAAGTACTATCAAACCTGCAGTTCACTGTCCAGTCTGCAGTCTCCAGTCTATGCCTGCTTACCACAGCAAAAATCAACAGACATCTCATGTTAGGAATTTTATAACATAAACAACTGTAAGAGGACTGCATGAACACAAGTATAAAAGGGCAGTCAGAAAGGTAAGTTTGACATCTCTGTGCATATTCTTCCCCAGCAACAATGTCAGGCAATAGCTGCAGGCTTTCACACAAGAAACATGACAGCTAGCAAAAATGGAAATATTCCAATTTCACCTAAGTACTGTTTGCCTCCCCAGCTTCTTACTAGGCAGCTGAAAGTTGTGTGAGGAACAGCAAAACTTCAAGCCTCTGTTTCTGTAATTTTTTCCAAAAGCATAGGGAACAAGAATACTAAATAATTCTCAGTAAAAAGGTGTTAAATAAGTAAATTAGAAGGCATTCTATGTTATGCAAACAAATATCAAAGAATTTTCATTCATATTTTAAACTAAGGATTAAGAGAGCAATTATTCACCCAATCTGTTCATTTAAGAATCCATCAACTAAAGAGATTAAGATGCCTTATGGTCACAGAATATGAGACAGCTTTGTCCCTATACCTGCATTAGTTCCGTTAATAAATGCAGTCTTAGCATGTATTAACATTTCTGAGCTGTCACCTGTGAAATTTGCAGTAAAGAAAGCATTCACGTCTCCTTTGTAACATACAGTAACTACAGTGAAGAAAGCCAACTCAAGGTATTTATTTTTAGCAAACTAATCATTGTGAAAAGGTAGTTAAATTTTCTTTACAAGACTAAACAAAATAAGTGAGAGACTATTTAAGCCACACTATTTAAAGTGTGACTATATGATAATGAGCTTGTTACCAGTGACAATCTATGGCACAATTACATAAGATATGCAAGCTACATAAGCAGCATTCTACATAACTCACTGTAACTATTGAGTTATTTCATTTCTCATTCACAAGTTCAAATGGCAAATATGCATCTCAAATTCAGCACAACTTCTTACTGCTTACCATAAACCAGAGAACTCAATCTATATAAGGGTTATACACCAAATCTAATCTGCATTCCATCTTTTTCCCCCCTATAAAGAAATATAGCTATTAGAGGAACAGAGAACTAGAAAGAGGGCAGACAAAGAGCCAAGCACTTTGCCCATAATAACCAGCAGAAATGCTGGAATATATGGAGAAGGGATTAAGATACAGCAACATATCACCTTCAAAACAGTCTCAAATGAAGGCATGTTTAAAAATAGAGTCTGACACAGCCATAGCAATTTCTGCATCAAAGAGACCTGACAAACTTTTGTGTTGTTGGAAAGTGCATCTGCATGAGAACACACACCTTTTACAAATGTCTAGGAAACAACATTGTGCCTATTTCATGTCTACAGTGAAACTGCACATGAAGTCAATCCAATTTTCATAGCATCCTTTATGTCCTAAAAACTAATTCTTTATTCTGACTTTTCCTTTTTTGATATTCTGCCATAACAGCTTTAGACAGAGCACTACAACACAGCACAAATCCTCTCAACAGGATCATGCTTCAGGCATTTTATTCACAAAGATTATTTGCTAAAGCTGTGCTCATGCCTGCATTTTTTGTAGAAGTAGAATATATATGCAGCATAACTACATTTCAGTAAAATACACATCTGATCCACAGAGTGAACTGCAGGTTGTCTCAGTTCTGATTAAGCCTTTACACAGCCAATGAAACCAGGGGACAATAAAGGAAGGTATTCACCCCACCACACAGCTTAGGAGGCATTCTCCATGTACCTGGCCATACAAGCAGATCCAGATACTGCAGACACTTGTGGAGGAAATCTGTCTTTACAGTATCTATAATGTGAAGGTATGTACCAGGCTATTCCTTTTGCTTTACACATGCAGCAAAAGCAATATGTCATTTTTCCCCTTGATCCTCTCTTAGCAGGGTGCTATCAGGACTATCAGTAAGCCTTGGAAGTGTACTCAGTCAACTTAAACTAATTTCCATTATTTACTGTACCCTGCCTTCTTGTTTCTGTGCACAATTTCTGTACAGGCAACTTCAAGCGTGACACATTCAAACTCTCAGACTGGGATATAAATCTCAATATTTTTTGGCAAAACAGTGACTAAAGAAACTTATTCAAGTGGAACACTCCTCAGTACACTAACACACTTCCAGGGCAACTAGAACTCATTTCCATTATGAATGGCTAGGATTATGAGAAAGGACTGCTTTGTACTTACCAGGAATGACAAGGGGCTTTTTAATAAAGACATTGATATGCCCTGACCTCCTGTGAAGAACCATCCCAGAGGCAACTCCAGGCTAGCTGGCTCTGCAGAGTCTTGGACAAAGCTGCTATCTCACTCAATACCTGCTGAATGGACACTGCTACACTTGTTGGCTTTTCAGTTATTCCACATTTACAGAAAGGCCACCTGAAAGGCTTGATCCTGGGCAAGTAGGACTGCCTCCCACACACAGCATGTGTGACAAGCATGTTGAATCCCCTGGTTCCACAGGAGGAGGCTTGGGGAAAAGCAGAGACAGATGAATTCTGTGACTCCAAAAAAACCTCAAGAGTCGTGCACAACATCAGGAAGAGACTCGAGACGAACAGAGAGAAAATTTACTCCCAGTGATACAGGGGCAGAGAACAAGGGAAAACAGACAGAAATCTCTCAGTCTTATTGTAAAGGTGATAACCACCAGAAAGATCCCTTTCCTAATTTTGATCCAGGAGAAAAGCTACCAAGGCAACCTGCCAAAATGTTTGGAAAGTCCATGAGATGTACCAAAATCACGTATATTGAATACAGATTATTGCTCTTCTAGAAGTCAAATCCCATGAGAGAAAGGAAGAGATCTTGCACCAGTATGTCAGTTGATGTAAAATTGGACCCGTGTAAAACTGCAATTATGTGCTTCAGAGTGCTCTGAGCCTTAATGAAGTCAATATTCTTGAAGGATGAGTTCCTCAAGAGAAAAGCTGTCACACTCAGTCTGGGGAGGTGAGAACAGAATGTCCCTCAAAACACTTAACAGCCCTTATATCTGCAAGGAAGATCACGTCAACCTTGGAAAAAGGAAAGGTCCACTATTAAAATACTTCCTCTATTTCCTAAAAGTGGGATAATGACCTAAAGGCAAAGCCTAGAACTGGGTGTCAGATGTGGGTTTGCCTCTCTTCTAGAGCTCTCTTCTAGGAAGAAAGGCCCTAAGAATCATAAAATGAGCCCTAGTAAAGTAACTTGTGACACAGATTTTGGAGTGACAGAAGCCACAGTTACCAAGACAAACTTCATAATTTATAGAAGAGTAATTAAGTTTGTACATTCACTCAAAAGGCAGGAAAAGTATCTATAACATTTTCAGGAAGGCATCTGAAACCTTCTTAGATAAACCTGTCCTTTGCCAAAACAGAGGTGCAGGACAAATGCCTCCAGCTAGTGAGTCTCAGACTGATGGTAATCCAGCACAGGGCTTGTAACTCAAAGCTCCAAGTGCTTTGTGCACATAGTCTGGTCTCATCTCCCTCTTTATCCCTTTCAAACAGACATATAGCTAGAGATAGGTAAAAAAAGACAGACAGACAGATAGATAGACAGATAGAGTTTCTATGTCTTTCTGTTTTGTTCAACATGATTTAATTTAGTCCATCAGCGAGCTCATGCTTTCATTCACAAAAACTATCTACATGTACTGCTCAACTTAAGAGGGGCTTCAGTTATTTCCAGGATTTGATCAAAAAGCACACCCCGTAATGGGCCAAATCTGGACATAAAGTAGTCTCCCCCATGAGATGTTTTCTACTACCCCACCACCAACCATAACCTCTATCAGAACAGTGAGACCCTCTGAACAAATGTTCAGTCCTGTCACCAGGGCAGGTGGATCCCAACATGTACAAACTTCAGTACAAACTTCAGTAAGAATGTGCAAAGGCCACATAAAACAGAGCCACCCTTTGCACAATCTCTCCTTAATAGCTCTGGCAAATTTGCAAACCAAATACAGGTAAACTCTCAGTAGGTCTGTGCTGCCCTACTTCCATCAACATCAATGAAGCTATGAAAATTTAAGGCAGCAGAGGATCTTGCATCAGAAAACTACATGTCATCCTTCTCAAAATCTTACACTGCAACCCACATGAAGGAAATCATCTTCGCATAGCCCAAATGCCAAATATCTGTTTTCCCTTGCTCTTCACTCTGCTTTAAAAGACAATGGAAATCACACATCGCAGATGTTTAGGCAGGAAGACAGACTCTCAAGGGTTTGGTTTTGATGCTCACTCCAAGCTTTAAATGCTTAACTAAACCTGTCAAAATCCCTTGTTGCCTCATAATCTAAGCACAGAACACCTGGACACATACAAATTTTCACAACTTCTTGTGTCACTGATCAAACAGTAAGATGATGAAAGAAAACATTCAAAGGTTTTAACTTTATTTGGATAAAACAGGCATGAACAGTTTGGACTCTCAGCCAAAGGTTCTTTGAATATTAAGAACTACATCTGGCAAGGAATTTGAGAGTTAATTTCACATTAAAGCCTTAGAGCCTATGGTTTGTGCAAAACACAGAAGAAAAAAAACCCTTAACTTTTCCTATCGAAAAACAAAAGCTGATTTGTACTTAAGCAAAGAAGGCATAAATTTATGAGGCTGAATTATCAACCACTCACTTTTACAGGGTATTGGAAAACACAGAATCAAATCTGAGAACTCTATGGATGCTGTTCCTCTAAAAAGGCAATAGAGACACTCATGGGGCCAGCAGGGAGATCAAAAACACCAAAATTATCAACGAAAACAAATCCCAAGTGTTGGAGAAAAAGCCCTCCTTCTCTATGACTTGACACACATTTTAGCACAGCAAGTTATAAAAACAGGGTGCTCAGAACAGATACATGTGTTGAGTCCATCAACTTCATGATTTTTTCTTTTCATATTCAACATTGAGGCTGGCTCTCTCTCCACTTTCAAGAACATGGGCAGCCACTGCCACCAGGACACTTCAACTTGTCCTTGGGTGCGACTGTGACCTTCTTGGCCAAGAGTTTCATCTGAAATTTTCTTGCTTTTCCTTTTTCTCTTGCTCCTTTGCTCTCTTTTAAAAGTTCTGCCAGAACCCTTTTCATTCCCACCATGACATTTATCTCAGACTGCTCAATAAAAAACAGTCAGCTAAAAAGAAAGAATGGATGAACAGAACAAATGCTGATTTCATTTAAAATGTACACTTTAAACTTTGAGTAAAAATATTCTCCCTTTTTATGTCATTGAGCATGACTAAGTATGATTTGGCTCCAGGTAGAGATACCTAACCTCAGTGACTTGCTCTTGTACTCAGCAGAGATTTAATTGCTGCATTCAGAGAACCCTACAGGAGCAATTTGGCTCTCCTGTGACAGACACCTAAGACTGGTCAGCTAATTCACTCTTTAGGCTCTGTCACTAGTGATTTTATCTCCTTGGACAGGAAAGGCATGCTTGAGGACAGATACCTAAATTATTGGATAAATAACTAAATTACTGGTGTTTTCATGCAGTCCCTCAACTTGGTTATGGACAGTCAGGCTTTAATAACCAAAAGTGTAATAAAGTGCATCTGATTCTTGGGTGAGACACCACCTCAGAAGAACTCAAGCAGTTCATGCCACTGCAAATGCCAGCTTGAGGGTTCTAGATCAGACCAGGCTCTGGGTCCCTCATATACTGGACCAACTCAGACACACTGTTTGCTGACAAAATGTGAGTGAGAAGTGGCGTCAGTGTTATCAAACCTGCATAATGTAAAGGTAGATCACACTCTTGTTAGTCCAAGTTTTCAGTCTTAGTATGGTACAAAAATTAGATATACTTGAAAGTTTTAATCCAAAGTTTTAATCTTCATATTGTTCTCCATATTAGTGTTGAAGTATGAGCAGTGTTTAATAGCCTCCAGCATCTATTCCAGAAAGACAATCTTTTAAGAGCAACAGTTGTAGAAATTGGGCCAGCTTCCAACTGTCTGACAGGTCTTTTATTGCTGCTGTAATACATCCAAAATGTGGAAATGTCACATGTTTTAATATTGTATCTATTGATTACAAATGTCACAGAATAATACACTTTTAGGTGGTAAAAATAGCCTAATAACACATTAAGGCCTAATGAAGCAACTTAGCCAAGGCCCTTCCCTCTATTTCAGCATATTTTCATACACTAGATTAATATAAATATTTCTCATTGACACTTAGAAATTATGATTTTGTCTCTAAACCAAGGAACTAGCTAACCAACAAGTAGACTGAGAAAACTGTAGAACAGAAAAGTCAGTCAAACTCTACATTGAAGCATGAACTTCCTGCTTGAGAGCAGTAATTTTAAGGTAGAAAGCTTGTAATTCACAGGTGTTATAAATATACATTAAAGAAAGTTAATTACCTTAAGTAGTGCAATATAAACTACTTTATGGGGCACATAAGAAATACAGGTGACACTTATGACATAATTAAATGAAGATGTTAATGGCTTCAGCAGTGTCCTATGTGGGCTAGGTATGGCTGGTGCTTAGTGTTTGTTGCTGTAGTAATGGTAGTAGTAGTAATTGTAGTAGTGCTCAGCTTCCTTCTCCTCTGTTCCTCAAGGCAGACCAAACTAAGCCTCTGTTCCAAATTACTCAGCTCTCTATAATACCCCATAAATGACAAATGCCATAAGTAGACACAGAAGCATACAACAAAACACTTTGTTGTGTTTATCTTCAACCAGTTGCATAAAGAAACAGACCCTTTACCAGCACCTACTTCTTCCCATGGAATATTCTCTGCCAACACCTGCTGCTGCTCCCTCCCATGAGGACAGAAGAGTTAGACTTAAGACCTTTTTGGTCTTCTCAAACAGGGGCTTTGAAAACACTTGCTAACTCACTAATACTCCTGTTAAATATAGCTATTTAAGGCAAAAGATTAACCTAGCAGCACGATATACCAACATTTATTGTTCAATGTTCTAAATGAATGCAGTTATTATCATATTGCTATGAAGCAACTGAGATGCACCAACGGAGCCTATGTAAAAATAAATGTTATTTAGACCCTTCTTTAATTTTTACATAAGATCTTTCCCATGTTGCTTGATCTCCATTTGATCTAAGAAGGGTGGTCACACCTCCTACTCCCAAGGAATCCAGTCTCATCCAGGCTGAAGTCAGTTTGATTACTACAGGCTTTCAGAGATAATCTTTTCACACTGTAAGAGAAGTATAGAAACAACACTCTGAGAAGAAGAAAAAAGCAAATAAAACCAGTATGAATTAGCAGCGAAAGCTGCTTTACCTTACTAGGTAATCAATAACACTGTTTTCACATCTTGATAATGTTACAATTACTTGTGCAAACTGAACTGGAATTTTTATACTTCCCTCCCTTGGTTAGTGAAATGTCACAGTATTTAGGATTATTGTAAAGTAATACTTTGGTTCATCAGCATTCCTACATATAATATTTGGGAATAATGACCATAAGGACCATTACCATTTTTAAAGCAATAAGCCATTAATGCAGAGGTGCTTGAATAATTTCATCTTGCAGTAAGTATTTTAGAAACGGGAGGAGAGGGGCAAGGGGAAAAAAGCCAGGACCAGACAGAGACATCTGAGTCTTTAGATTTCTAATTTGCACACAATCATGAAATATGTATTTTAGAAGCATTGAGCATCTATTTCTTATTCTTTAAAATAAAGCCCTGCCTTGCATAAACAGACAATTATTTTAAGACCAAATGAGCCTAGTGGAGAATGGCATTATTGCCACCACATCTAGACACATCACCTTGAAAATATCAACAGCTACCAGGCACTGCCCCACACACAAATATCAGCTGGAAGCAAAACGACATTCACAGGGATGAAGGCAGTCCCTCAGTCCCAGTCCCCAGGAGCAGGAACCATTTCAGCTTTCCCACTCTTCCATCTCTCAACTCCTGCTTGTATTTTCCAAGCAAACACCATTTGTCCCTTTCCTCCTGCCAGAACATTGGCAACATGGTGAAAAAGAAGCAAGCAGCAGAATGTCTCATTTTTACACTACAGCTTTCTTACTCTATACAGCAGATTTCTTATTTTAGAGGAACACATCCAAAGGCAGACTTGTTACTAAGATTTTGGGTAGTAACAGACATCTCATGTTTTACACAGCACTAGATACTAGTATATTGACAGCTATAATGACTGGACAGTTCTCAATAATCTGCCCCCTTTATTCAGTCTTAACACCTTGTTCAACAGCATTTCCTCTTTTAAAGTCCTTTTTTTCACAGGATGACATTAGTTCTTAGTAAATTTGAAACCAATTAATCAGCTTGCTGGGCTTTTTGCTGTTACCAAAAAGCTGATGGACTCAAATACAAGCCAGTGTTGTTACTATTCAGAAATAAAAATTATTTGTGCTGACTAGTCTGCTGTTGTGAGATATTTACAGAAATTACAAGCATACTTTTTGTGGTGTTTGCATATTATGGAACTCAACCTGCTTTGCACACAGTAAATACTACTATAAATTTAAAAATACAGATTATTCCTTTTTATGGACATACCGGATCTCCACTCAGTAAGATTACACATACTATTTTTAGTCCTAAATGGTAAAAAACATTAGAGATAACTCTTGGAAGAGCTTTCCAAGCACAACTTTCACATTCTGAAAAGTCTATACCATATTTTTCAGTTCAAAAAGGACTTGGTGATCCCTCTTGTCCTCCCTTAATTTCATTCTCAATCAAGTGCAAGGAAGCAACATGAAACCATTTTGCTCAAAACCTCTTCATTCTCCAATCTTTTTTTGCACTGCTGTTGCAGGAAGGACAGAGGCCACAGTAAGGAGCAAACAAATAGGCACAAATAACTAGAATAGGCACAGAGTACAAAATAAAGCTCAATAATTTATTTTTTTCATGACAAAAAAACTTCATTTCTAAAGCCTGGAATATATTTAGGCCTTAGGAAATGCTCTAAAGATCAACATCGTGCCCCTTAACACTGCAACTGCAGAGATAAACATGACTTTCAACAGCAGTAAGGCAGCTACTAACAATACTCCAAGAATTTGTGTATTTTAGTAATTATACTTTCTTCTCAACTATGCACAGGACTAGCAAAAAAAGGCAAATTATTGACCCGTATCTAGTTTCATTCCCAAAGTTCAAAAATCTTAATGTTTACATACTCCACTGCCATCAGATTTGAAGAGCAAAGAATCAGTCACTGTGGCAAATTTTAAGATCTAACATTGCTGATTTCTGGATCCATGACTCATTCTAATTTTTACGAATTGCTCAGCTGCAGAGATTTACCACAGCTGAAATAATAACAGTCTATAGTATCAGCATTTCATCAGGATAAAACTGGAGAATTGGCTCTTTCCTAACCTAATACAAAAGAAGCTAAATTAATTGACATTTTGTCTTTGAAACACTATAATCTGTGGTTGCATTGGTTGTGTGAGATTAAACTGTGGAGACCAAGCATGTAAGAGCCTGAAGCAGTATCTAAAGTTTGAAATAGTTTTGGAAATGAAGATCCAGAATGTTTAATTAAAGGCTCTACTTGACCATCTCTGATTCCGTAGATCCATGTATTCCCATAGACTGACTAGAGTAACTGCTCTGTCACTATCTAACTGAATGGGACAGAGAAATTACACACTAAAAGTCAACTTCTAGACTGGAAGTGGAGGAGGGTTATCTGGAATTTTTGTTTTCAGTAGTGAAAGCAATGGTTTTCTCTCTAGTATCACTGTGCATCTACTTCTCAAAGTTCTTCAATTTTATGCATGATCACTCCTGCGGCTGAGCACTACAGTTTCTCAGAATCCAGTTTGTGATTCTTGAGTTTTATCACTGTAAAAGGCCAGTTCCCAGTTGCACGCACTTCTCACAACACTACGAAATTTGCTTTCATATCATGCTTCTGTATCCCACTTCAGGAGCAGAGTGAAGACCAGCAACTTTTACTCAAAGCTTCCCGAAGCCCAGTGTCCAAGACAGTACTCAGAGATGTCGAGAAGGTCAGCTGAAGCAATAGCCAGCATCTCAGCTTTCCTGACAAGTTTCCAGGGGAAAAAAAAATAACTAAGAAAGCACAAATAAAAAGGCTCTTCTCACATCTGACAGGAATGACTCTCCATAAAACAGGAATAATGTGCTCATAGAAGTACAAGTTTAAGTGGGTCACAGGTGGACATCAGCCAACATCTTGCCCAATCAGGCATGTCTCTGCCTAAAATATCTTACTGAAGGAGTATTTTGGGGACAAAATATTAGTTTGAACAGAAAAGCATCATTACAGTTGATTCAGCTTTGAATGGTGAAGCAAGAGGGTACTGCAGAGATGGATAGGTGGACAACAAAGAAACTGAAATGTCCCTTGCACAGGTGTTGTGATCACTACGGATTTTTTTTTTTTTTTTTTTTTTTTTTTTTTTTTTTTTTTTTTTGGTGATCACTACCTACTGATTTTTAGAAGACTATACACCAGCAACATCAACTAAAATTAAATCCAGAAACTTACACACAGTTTGAAATATTGTCCATCCCAAGCTCAAAGCAAGTTACTGGAGGGGGGAAAAATGGGCACATTTATTTTTTTTAAATGGTGGCTATATAAAATGATACAAGAGATGCACCAGTGACTCTTGCTTATATCAGAAAACACTGAAGAAGAATGAAGAGTAAACACAGCCGATTGACCCTACTAGATCTAAGTGGGAAAATAAAACTATTTTCACTGAAAACTGTAAGGATCCATGACTTCATTTGCAAAGACCATCTTGAGAAAACAAACACAGATATATTAATCTTATAGACAGGAACTGGTAGCATACAAGATGGAAAGAAGTATTAAAGAGGCAGGTTTTGCTTTCATTTCTTTTCCAAACAAAAGAGATTTTAACCATGTTTTCAGAAAAAGATGAGAGAAAAGGGAGGCACCAACAGACCAACAGAAAGACAACACTGGAAACAGTACCGAGGACTTATTTATCTGTGAGGTATAAAGCTATTGATAAAAACTTCCAGTGCTGACTCCCAGCTGGCTGTGCCAAACTGTAATGTAGCTGTTCCCAGTGTGATAATTGCAAGTGCTAATGCCCTCAGATCCCAAGACTCAAGCATATAATAGAGATATGACTTAAACCACACCATGAAAGACAATGAGAGCTGAATTCATTCCACTCTAACTCAGCAACGAGCCTTACTAATGAGGTGTGCTACTCTCACATTGCAGGAGTGTGTGGCTGGACAGGTCTGACACTTTTTAGTTTGTAGTCCTGTCACAGTGTAAACTGAAGGTAATTTCAGTAGAAAATGCAAAGCCATCTCCTACTGTTTGCATTCAAATCTCGTCTTCACAAGAATCAACTCCCCACCACGACCTTACTATTTACACCTGGAGGCACAGCGTTTCCAACTGAGAGCCACCAAATGAACTGAGTGTTCTCATAGATATATTTACAAACAAGTATAAAATGTTCAGAGGTTCACTGTGGAGATGGTATTTCAACTGCACCATGTGCATCACTCTGATACACTGGGTGACCCTGAGTAAGGACAGAAGATGGGGGAAGGGAGAGCAGACATATTGGCTTAGGACGGGATAAAGGAATTATAACAATCATTTTTGCACAAGATGCAGTTGAATTAATGTTTAAACCAATTAATTATGTCCCGCACCTCTGCATGTTGTAGTGCAACTCATAACAACTCACAGTGTCTTAGGCTTCTACATATTAAATGTTCAAAAAGTAAATCAAATTGTAAAGGATTAATATTTATAAAGTATAGACCAAAAAGCATTTACTGTGGATTAACCATTCACTCCTCTTCCCCCAAGAACAACTATCTGAACCCACTAAGCAGTCTACGTTCAGAAAAATTCCCTGGAAAAATGGATTAATGGGAACACTGAATGTGAGGCTCTCAAAGAAGCGTGGCGAATGTGATTTCTGATCAACTGTGTAATTCTACACATGTATCACTCCCCACAGTACTTTACCATGTTAACACATTACTTTTCATCTGCATTTAACATCATAACATGGGCAGTGTATCAACTTCTGTGCAATATTTGTTCTATAAACAAATAAGAACTCCATAAACTCTGCTGCCCAAAACTCACTGAACTCATTTAGGCTGGAAAGCTTTTTCATAATGAAAAATAAATATTCCTGTTATTAAACAGATAAATGCAAATGATCACAAAACCTGTGAGTTTCATGTGAAGAGATGACCTCCTCTGAGCTCCTTCTCTGACATTGGTTCAGCATCTCCTACAACCTCCCAAGAGGTCAATAAAAGACCACCAGCTTGAGGCATCCACAAACAGCAACTATGCCTTTCACACTACATCAAAGGAAATAAAATGTATCATGACATTAAAAGTCTTTTTAGAAGAACCCTTTACTGTCCCTAAGCAATCAAATCACCAGGTTCCACCTCCTACTGTCTCTTCTACATAGTGGAAAGACAAGAAATGTACCCAGATGAAAGGGTTTTGCACTTGACAACAAAATGAGTGTTCTGACAGTCCACTAAATCCCTTAAACAGTAATTAAGCACTAAATGAACCATTTAAAAATTCACCACTACCATTAGAACAAATTAAATTAAGCCAAGATTAACATATTAAGTTTGCTCAACCCAAAAGCAGATAACTTCACATAGTTCCTCTTTAGCTGTGTGCAAACTATTTTTCAAAATATCTGACCATAAAGATGGGCCAACAATACATGCAATTAAGTAAATGAGATAACTGGGTAACTTATATTCAAAGGATAATGGCAAACTAGCTCTTCATCTTTTCCCCTACAGTAGTTATGATACTCCATTTCCAAGGCTTCTGCTGATAAAAATTAACAGTTTTCACATTCTAACATATCTAACACCCAATTTACAAAGCTGTGCCCCTTTTGCTTAGCATCTGTGTGTTACTTGCTGATCCTTGCGGGGGAGAAGTGAGTAAAGAGGAAATTTCCACAGGATTCTTTAAACATCAAGAAAGTCTACTTCACTGAAAACTGTTTTGTTCACGCGGGTTGAAATTTTTGGCATTACTTTGACCTTTATGTCAATGAAAACAGCAGGATTTTGGCAGCTGAAATACTTCAGTACAGTAGGTTATCTCCTCTGTATTATTCAAAAACCAGGAATGACCAAACACAGGGCCATTACACAAGGCTGTAGGTTAAACATGGACGTTTGAGTTATACACAGAAATAATCCGAATTTCAGTACTTTTAAGTGGAAAAAAACCAAACTCAAACATTTTCAGACCTACATGCATGTTTTACCACATATAAGTGAAAACAACTTGATTTAATTCTGTAAAGAAGGAAACTCTTTTCTTGGGGAATTTATATCTGTTATCATTAGTAATTAGTGACCACGGCAGTGATACACAGGTAGTGTTTCTTTGCAAGAATATTTACAGATCCAACACTTTTCACTCCTAACCCTGAAATGTTTTTTCATTTTTATTATACAAGCAATAATTCATAGGGCAAGCTAAGTAGGGCCATTCTTTCAAATGGCATCATACAATGAGGTAGAAATTAAATAGCTCACATTTTTATATAATGGTAAATAAGGATTATGCATTTAGCTTTAAAAAGTTTAGAGATAAGTTCAAAATCATAAAAAATATGCCAATAATAAAGATAAAGTATCCCAGTGTTTCCCACATTCCAAATGTTTCAAAATATGTGAGCTTGTTCCTCATTTCACAAAAATGTAAAACTGAAGTACCTCTGTATGAATCGTCCCTAAACCAGCTTCCCATGAGATGATTATTGATTGTTCAGGAATACAGCAAGGCTGCAAAGTTTTTAAATTAAAAAATGTTTGACAACAGACCAATTTTCAGTAACTGCTATTTATCTTATACAACTACCAGCTATACACACTGGCACTTAAAATTGCCTCCCAGAATCTGTATGAAATTGTTTTCATATGCAATTTCAATGTAAACTGATTTTACAGCAACCAAAAAGCCAGCCACAATACAATGGCTGAGAAGACTTCAGCATTAAGCCTGAGCAACAGTTTATGCTACTGATGATACCTAAGAGTGGCCTCTCATGTGCCCTTTCCACAGAGCTGTAATATGAAGAATAGGGCATACCATGTTCCAGAAGCTGCAAACTCCCAGCACAAACGGACCAACATGACATTGCAAGTAACATTTAAATTTCAAAGGCAGTGCAAGACAGTCTTTTCAAGGAATTTAGACATGTCATTTCGTTGCCAGCTGACATAACCTTCACACTTAACATTGATCACACTTCTATTTATGCTATTTAGAAAATTGCTAATTATCCAACCCACTCATTCTAACCAAATCTGAAAGACCTAAAATTAAATTCGACTAGTATATCAAAACTTCACCTTACTTTCAATTCAGTGATTAAGCCATAATTCTATTACACATTTATTTAGATTGTATCTGGAAAGGAAGCATATCAATAGGGTAAAGAATATTGCAAGCACCTTCTGAGGTTTCTACTTAATTCTTCAGTATTTACAGTAGAGAGAATAATGCAAATAAACAGATGGAAATTGTTATGAAAGAAAACAAACAACCTCTTTAAAAACACCTGAGGGTTATGGTTCCACTTTCTTTTGACTGCCCTTCAGAGCCACAAACTCCTCAGGCATGAACCTAAAACTTACAATTTTTCATAGTTTGATAAAACATTTTATATGTGTTAAATGCTGTTGCAAATTGACAATTAACACCTCTTCATTATAATGCTGGTTTTTTACAAAGACACAGAAATGCCAGAAGCAAGTGTAACTCCTATTCTGGCTGGCTCATATGATGCCTATATGTGATAGGAACAAATTAGAATCTCCTAATCAACATCTCTATTCTGCTGTAAACTCTGCATACTTTTTTTCTTGTTGTTTGGTTGGTGGGATTTTGGAGGGTTTTTTTGGTGGGGTGGGTTTTGTTTTTGTGGGGTGGATGTGTTTTGGTTTGTTGCTTTTTAAATAAACAAGCCATTATTACAAACTACTTAATCAAACTGGACTTTAAGGCTTTCTCTCAACACTCAGGAGACAGTACTCCAACCACCTGAAAAGGTAACAATGTATGGGTTTGTTGGGAGGGCAAGGTAAACCATTACAGATATTCAGAAAGCACATTCATGAGCAATGTACACCCCATATTACTGTCTTTGCTGACAGCTATCATGCATTACAAAGCTCTCAGTTATTACTAGGAACTGACATACACTCCACCACTTCAGTCTTAGCCAAAAATACTGGTTGACAAGACTTGAAAGACATACCGCATGCCTAAGCTATCCAATAATGAATAATTTAAATTCTTTGCAGAGACAGGACATAAATCAACCTTTTCTTTTCATTGAAAATGAAGTTGACAATCCATCCACTGAATGGCAAAACTTCTTCCTTCAAAGCAATTAGACCTTTTGTCTGCAAGGTCAAGTACATTGAGAAAGATCTACTGGACCACAGGTACTGATGTCAAAGTGGTAAAATTGAAACAAGTGTCCTGTGGCTTATTTCTCTTTCTCCCTTCATGAGAAAGAGTTTCTATTGCCAAAGATTCTTTTTTAATCTTGTCCCCCACTCCCAAGTTCACTACATCTTTGTCAAGGCTATGAAACCTGGAGCACAAGCATAAAATTAGGAACAGCATCTTGACTTCTAGCTTTGGGTTTTGTGGTAGCCATACTGAAACACTTATAACTAATTAGTCTGCACTTTAAAGATGCTGAAGGATACAGTACAAAGAAACAACGTGCTTACAGCATTCGCAGTATGAACTGCCCTACAGCTACTGTCCAACCTACACCTGGCAGCAGAGCAAAAATATACAAGATATGACTGTGCCATATAGCTACAGCTCAGGGCAAACTCCGCCTTGCTTTGATAGAGGCAAGAAGAATGCCTACTAAATGAATGTACACATGGAAGAGGGAGACCACCATCAGTACATCTGCTGCAGTTTTTGATGAACACAAATGCCAGCACACAGCATATTAACACAACCATGCCCAAGCCAAAAAAAATAGCAGTTCTAACAGGTTCACAAATATTATTGTGTTATTTGTCATCCAAAAGTGACAGCTCATAGCCTGGCAGAGGCCACGGGGGGTCAAGAAGTGGCAACAAAGTGTGAAGTTTCCTTTGCTGGGAAGAAGAATTTGAAGATTTGGAAAAAAAAGGGGGGGTGTCATGAGAGGAAGAAGAAAGAAAAAACACTCACCCAGGATTCAATCCTTTTTCTACAAAGTCAGAAATAGAACAGCAATAGGAATTTCTCCCACAAAGCAATAGAAATTCAGATGACCCTCAGGCCACAGGGCACTGGCCTTAAAAGCAGGTCCTGCGCTGTTTTCATATCCCATTCTGAAACTGCCAGCTGACTGTGCAGCTGTTCCAAAAGTTATTACAAGAGAATGACTCTGGCACTGATATCGCCTACACATGAAAATTACTGTTGAAATAAGAAGAGGTGGAAAATGGAGAAAAGATAACAGATGTTGTTCACAACATCCAGGAAACCTACAAAAATGCAATACGGTTCAGAAAATCCATATTAAGGCTCAAACTAAAAAGTCACTATCTCTCACTTTAAAAAGTGGAGGCAGTTGTTAGATGCAAAGAAGAGCGTCAGCAACCAGAAGTGCATCTGAACAGAATTAACATAGTTGAGGGGTTTATTACTGAGAAGCAAGCCTAAGCAGTGAGACAGAGGACTCAAAAGTACTTGCAGCATGGATTTTGGGTGCCTGTAAAGCCAGAACTCTGCCAAATTGGTTTTTACTGGTAGGTTGTGAGCAAAGGGTTCATTCCAAAGCTGCCTGCCTGCAGAGCACACCTGCAAGACCAGTGCTCCCCAGTTGTGGGAATACCTGCAGCAATGAGGAAGAATTTGGGATTACACAACAAAATGAGCTGATATCTAAACATAAGAAGGCTCTTTCTCTTTTTTGTAAGCAAGGATGCAGAAAAGCCTCCAAAATTAATACTTCCAAGAAGCTTACAGACATTGAGATTGAAATTATTTCACTAATTTTGAAACACAAAGCTGCTTTCTTTTAAAGCCAAAATAAAATTAGAAGACAATTAGAAGTATTACTTGGTTAGTACCAGAACAGGGCATTCTCATTTGCCAAGCAAGAGGTTAAATATACAGCTGTGAGCATCAAGGAACTTATTCAAGCACCAAGGGAAGAAAAGGAGACAAAAGCTGAGGAGACAAAGTTGTCAGACAGCTCTGAAGAGAAGAGACACTTCAGTCTGGGACTCTTTCACAAATCCCACAGTTGGATAACTAATTTTATTCAGGAGCTATGAAGAAGAAACTGCTACAGACCAACAAAAAGCAGCTGTTCTAAAATGTCTAAAGGATTTCAAAAAATTACTTTCCCCTTTCTCCCAGCATAATTGATTTTATTTCCATTATGTACATAGTGGACAAAAATAGTGATATGCTTATTGAAATTACAGTAGTAGTTCAGGAGTTAAAATTTAAAAAAGAATGCACTACAGTAATGGTAAAGTGATTTTTTTTCTTCTCTTTTCACTGATCTTCATATAAAGCTTTATTTAAATGTTATCAGCTTCAGCACTAGTTAATCCCTTTCACAATTCTTTAACATGAAATTAGTCCTCCTTTCTCAACAACTGGTGGAAGGTTATGCCAATCCAAATGAAGCAATTATGTCAGAAATTAAGTCAAACCATTTACATTTTTCATTCACTGTAACAGTCTTTAAGTGTGATTAATCAAATCAACCTTCCCTTTTCAGCCAGAGCTGTAATTGCTAAGTGCAAATTAAAGCATATTATATATGACATATGATACTTAATCTGAACACAAATTTTTATTAAGGTTTAAGTCAAACTTTGTTAAATGAGTTAAAGATATCCACTGAATATATCTTAACATCACATACGTGCCCTAAGGGAAAAGAAAAAATATTACAAAATATTACAAAAATACTTCAAACCTCCATAGATAATCCAATTGCTTTGACCAAAAAAACCCACAGAGTAACAGTAATATCATGCTTGCAAGAATATATAGAATATCTTCACAGATTTTATCATGAATTTTAAAAGGAGATAGCAGATAATCTAAAATCCTAAACAATTATTTTTCAGCAAAAATGTATAAAAATCCTTCACAATGATAAAGAAGAACTACTAATTCTGTGAATAACTCCCTACTGGAGTAAGCTGATAAGACTTCAGTTCTTTTATTAATTGTTGACAACTGCTGCAAAGTCCATTGCTATTACTGTCCCCTAAGCAAACAGGAGCAAGAAAATTACAGCAGCAAGGGATCTAAAGGATAAGAGTTGATATTCAATACCCTGATGTTTACTTTACCCTCTTAATTTTGCATCTATTGATAACCATAATGATGCTTTCTGATGTGGTTAAATAGTCCTCTTTGTCCTACTATATGTGTAACTGTGAACTTATTTTATTGACAAAATCTGAAACAGAACACTGTTGTCTCAGAAAGGCAACCAGGAAAAAGCAGGCTGCAGAACCTTTGAAAAACCTTCACAGTCTAACAAGAAAAAAAAAAAAAAACAAACAACCAAAACATGACACACTATAGCTTTTGGAGGGTTTGCTACCTAAAAAAAAAAAACATGACATGGGACATTGCTTTAGTTCAAAAAGAAAAAAAAATACATTTGTGGGTATAGTAATGGAATCCATCTTCAGCGCACTGAACAGTCAAAATGCAACATACCTGAGAATGTACAATTATGAAGAGTTTATCTATTACCTTTAGTATAGTATTTTTTTCTATTAAATAATCCTCCACAGAAAACATTTGCTTCACCCCAGTAGGCTTTACTGTTTATATCACAGAACAACTAATATAATCTGTATTATTAATGAAACACTATTAATCTGTATTAATAATGAAACACTATATATGTGTGTGTGTAGATAAATAGAAGACATCTATTTAGTGTCCTGTACCTTAAGTACACAACTAGTCTTCTTAAAAATAAAATCTAAAACCTGAAATAAGTACACTGTTGCATATTACAGGAAAAAGTAATTAAAAAAAGATAACATGATGTTTTCCATCCAATTCACATTATAAGCCATGCATTTAGAATGTAAGCACACTTGCCACATGGCCTGTGACAGCCCCATTGGACAGTACAGTCTGACACCTACACATCCCACACAGGATCTAGCAGCTGTATGATGACCAGCCAGCTGGCTGACACTATATGGAACAAGATAGAGGGGAGAGGTTAGAGACAGGCAGAGGTTCCCCTGCCAACAGGGAGAAAGTACTGTTTCATTTCCTAGCTTCAGCAGTCACAGAATAGGAAATCTAGCACCTTTGGGAACCTTATTTTTCTTTCCAAGCTGACAATTGGCCAATAGCTTCAGAAATTATTTTAGGGAAAGGAAGATGCATTTGACAAGTCAGCTGACAGACAGAGAGCAAGCCTTTGACCTCCACCATGTCTCCATGCCTGGAAGCTAGGATGAAATGTCCTTGTGAGAAAAATTCACATAATCCAAGTGTGAATTTTTTCTATTCAATCCTCATTTTTCATTCACTCAGGGCAGTGTTTCTTCCAGGATAGATATATCCAAACTATCTGCACAATTAAGAATAAAGTAGTTGCTAAAGGTGGATTTTAAGAAGTCTTAGCTGCTATGAGACATCTGGATGTGAAAGCTTAATGCAGATTTACCTATTCCACTGCGTGATACCTACATTCTGTCTGGTACCTGAAATACATTTTTAAACTTAATTCAAGACACAGTTAAGCCACCAGGCAATTATCACATTCTCTTTTGTTTTTCACATTAATTGTTGAATAGCATTTCTAATTGGATCTCACTGGTTTAAAATATTAAGCAGAAACAAACAAATCACCTAATTCTATCCATGCTGGATTCCTGTCATTACATACATTTCAAATTAGCAGTTTAATACTTTATCCCTCTAGCACTCATCTGTCATGGGCAGCAGGGTACAAGGGGAAGAAGAAAAAGACAAAAAAGGGAGAGGAGAACTAAAAAGGTGCAGTACTGTAACAGACCTCGATCTCTCCATAACATGGCAAGACAGCATTTCATAGTCTGGCTATGAGTCCAATGGTAAACAGACTTTTACTCCTGAAATCAGGAACTTTTAATTGCAGGTGAGGGAAACATCCTTCTCCACTCAAGCATAGCTCAGGATCCAAAGCAAAAACCATTCATGAAGAAAGAATCATCAGATTCTAAGCTGTCGGCCATCAGAATGACACTTTACATGCACACTATGCTGTTATTTGCTGCACATATAGAAACATTTCTTATCTTCTGGAAAAGTTTTCCTTTCATAACACAGTCTACCACAAGTCCTACTTGTTACATTCTACAGAGTACCCCTCTTTGTTTAAATATACTCAGATGCTTCATGAAGTCTCTGGATTTACAAAGTTTTCTTTGAAGCTGCCCTAATTGCAGAAAGGTTTGTGACTTTTTTTAATTAAGAGTTAAGAGAAGCCAAGAACAAGATGATTAGCAGTCAAAACATTAATCTTTTTATTGTACCTAACAACTTAATTTACTGTATAAGACACAAACCCTTGTGGAGTTGCTGTTCTATTGAGCTGACGTTGATGTACTCACTAGGAAGTTACTTCTACCTCTTCTGTTCTCCTCTGAGATGTAACAGATGGGCTCTCAGGAAATTGAATCTGATAGGAAATACACTCACTGACTTCAGTGAGCTCTTACAAGGCTAAAACAGAAAAAATGAGGTTCACAAGTGACAAAGAAACTCAACACATTTCATTTAAATACAAATGCTTCTTTGACATTGGAAAAGAATTTCCGCTTCAGCAATGAGTTTTAGAAAATACACTGTCTTTTAATATTATTATTATCATCACTTAATAAAGATGTATTTTAACGATTTTCAGGACAGACTTTACATACACTGCTTTCATCACTGGCAAGGAACAGCACCACTCACAAAACACACTGAATAGCAGATTCCAGCCCTTAAATCCCCAGCACAGTTGAGCAGCTTCATGCTACATTACTTTGGTAATGCAAAAAGAACCCAAAAATAGAGACATTTTTAACTTGGACTGTCTAAGTCTCCAGGGAAATGAGGCTTAAGCAGTCCCTCATCTGTTCACTTGTCACATTTAAATTTGCTGGCCAATTTCAACTAAATTTGATAAAGAGTTTGGATACTCAAAAATAATTAAGTTCCTGCAAATTCTACAAAAACTAGAAGCTGAGTACGAAAGGGACATCTACAAAATGCTTACAGGTGAAGGTAAAGAACTTTTAACCAATCTATTACATATCACCTCATTAATGAAATAAAAACACTCAGCCTGTGTTGTATTTGAGTATATATTGTGTTTAGCATATTTGATTATACCTGATTATACATTCACGGTATATATTCGAACCCTTAGGGGACAACCTGCTCTAGACAGCCCTGCTTGAGGAAAGGGGCTGGACTAAATGATCTTTCCTGCAAAAAAAATTTTTTTTTTCTTTTTTTTTTTGGGGGGGAGGACGGGGATGTGACATATGTGTAGTTTCAGAGAAGCCACACCAAATTATATCAAACAGGGATGCTAGAAAAGGATCTCAAGGGGAAGAGGAAGAAGACTTCATTGAAAGGTGAGGGAAATAAATCCAAAGGCAATTGAGTTTTAGCCATTATGCTATTAATGGTCCTTTTTTCTTCGATGACCTTCAGAATTTCACTGAAGACTTGTCACTTCACTCTTCATGTGCTATTAGCAGAATCATTTTAGAAATAATCTCTAAGGTTACAAGCTACACAAACGTCATTACAGTAGTGTAAAACACAGTTTTGATAGCAAAGACCATTCCTTTAACCTTTTACAGATGTGAATGCACCCACATGAGGAATTGCATAGCTTTTGAAAACACATACTCCTTATTAAATGAAGAAATAAATACAAAAATGTAGAGATGACACTTAGACCTGTCATTTTGGTGAAGCAGAGTACTCAAGAACAAATTTTGAAGCAACTACCAGGGAGAAATAGTGAGAACCAGTAAACTACAGCAAATGGGGAATTCAGAGACTTCCAGCCTAACAGAATGCTCCAGGAGTGCAGTACAAGCAAAAGAGTAAGAGTGGGGTCTGGGGGATCCATGGCTGGGTCCTCCCCACCAGCAGACCACCCATATGCACATTTCCTGGATGAAGTGTACATTCCTTCGTGAGAAGAAGACAAAGGTGTTGTGTAGCCAACAGCAGATTCATGGTGGAAGCCTGGTAAGGAGAAAAGTGACAGATCTCAGGATGAGCCACTACCGTGGACATGCAAAAGGAGGCACCTGCAAGCAAGTTTGTCATCTAAACTCCTCTTAAAAACAGCGGGCCATCAAATCCATTAATTCATGAGGACTGGAACAACCACAGCCTAGTCAAGTCAAATAACTTGATCACACCAACAAATGGCTTAGAAGAGGGCTTTAGAAGCCTATGAAACACTAGACTGAAAATCTGTGTTCTAAGCAAGCTCATAGAGCCGTCTAAATGCTGATAATGGCAGTGACAGGCTGTAGGAATCAGAAGCTGCAAGGCTAAGAAAAAGCATCACTGTTGGAAAACACGGAGAACAATGGAAAACATGAAAACCTCACAAAGGTGAGTGCTTGGATGGGTCACAGGATCTAAACAAAGAATTATGATTGAGTTCAAATTTGAAAGAGTGTAAGGAAAAGTAAAACTGATATAGATTGGATTAGCACACCGAGTTCCTAAAACTGCTACTAAAACAGGGCTACTCTGGTACGGTGTATTTAGATTCAGCACTCCTGCAGGAGTAACAAAAGTTGAAGGGTTCACTAGTGTTGTGCTTAATTTTAAAAAAGAAAACAGCATGAAAATATCTTTTGCAAAGCATTACAGAAAGGAAAAGTTTTGTGGGTAATCTCAACACTATTTAACAGCCCTGTAATTAAAGGTAAAATGATGCACACTATCTATCAAAGTTCTTGAGAAAATACAAGTGAAAATCATATGGCTAAGGAAAATAATAATAGGCTGTTAGGAGAAAAAAAAAATTGAACTTATTGAAATCACAAAATTGCAATTCTGACAGGCCAACAAATTAAAGACAATAAATCGTGCCTAAAAATATTTAAGGAACAATCTGGAAAAGACACAAAAACTAGTAATGCCACTTTTCAACTGTAAGTTCCATCACACCAGAAAACTAATATGACTAATGGACACCAACCTTTGATAAGGCCTGGGTAAGTACAAAGCAGTAAGCCTGGTAAATCACTCCAGAGAAAGTCAGAGGAACTATTCCAGAATACATTCTTACTGACTACACAAACAAACAGGACATCTTGCAAAAGGCTCAAAGCTTTTGTAAATTGGTATCACTGGCAAACTTTTAAAGATTCCACATGCAGGAAAAGCAAACTAGAAATCCCATCAAGAACTATCAGTATCCTTCACAAAAAGCTCTTAAAGACACAAAGCACCCACAGGGTAAAAGTAATGTTGTTGCTTGGATATACGACTTTATGAAGGCCAGAAAATCAAAGAAAAATAAATGGGCAGGACTTCTTCTGCAAACACACTGTCTAGAATTATTTTGTGGCACTCTCTTCAGATCCACTCTACTCTGTTATCTATAGACAAACTAATTATTCAGCAGCAGGAGCAGAGAACCTGAAGGATCATGGCCTCATATAAATTCATGGGCCAATTGCATCTGCAATAGTCTGGGCACTTCTGATTCCTCTTAGCACAAAAAGGATGCAAATGGGAATGTTACTGAGAAGGACAACAACCACCTCATAATGTGGAATATACTAACCTGGGGAACATTAAGACACCTGGACTCCTCAGTCCAGAAGATGAGGTAACTGAGATATGACACTAATTTATAAGATAATGAATAATATGAACATTGAGACAGACTAACTGTTCAGTGAACCTTCCAATTTAATAACTTAGGAACATCAAATGAAATTAATGTGTGTCAAGTTCACAGAGGGCATTCCTCACTATGTTATTCTTGCTCAAGTACCTGTAACAGACATGAGAAGTTTCATATGTTTAAAAAGCAAATGGATGTATTTTTTTGGACTAAAACTTCTTCAAGCAATAAAAAGCAAAATCCACCATAGGGTAGGAGACTATTCTGGGGTCTTTGTCCAGTAAAAATGAAAGTCAATATCCTATTGCCAAGAGGAGACTTTAGTTTAAGTCAGTGCCACCATTTGTATATTTTATTGGCATATTTCAACTAAAAAGCATTGGGGTAATGGCCGTTGTAAGACACTTTGACAAGGCAAGATCCCTTAATTTTGTCCTATCCATCAAAGCTATACTCATCATATTCAGAATAAGATTTTAAAAAGGGTCTTGCCTAGCAAAGATACAAAGAAAACTTGGCTTTCATATATGACTAATTCAGAAGACAGACCTACCAATAAATATTTATATCATCCCAGATTTTCACAAAAATCTGTAGATTACAAATAAATCTTTATAAGAAGTTTGTTATATAACCAAGCTGTGTTATCAACTTCAGAAGGCACCAAAGGAACTAGTCTCAGCTCTTCATAGTAAAGCAATGCTTCAATTACATCTCCTTGGCCTTAACTTTCAGGCTAGGTAGGAAAGAGTCTAAGTAGTGATATATGTACAGCAACCAAAGTTTGCACCTTTTTCGGTAACATATGGAACCTAGACATAATATCCCAGGAAACCATACTTTAAAACCTTCATACATTCTACATTAACAAAGGAAGGCAGTTAAATGAAAGTCCAATATAGTAAAGGTAGCTAGAGGCAAAGAGAAAAGAGCAGCAGGGGGAACCAAGATATGATAGTATTATATATCCCCAGTGACATGAATAATTTTTTTTTGTTTGCACTTAATCTTCATATAGCCTTTTTCCCCAGCTCTGAATTTCATCTATCACTGTATGCTGATAAGCTGTCAACAGTGGCAACACTTTCATATATTTTTGTGCAAGAACAATAAAAACATGACCCTTATTAAGGCTTCTCAAAGGGGGAAAAAAACCTAAAATGAAACAGTAATTTATATTATTCTTACTTTCCATCAAATAGAAAGGGAATTTATTCCACAGAAACAGCATATTCGAAGTTTCCCTTGGGGCAGGAGGGGGAATGTTCCTAAAACAGAGACAAAGCGGCTGCTTTGCAATATGCCATAATAGGTTAACCAAAGTTCGAACTGTGAAAAGTTAACATAATACATGTTTTACAAGATGAGAGAAACACTGAAAAGATTTCAGAATTATCTTTTGGGAAGATACAGACATTGTTATTTTTAAAAAGGCTTTTCATCAGGAACAGCTTCTGAATCAAAACAATTCTTTCAAGAACATGAACCAAAATCTGCCTACAGAGTGGAACAGTATCTGTAATAGAACTCACATTTATTTCCACTTTTTTGAAGAGGTTAATTTAATAGTTTTTCTCCAATACAAAACAACAAGAAAAATAGAATTTGAAGAGTATCTGGGATTCCCTGCACAGCACTTAGAAGAAGGAACAAAATCTCTGAACAGATCTCACTGCTACAAAGAGACATGTATTGAAAACAGCTTTAAAAATTTAGCCATGTACTGAAGTTGTTGGAGAATACAGACTATTCACCATCCCAAGATCTGTAGGCTAACTCTTGAGTTCCATGGTGATAGTTGAGAAACTCCAGTTACTTTTACAGTATACCTTTAGAAACAAATCCCCAGACAGAATGCACAGAAAGTAATTACCTTTAATATTGTAACAATGTCAACAACCAGTACTTCCTTTAACATGTTTAGTAAAAAAATTCCTGGGACAGATAAAAATACTTTAAGCAGTATCTGGTCTTCTCAAAGCTATGCAATAGAGACTTCTATATGCATCCTTAACATATCCAGGTCAGTGTCATGTATGAGCATATCTACATAACCATTTCACTGCTCCCAAGCTGTGCACACTCCAGTATTTTAGTAGCAGATGCACACCATGTACCCACCTTACAATACATGCAGACATACAAATCTACACAACTAACCAAAAGACAGCTTTCAAGGGTCTGTCTTACTGATCTGCATATTATCTTGTAAAAGCAGCACGTTAGGCAAACCTTTTGATTTTCAGCTGATAGATCCTTTAGCAGTTTTTTTTAGCCCTCAGACCTGCTACTCAGACAAGGCCTCATAACACCTTAGGATGGGTTTTGATGGCACATAATCACCTCTGGCTAGAGTGGTGGCACATAAAACCACTCCTAAGAAGCTGTATTTTTTCCACTTAGAAAATCAGTCCAAGAAAATCTGTCACAAAATAGAGCTTGAACACATTAAGAGCCTTCACATATTCTAAAGGCACGCTAGGAATGAGAAACTCTGCCAAGTACTAAAGTCCCAAGGGAGAACCAGGTACATCACACCCCCATTCTTCCAGCTGCTGCCAGTCACACAGCAGGCACTGGGCAGAGATGCTGTTGCATCCATCATTCCCCCATTAGCAGAGGCCCTTTGATTTGACTTGAGAGGGAAGAAACTTAACTTTCCTTTCCTCTGCAATGGCTGCTATCCCTAGTTTCTAGTTTCCAAGAAAGAATCATGAGATGTGAGAGTTCCTGGGAACAACTGTGCCCACCAACTCAATCCCCAACACAGGAATTTTTAGCAGGCCCTTGAAAAACAGCCCAATGTAATGAGTAAGTTCTATTATTATGATTCAGGTAACAGTTCAGAAAATGTTGTCTTCCCACATCAGTTTCACACCAAGAACTCTACAAATTAAATTAATGTAATTTGTTGTAAAATTGTGGTGACACACATGAACACCTTTAAAAATTAGCTGCATTAAACATACTCAGCGTTAAAGAGACTTTGTTATTCATATACATCATGCTGTTCACAAAAAAAACCCCATGGAAACAACTTTGAGGGAAAGAGGATCTGTTTATTGGAATAAGGAACTCTTAATGAAAATACACAACTGAGCTCCATGCAGTGCAAGCAACAGCAGTTACTAATTTTAGTAAAATTCTCACAACTATTTCTGTATTAAGCTTTAGCCCATGTACACTACCCACACACTGTTTGCATTCTGTAACCATTTGGTTATAACCTGATTTAAACCAGAGTGTATAATATACAAGATGGCAAGGATCTACATGTGGAATTTACTTAGACGGCCTAAAAACTAGGATCATGGATAACAAATAAATAAGCTTTTGGACTACATAATCTCCATCACCAGTCAGATCAACTTAACCTACCTGAACAAATGCTCAAGACTTCCAGGACTCATGCAACATCAATTAATGTACTCATTTTGGAGCAATTTTTGTATGTGAAGATTTTATTGAAGTCATAAAACCCACTTAATTTTGACTTGTGCTTGGAGATAACCTGATGCTTACATCACCACCTCCTTTAAAAATAAAACCTATTTTAGTTCTAACCACAGATAAAACAAGCTTTCACTTGTTCCTAACAATAGCAAAGGCAGCACGGTAATTGTGTGAGAAGTCAGGAACAAAAAAAAAGAAGAGTGAAAGGAAAAGACGTATCATTTTACAAAGAACACCTATGCTGAAACTCTTAGGAAAAAAAAAAAGTAATAAAAAAACCCCAGTTTTGCCTGACATCAGTTTTTAGTGACCTGATTCTCTTTGGAATGCACAGTCGTAACTTATCATGTCTTCAGTTCTCCTCTCCTTTTATCTAATAATACACGCAAGCAACAGTCTTTTGAAACTTTTACAGAAACACTGTCAGGTACTTAGTTCCTGCTGAAGACAGAGTATTGAACTACACAAAAGAAAATCAGCATGATACAAGTTATGTATGCCTTAATTTTTGGGGATAACAAAACGGCAGGAATAAATAGCCACAGTACAGGAGTAACACAAAAGAATGCTCACAAACAAAGAGCTCTTACCACATACAAAAAAGATACAAGACATACTTGGTAAAAGTTCAAATCAAGCATTAAAACAGTTGAGTGTATTCCACATTCTAGCTGGGGTTTGCTTTTGCCTATTACAGGTAATATGTAGTTACCAACAAACTTCATTAATAATTGACACATGATAAAAAATTCACACTGAAAAACATGTAAAAGCCCCAGCCTGGGTAACCTCATACACTTTAAAATGTGTCATTAATTGTATCAATGATTGCATTCCTTTAAATAAGGATTTTGACAACGCCATCTTGGCACACAAGGTCAATAGACATGTGGCTCCAAATTTCAGTCATCACATGAACTAGTCAAATCTCCGAGAAAAGGATGATAGAAAGGGACGACAATATTTCTGTTAAATTTAATGTGGCAATGAACAAAGCAAACACATACCTAGTACTGTTCTAGTCAACTTGTCTTCACATTTAGGCCTTAAGTTCCACCAAAAGGTAGAACACTAGAGGACTGAAGGAGTACATGCAGGAGGAATTGGACAGGAGATTACCCATTCTTTTCTTTTTTTCACTAGTGGTACCTGAACGGTTTTTTTCTACACCCCAGTGGTTTGTGCACCCATCTCACTTTGGATACCACTGGTCTCCAGCACCAGGCCATCTCTTACCTAAGTTCTAGTCCTGCAGAGGCACAAGGAAAAGGGAGCTATATATTCACCAATCCAGGATATTAAAGTGAAGAATGGAGACAGCTTTTCTTGATCTTCAGAAGCAACCTTGAGTGGTACCCAACTACAGCTCAAAAACTACAAGCATTTCTAGGACATCTTATATAAGCAAATTGTCTGGATTTTTCCAGTCTCTTTTGTTGTGTTCCAGACTTTGCCCCAGATAATGAAGAGCTGACAGTAGATCTGCCTTGCTATTTCAGTTCTACCACTGAACAGCTGGTGTGGAAATATAGGCAGCAAATGCTATTACTCAGATAGCGTGAAATTACATCTTATAATCACGTCATTGTCTTTAACACAAAAAAAAAAAAAAAAAAAAAAAAAAAAAAAAAAAAATCAATAGGCTATTTCACTGTCAACTAACGAATCACTGAATAACACCCAGAAACTTAATTACTTCTCCCTATTAAAATAATTTTAACCAGAGTGGAAACCAGGATTTCTCCTCCGCCACACACTGCTTAAACAGTAAGCCTGCAACAACAGAAAGGGGAAGCCACACAAAGAGCAGGACTCCTAAGAAACCATGCTGAACACACATCAACACTTCCTAGAGAAGAGCTCTTGAACAACAGGAGGTATCATTTGTCCTCACAATCACAATTTTAACTAAAAAAGTACTCTCGAGACCCAATTTATTGCAAAAGTAACATATAGAACAGTATTGAAGTATCACCACCTACTACATGAAGCCAAAAACAGACACAGATTTTGTATTAAGCGCTCAAAGGCAAGGCAAACTTTCACCACAATAACCACCATGCTGCAAGGTTATCATAGTAAGAGTGATCCAATTAAACTTTTCTTCATAGTGGGGTGTCCGCCCCAGAAGCTTCAGACTACATAGTCTCACTCAGTCTTTTCAACCACCAAATCTAAACTGACTACTCAAGTACAGCCTGTTGCACAAAGACTGAGCTCCAAACCAAATGCAAACACGACACCCCAAGCCCAAGAATGAAATAGTAAAAAAATACAGAGGCCTTTAGGCACATTCAAGAAGTCCAAAGTTTCTAGAGGGTGACTCTTAACACTTAGTTCATAAGCTCTACACGACTGTCTCTCTTTGATGGCTTCCCATAATGATGGAAGCAGCAAGCTCAGTTTGGGAAACAGAAAGCAAAAAACAGTCACTAGAAAAACCATCTATTTGGGCTTCATAAATTCTTTCTTTTCCCTCTTTAGGTGTTTTTTTTTTTGCCCTCTAATCTCAATACCAAGTTATCCTACTTAATTTCAGATTCCTACAATTTAATGCTCAATTCAGAAAGTAAAGTAATTTGGTAGGAAATGAGGCAATTTATAGCGATTCCCACTGCTGCTTCCTCCCAACTTCAACATGTATAAATAAACATATAGAGTCACAGAGGGAAACAGCAGTCCCCAAACATCCGCTGCTTTAGAACAGCCTCACTTCTGGCTACACTGGAAAACTGGTGGCCCACCACAATTTCTTAAAGAGTGCTATCATATAACACAATCTCTGTTTACTGCTAGACTGGCACAGCCCACCCAAACCTCCTCAAACACAGGTGCTGGCCTGAACTTAGTAACAAGTGCTATATGGATCAACTATGTGGGAGAGTGGCCACTCTAATTCCTTCATGAAGGAAAAAAAAAAAAACAAACAAGAAAACCACCAGCCAACCTGGATACCTTTTCCCCTAAGCAGGTAAGAAAACCAAATGAAACCAGTGTCAAAAAGAAATAACGATATTTATTTTCTGAAACAGTACTTTGCTCCTATGACAAGCCTCCATAGTATATATGTGGTAGTGAAAGGAGTCTCATATAGACTCATTCCTTTACAGTACAGGATAGAGTGGTTTTTTTAAAATTATGAGTCCTTTTAACATTTGTAGGTCGTTTAGACATGCTTTCTACATAAGAAGAGTTAGAAACATCGCAGCAGACTAAAAATCAAAATTTATGCTCATTTATTTATAGTTGAGTTACTCAAAGACTTTGATCAAAATAGAGCAATAGATATGAAACAATTATTTTAAAAAAGCTATTGGTTTCTCAGTTGTAACAACCAACTCAATTGAGGCAATTCAAACTTCACTTTTCAATTTTTCACATTTCTAATGTTCTGAAATGCTCAATGTACAGCACAAAGCTAACATCTCCTTATTATAACTTGATTTCAATAGCTTGCAGGAAGCAGCATTTTTCTCAGCTCCATTTTAACAGCTTTGCTGATGCACACAGCACACAAGAGAAACACAACCGTGAAAAATGATAAAACAAGCCACTTGGAGAGACTCAGCATCCTGGTTCCTGTGAAAGGGCTGAAAGGCGTAAGAAACAAGAGATCTCAGAGAAAAGCCATTGGCTTGTGATTATAACTAGGAGTAGGAATATAACTGTGGGGTACGTGTCAATTGTAATCCTGTCCCTGTTCCCCTCTCCTTTTTTTCTTAATGCAAGGACGGATGAGAAAACTCAAGCTTGGCTTGGCACTCTCCACACTGACACAGGATACACCTTGCCCAATGCCCATCTGCCACTGCAGAGGGCAGAGTGAGTGGCAGACTTGAGAGTTGAGAGATCTTCGTTTATATATTTTCTAGGACAGTTTGTCTCCTACATATCTGTGCATTGCAGGTGCACCCACTGGTGCTCAGATTGCACAAGTACTTTTTTAATCAACAGGAAAATACTGGCAATGCTGAGTATTTCACAGGAGAAAAATAATAGGATAAAAATATTACCAAGGACACTTAAACTGGGAACAAAAACAAAACAGAGCATGAGAGCCTCCTCTTTCACAGCTATGAAAGATACAGTGCTCAGGTTTGCATCTCCTTTCTTATTCACCAGAGACAACCCACATGTTAACAACAGCTAGAATCCAGGTCCAGCACAACTCTACTCACACAAGCTACTCTTTTCCTTTGCCCCTTAAGAAATTATTAAAAAAACACAGGCAAGTAGAAGTAGTTCATTTCTAAGGCACTCAGACCATCAAGAAAACAAAGAAAACCACTCCCAGATTCCAAAACATAACCATTACCCTGTTGGAAAGAAAAACCTCATCTTCTACTATGTTACACAAGGTGATCTAACATTTGAAGAGTGCAGCTCTTCAAATCCATGTCATTCAGCATATAAACTTGAATGTCATTAGAGTTACTTGAAACAAACTAATTCAGCTTAACACCAAAATCACACACAGAGCTTGTCACTGTGAGACTCAGGTATGTGTTCTTTGTGTTGACAGTATCTCTTCTTTTTTCCTTCATACACCACAGTGTTTTAATTGACTTACAGATGCTGGACACCCCCCCAAGAAATTATAAGGAAACATGATTTCATTCTGACTACTAACTTCGTACATACTCTTTTGAGAAGTTATTTTGAATTCAAAAGCTGCTCTGTAATCTATTCAACGACTGGACTCATCAGCTCAAAATGAAAAAATATGAACACAGAAGATACAGATTACAGATGTATGGAACATGGTAACCACTAAATGTCAACATTTCAGTTGTCAGATCTTGCTTTGCAGATGTTTACTTTCAAGTTTCACTTGACTAAATAAGAGCTTCTATTAAAATATTTTTCCTATCTCTTCTGAGCTGTTTTTCCCTCTATTTAAAAGGAAACTTACAGCTGAAATTATTCAGCATCTATGTTTTTTATACATGATTCAAAATTAAGTAGTCATTTTACTATAGAGAAGGAATACAACAAGCATGTGCAAGCATACTTGCACATCTGTTATTCTGAACGTTTTTTTTGTTTGTTGCTGCAGGGTCCAAAATCCCCAAATAATTATTGCAAAGGCCCACTGCAATCCAGTTGTATAAACACAAATAAGCCTAAGATAACGCCCTGGGCACCAAGAGTAATGACAGAGGTGGAAGAGATAGTTTAGTCAGGCATGAAATTGATTTTATAATAGCAAATATCTGTTGCCTTCCATGTGCTAAGTAAATAATTCTAAAGAAGAGAGTAAAGATAATAATAATAAAAAATAATCATTACCTGCTCCTACTAAATCAAATGAAAGAGTGAAACTTGTTCTTACATTGACCCTGAAACCTGTTTAATAGCTAATTAAAGCAATTACTCCTAGCATTACAAAATCCTTAATCATCAACAACTTCAGACGCAGAGGACTTTTTTTTAAACTTCCTTCAAAGTTACTAGTATTTTTTTAAATGAGAAGTTTATATCAGCAGAACTTTCACCAGTAGCCACTACATTGTTAACCATCAACATGAATCCCAAGTTTTGACTAGTCAGGTAAACAAGATATTCTTCACAGACTTTACTAGATTAACTGTTCAGCAAAAGAAGTATTAAAGTATTCAGTAATTTCAGTGTCTTTCTCAAAAGACTTCTGTACAACACTTGAAACTAGCCCTAAAACAGTCTTTTTTTCCTCCTATTCAGAAATTTGATAGCCAACAGAAATCCACTCTTATTGCAAAGCAATTACAAAAACCCCTCTTCTGGACCTCCCCACACCAGCATCTGGAATTCTGCACTTCTTCACATTGCTCACTCTGTTAAACTTTCTTCCTCAGCTCCAAAGCCATCTGACACAGCCTCAGCTTGCATCCCTTCATTTGTAAATCCCAGGCACAATGGTTTAGTTTTAATCAAGCTTTATGTTCAGCAACTTTTCATAGCCTTTTAATAGCAATTCGTTTTCCAGTGCTGTTCCTAGTGGTCTACTGGAGTTAATTACGCTGCTGTTTTGAACACTAATCATTTTCATGTTCTTAAATGTTGCTGTGCTGTAACAAGACACAGAACAATAACCGGAACTAATGGCTTGGCCATTATGAGGTGTTCAGCTTGACAGTATACCCAGTCATAAATTAGATAACTAAAAGTTTAACAAAAGGCAAAGGCAACTATATTAAACTTTACCTTGAGCTTTGCTATTTCTGCCTACACTTAAAACCCCAAAATATTCTTGAGTAGATCATTAAGGGACAGAAATACAGTATTTTAAAAATGAAAGAAACTCTTTCACTCCTATTCAGTTAAGATCTAGAGCAATTTTGAGTTGAGCAGAGCAAGCCCCAAATGAATACCAATTTGGAACAAATTACCACATTGCTAAAACAGAAATGCTCAAAACACTTGTTTAATAATGCTTTATATCCAGTTCAGAACACCCTCAATAGCCACATTCTGCCATTTACTGACATCTCCTTCAGAAGACAAGAATGAAGCATTAGGAAACCATGAAAGGGATCAGCTTCTGGCAGAACAGCAATATCTTTCACTGCCTATAAGTGCACTTTTCAAAAGTTTCTGTATGAAACACCTTTAGCTTGCAACTAACTCCTATTGCCTTCTCTCCTTTTAGGTGGCTATGACATGGCAACAGTTAAGAGGAATGGAAACGTGCAGACACACAGAAATGTTCAGCTGAAAAAATATTAAATACATTATTTGAAAAATCACTCACCTTTTTTCCTCAATTCCAAAATGCATTCCTAATGTTTCTAAAAAAAAGAAAAAGGAAGAACGAGTATTGGGCAACAGAGTCCAGAAAAGATTTAATAAGCTGAAGCTGTCATGCAAGTTCCATCAGCTACTTAGTTCGTGCAACAACAATCCAGAGAGACAACTTAAATAATAATTTATTTAAGGGAAAAACTTAACTAATTATTCAAAATAAAAATATTTGTAATTATTAAAATATATTTTTATATAGGGCTGCCTTATTAGATTTTATTAGATTAAGAAGCTTAGGTAGTTTGTTCCCAAAGTTAATAATAAGTTCTTTTGGTGTCACCAGAGAATTTTAGCCACACAAGACAATTTCACTGTTTCTTTACAAGCTGTGTCAACACAGTTCTACTTTGCAATGTTGCTTCTTTTTCATGTGGCAACAAATCATCTGAGTTGACTTGCATCCCACACCCTCCTTTTTCCTTTCCTTTTGTTATTGCTGTTGTTAAAAAAACCCACACTCTTTTCAAATGTGCTTCTCAGTCCACTGACTAGGTACCCACCAAAAGATACTGCTGGATCTACAAGCAGAACCAAAGGCCTGGACTACTCACACTTTGGCACAAACCCGCAAACAGCATGTGCTGTGCTCATCTTCCTTCAAGCTGACTTGATCACAGAATGGGTCACACTGGAAGGGATCACAGTGATACCTCTTCAATTTTTACTTGTTTAGAGAAAAGATTTCCTTATGCTTTCAATCCAGTTTCCTCTAACGAAACACATTCTGTAGATTGGTCTACCACAGCAGTTCCTCTCAAATTAGAGTCCACTCAAAGCCAAGCTTTTATCTTTCTGTTCCAATAACATCAAGCAAGTTCCATCTACATAAAATCCAAATGAACTTTCTTTCATAGCAGTAATGAATACCATCATAGCTACTTTTCTACTGCATGAACTTCACTTGGAATTTCTAGCACAGCAATTACAGTCACAGGAAGCGAATTATCCCAATATCTATCATCTCAGGCATGATGGCTTTACTTACATTAGAAATTACTTCTTTTAATGGGATATTACAGTAAACACATGCCACTTGATTTTCAGGGTTTTCTTGGTATGATTAAACTGTTTTAATCTTTTATCAAAATGAAGTGATTGCCATTTCACTCCCTCCCACACAAAGTAGCACCTCTGTCAGACAAATTTGAACTTTTATTAATCTCATATATACTCATAACAACCCTGCCTATTCTCCACAACCTTTGCAACATCAGAAAAGAGCCCATAATCCTAGCTTGCAAGGTAAAATACTTACTACAGATGCATATAATGACTTAGTAATAAAAGAAAGATCTAATACCATACTGACATTCTTGTTAACTCAGGTTTTAGTGGGCAGTACTTATTTTGACAAGCTAGGGTCTCTCTTCCCTCCACCCACTCCTTAAATTATTATCGGGAAGAAGAGACCAACCCCCACCTTGCAACAACCTCCATTCAGGTGGTTTTAGAGAGCACCAAGGCCTCCTTTTCTCCAGGCCAAACAATTTCAGCTCCCTCAGCTGCTCCTCATAGGACTCCTGCTCTAGATCCTTCACCACCTTTGTTGCCCTTCTCTGAATATGCTCCAATAATTGATACAAGGGACACTTCAGCCAACAAATATAAAAAAAGCACAACAACAAACAAAGGGCTAAGCTTCTCCATAATAAGGCAAAAAAAAAACAGTCAGTAAACAAGACATCAGTGCAGAAAAATTATCAACAGAGCAATTCAGTAAGTGATGTGAGTGCAATAGGAAAGTCTCTTCTGATGGTTTTGTTGCAGTTTCGTGGATTGGCGGAATGGCCCAAACAAGCAACAGGGATATTGCTTCTTTTAATAGTTTGCTAGAGTGAAGTGGTATTTTGCTAGAGGCAAAAAGAACTGAAGAGAAAGAATTAAAAATAAATAGGCCAGAACGAAGCATATTTTCAATTTCAGTTGCAAAACCAATGTAGCAACAACTTTCTCTTCTTTTAGTATGAAAAATAATTATGGCATATTGCAATGTCACCAACATAAAACAAAGACTGAACACGAGGGTGTTTGGTGCTTGCTTTTTTTATCATTTCAAGAAAAAACTGCTCTACTGAGAAGTTTACGTGTAGTAAGATGAAAGTAGAAAACCAGCATGTAAATCTGATATGTTCAATCTCTAGATTTGAGTTTCCACTGAAATAAAACAATCTTCACAACTAACTGAAAATTTAAAGATGTCTCAAAAATAAGGCTGCTTGCTTCTCTTGCTTTTAGTGTGATTTTATTTACACGCTGTTTAGCACTTGTTCCAAAGTGACTGTGCATATGCCCCAAAAAGCAGTAGCCTAGGTCATGTAGGTCAAATCAAAATTCAAATATCAGACAAATAGATCTACTGACCATAATAAATGCATTTTTAATTTTGTTCCTGAAGACCCGAGACACTGGAAACAAACAAAAAACAACCTAAGGGCTGACTACTACTGCTGTTATGGGTCTGCAACCCTTAAGAGAAAAGGAAAAATAATTTTACTGCCATTTTCTAGTTTTACTTCTTGCCAGGTCTATTAAAGACAATTGGAGTTTTTTCCTCTCTCCACTGCAATACTAACACATCAGTTCTCAGTTTTATTTTTGCAGGCTGTAATAAACTACCTCTACTCTTCACTTCTCCTTTGAAAGTCACATACTTTACACATTTTTCTGAATAATGTTTCCTTTTTAAAGATGAGGAGTTCAGTGATATGAGTACATTTCAGGGGTGGAACTTGAGACTCCTAACTTTTCCTTACCAATATCATCAACATTGGCTCTGTAGGCTCTTGAAATTAGATACACACCAGCTAAGCATTAAAAAATGGCTTAGAGGGGAAAAAAAAAGAGTATAAAAGTAGGTACTAAGATTTATATAAAGATACTAATTATTAGACGTCAGAATAAATTATCCTCTCTCTTGGTTTCTCCTTTGGAAATCATATACTCCAGACCCTGAGTATTCTTATTTCTTTCTCCTGTATTGTACTTACCTGTGTTCTTCTCTCTTACAGTGCCCAAAATGGGGCAGAATAATTCAGAGGGTTTAGCAAAGATGAACAGAACAAAAGCTTAACTACTTGTGCCACATACCTGCAGACGATGATCCTGTTTATGCAGACCAATATAACTTGACTTTCATCAAAAGATGACAGAGCTTGGCATCATCAAAAAGTGATTAGCAGCAGCTTGTGTTGGTTGCAGCTGGGGTAGAGTTAATTTTCCTCACAGTGGCTGGTAAGGCGCTGTTTTGGATTTGTGCTGAACACAGGGTTGATAATATAGAGATGTTTTTGTTATTGGTGAGCTGAACTTACACAGAGCCAAGGCCTTTTCTGCTTTTCCTACTGCCATGCAGGCAAGGAAGTTGGGGGTGCACAGGACCGCTTCTTCAAACTATCCAGCTCCCTTGAAATTCTGAAATCATCCCTTCAACATCCCCAAAGATGCTCTCATCTCTGTCACAAACATCCATAAAATTAACAAACTAACTACTGATGTCTTCAGACAGATGAGCCTCACGACTACAAAGCAGTAGTTCCTGCAAAAGTGGAATACTGACATCTGTTCTGTAAATAGTTTGCAAACAAATTTTGGATCCAACTTGCATTCTTCTTCTCTGAGCCATTCTTTCCCTGTCTAACTTGTGAATATCCCATTTCAGGAGCTCACTTGAGGTCATATGGATGGCACCTAATGTTTCTTTCCATACCGTCACCAAAAACTTGATATGCAATAGTCAGGTGACCCAATCCCACCTCTGAAATTCTCACTTTCAAAGAGAAAACATTACCTCACTCAGAACGGCAACGCTCTGCTGTTAGCAGAGTTTTTATTAGATTTGCTTAAATACTCAGATTCCCCCAGCTGACCCTATCCACTTTTTAAAGTTCAAATTCTGAGTCACAAAGAGAACTGGGGCTGGTAAGGTCAGTCCAGCTTCATAACCTTAAATATACAAACCAAATGATATGTAAGTCAGGTCACAGATGGTGTCAGACGATACCATCATAAGGTTTTGAGGACAGAGCACATGACATTAGAACATCTAGAAGAGGATCCAAACAGAATTCCATTTTAAGAAATATATCTACTGACTACAGCCTTCATTAAAACACTAGAAAAGTACCCTGTTGTAAAATAAATTAGTGTTTCAGCTCTTTGATTTGTAAATAGTTTGGGGGTTTGAGTAGCACTTTCCCAAAACATGAAATACTTAGTTTGACTTCAGTTGATTTTCAGGTCACTTAAATCCAGAAACTTGGAAGGTAAATATATGCTTAACTCCAGTCTCATCAAATGCCTTTAAGGTGGTAAACACATTTTGAAGCCTGAGCCTTGGTGTCTCTGATTCTCAAATCCCCTTCTACAAAATTGCAACAACTTTTCTTTGCTATTCCCTGTTGTATGAGGGCAAGCTATTCAGATAAGATGATTACAAAGACTAAGCAACTACATTGGTTTGACTTTTGTATTTTCTTTTATAGATTTCAATACTCTTAAAATGTTCTTCCTCTAGCAGTACCTTTTCATGCAGTGCAAGATATATATTTGTACACCATTGTTTCTGAAAGTATTGCTCTTAATGCTGGCACAAGTGCAGCAGAAACAACAGTAATCAATTTGATTTGGCCTTATGAAACAAGTGTCATTTTGATAAATGATCCTAATTAAGTTGATATTTCAGGTAGAAAGTGTATTGAGTTAATGTGCTGGCATCTCTCTAGTTATAGTCAGACAAGTACAGATGTTGCAATAAAGCAGCAGCAGTACATTATTAACTTTGCAAGTCACTCAGTCTGCATTCACAAAGTTTGATCAAAGCCACACAACTCAGCAATTGAAAGAAAATGCTGATTTTAAGTTTTAATTATTCAGCAACATACACAAGTAGTAGTCCCAGGAAGTTTCAAAGCTATAGGTCATTCCGTGATGATTCCTCTCCAGCATGGAAATGATTAATTAGTATAGTGGCTGCACAATTGTTTAGAAAACCTTGCTCAAACACCAAAAGACAAAACCTGTGTTTCTTCTCTTTTACATAAATCCAATTACCGAGTGTCCTGTAAAGGCTAAAAGACATCATACATTTACATAAACCTAATTACCAAATGTCCCATTAAGGCTAAAAGACATCATACATTTACATAAATCTAACTACAAGATGTCTTGTTAAAGCCAAAAGACATCATATGTTTATGCATTACTTTCTTATGCTGTGCAAGTCTTTGATCCGTGCCTCATGGTTGGCAAATACAAGTTTAGTTTGCATTTAGCAATTGTAACAGATAAAATAAACACTAATCATCTGCTCTGAAGTCAAAGCAGTCTTACATTTTCTCCATTTTTCTACTGAGTCTTCTGCAGCTCTAAATCAATTTATTGTGCTTACCAATTTGTACAGACTTGCAGACTTCCTGGTAAAAGCCAACTCTCTTGCAGTAAAGGAGCAGCTCTGTCACCTAGCTAGGACAAGCAGGCATGATGCAGCTAGGCAGGTAACCACAAGCACCAGGGGGCTGCCATGCAACTCTGTCACTGCAAGGTTGTGGCACTCAAGCACAGGCTGGAGCTAACTCCTGAGGCAACAGCTTCCTCCTCAGACACCACAGAGCTACACATCCACTTCTGGGATCAACAGGGAGCTGCTGCCCTGCTGTGCAGCCAGCAGTGCTTGAACTCAAAGGTCCCTTCCCACTCTGAAACACATTCTCTTGGAAACGCTTCCAGAAGCATAGAGACTGAAAAGAATCAAGTGCTTCCCACCTGCAGCAGGTTTCAAAGGAGTGTGAAGAACCATGCCACAGCTCCACAGCTACTCAAACCTTCAGCCCTTTGGGAGTTGTCTTCCCTTCTTTTATCAAGTTTGGCCTGCTAAAAACAAGTATGTAAGGCTGAAAATACCTTCTGAGGTTTCTTACAGCCAATTACCTATCTCCTCAGGGGTTTCCTCTAGTAAGACAGCTGAAAGAAGTGGTTTCTCATATTTTTTTCAGATCCACAGAAAGGTATCCTCTGGAGAAAAAGATTCTGTTCTTAAAATCCACCTGTCAAAAATCAGGATAGTCTCCACAGGTGTTTACCGCAAAGAAATAACCTTGACATTAGATCAGTCTACTTTCATGTTGCAGACCATGAGGCAGGGGGGATCAGGCACCATGGCTGTAAGATCCTTCAGACTGACACATCAACTAAGACAGCCTAGAAATGGATGTACCATAGGCATGACAACATGAAAACTACTTCAGGCAGCCATGCCTCTTTCAAACTCAGATACCTCAATACAACACAAAAAATAATAAAAAACTGCCCACCATAGAAAAAGACATACTTCTATAAAGTAATGTAAACAGGGAAAAAGGGTAATAAAAGAACAAATTCAGTATAAATTCAGTACAAATTCAGTAAATTCAATTGGCTACAGCAGTATAATATTCTTCCCTGGTCACAACAGAATGGAATATACAGGCATCATTATAGAAAACAGGGCAAAATATACACCTATTTCATTGAGGAAACTGTATTGTTACTAGCATTACTACTTTTAAATAAAGAAAAATTATTTATATCAACAAAATAACCAAGAGAATACCAAGAGAACATCATTATTAAGCATTATTTTAAAAAGGCATTTCAATTTTCTTCAAATTTTTCCAAAAGGTACCTAACACCACCCTAAGATCTTTCTGGATTGATGAGGAATACTAGAAGTTAATAATTTCTATCACCTCACAAGAATTGTTCCAATGTGGATAGATGATGTAAGGCAGTCAAATAAGTCTTAATGCTTTAAGATCATTAAGCACTAGTACTAGAGCCAAAGAGGTTAACTCTTACAAGAACATAAGCAGTCCTAGCAAATGACGAAGTGCTCTGTGGACTCATATCCACTCTTCATAGATCTGTTCATGCTCAGTCTTTCTATGAAATAGAGAACTACAAAGAAAAACAATAGATGAAGCTTTGTTAACAGCCCCAAAGCTTTGCAGGTGGTGCCCTATATATCTATCATTATTATATTAACACTGTAGGTGTTGGTATAATAATGATAGATAAAAAGATTTCCAAGAGTCAAGAGTCTCATTTACGAAGGTGACTCTACCTATCAACATCTCTGCAGAAAAAAAGCACTTTGAGACAGCTGATGTTTCGTAGGCATCAAAGATATTTCTTGAAGCTCTTCTTAGAGGGACTGATCATGGCTGTAGAGTTGCTTCCTGCAAGAAGGAACAACTAGGTTCTGCCAGTGGTAAGACTGCTCCTGATGCAGAAAATTAAAAGATTATCACTATGAACCACAGCACCCAGTTGGTCAGCAAACTAGCTTGAGTGTACAAACACAGCTTGAAGGGATCACATCATGCAGGAGCTGATCTGGAGACTGCACCATCTCTCCCAGCCACTCTTACAAGAAGAGACCTCTAAGTGTTCTCAGGATAATCACCTTCACTTCTTCCTCCCACCAGTATCAGGATTCACAATCATCTGACACCCACTTTTGCCTGGCTCTGATATAGTGACAGTGCTCGTCTGCAGTGCTGGAGTGGTGGTCTGGCAGGAGGGGAAGCAGGAGTGCTTATTCTCTGCTCAGTGCCAAGGATATTTTACTGGCATAGTGGCTGTGAGTTTTGCAGACACCATTTGGCCAAAACTTCAGATGAACAGTATTTCCTCCCCAACTGACCCACCCAAGTCAGAGTTACAATCTCTCTCATGAACTATGCAAAAAAACACAGGTGCTGACATCTCTCTCTGAACTTCCCTGTCTTCACTGAGGAAGCCCAAGACAGACACGGAGCTCAATAAAGAAAATGAATGCATGCAGCCTTCTGTGGCTATCAGAAATGGAGTTAAAATAGTGTCTTAAACATCAATAGCACTGAGGGGCCTAATACATTGCTCTGGTCACAACCTGGTTATCACATTTTCAAAGAGTGAAAGGGAATACAGCTTCAGCTCAAGGAAGGGAGAAATAAATAAATAAACAGATAGATAAATAAATAAATAAATAGATAGATAAAGGGTGGTAGGGATACTTCCTAACATTATTCTAGTAGTAAAATTACTAAAGAGTACCACTGGGATCACACACTACCACGCATTTGTCCTCAGGTACTGCAAGAGGGTATCCCTGAATCTCAGCTGGGCCCAGAATCAGCTGTTTTGATTTCAGGTTGGTGTTATCCATTCATAATAAAGTGCAAATACTAAAGGAAATACATAGTAAATAACAGGGTTTTTTCACTACAAAAACTAAAATTACCAAGGCCATAAAGACCTAGAAGAAAAAAAGTTTCTGTATCACAATCACACCTTAATCATCGATAAATCTTTTTAACCTTAATTTTAAATATTCCTTTACACACGCTGCACATATAAAAAGGATAGAATTCAATACCAATAACATCCAACACTTAAATAATCCACTACTTAGTTTACTAATTTGGCTATTCTGTTTAATCACTTTGCAATGAAAGAAGCATCTGTGCACTAAGCACCACTCAGAAAAATTCTAAAAATACTGTATTACTCCCTCTAGACTAAACTTTCTTTTGAATTATTTTCCCCCACCACAGATAGCTAAATCTTCCTGCATTGCTAACTTGGAAGCAAGAATATGTAGAAGTTGCAGTTCATTTCACTGCACCATCTTGTGGTCAATAGTAGCAGTCACAGCAAGAATGATCCACAGCAGTATTGTCAGGTGTTGACAAGACCTCTGCCCTGCCCCAGGCTTTTAGGATTTAAACTGACTCCTTCAAAGCATTCCATGGAGAGTTATCTGTCTCATTTCCTCAGCCAGGTTACAACAGAGGGCAGAAAACTATGACATTTCTTAGTTTTTGAGTGTTTATTTGGCTATGCAGCAAGTTTTAAACACAATCATAAAGCCTTGTCATCTCACTTAACTCTGGATTTTACCCTTCCCTTGACTATGGTCCCTACAGACAACTGTGCATTACAAATGCAACAAAACCCTGACAAAGTTCAGGCAAAGAAGACGACAATCTTGTGGCATGTATCATCAAAATGTGGTGTGCCACCTCACACTTTCACCTCTCCAGTCTGAGATGGCAAAGAGTATTTTTCAATACCAGTTGAAGAACCTTAATGCACAACAGCTCCTTTTATATTCACATGATTGAGAAAACCAGAAGGCAATTGCAAATAGCCACAGGCACTGACTACAGTGGTTATATCCTCCTCTAGAAACTCCTGTGCTTGTCGAGGAGGCAAGGACAATTTTCATACAGGTGCATGAACATGAATATACATGAGCGTGAACACGAGTATACATGAGCATGGGCACATTTTCAAAACTACTCCAGCATTTGTATTGTTTTCCAGCATTCTTAGGCCAAATTGAAAAAAAAGAGACAAGCAGAGGTCTTACAGCCACATTTCTAAATGTCTTAATGCTGCTCTTGAAAGTAAACAAAATGTAAAGTACATGGAGTTGTTAAAGAAAATACAGCTGTTTTACTATATAGGGCAGAGAAGGAACAAAAAACAGTGAACACTTCACTAGATCAGTTGATGGAATCTTATAAAAATGAAGGTTTGATGACTATTAATGAATATTCAAACAGTTAATATTTGGGAGGCATGAAGGCTTTGCAACTAAATGACAAAAAGCTACATTGTTTAGCATTGTTCAATAAACCCCTTTTTAAAACTTTACAAAATACCAATAAAGTATTAACTTTCCAAGAGCAGAGAGCTATTAGCTCATTCCTAGCAGTGGATTTAAAACATTCTCATCTCCTTGAAAACCATTAGCCATCAAAATATTTATGCACAAGCTGTTATAAAGGCCACTTTACTGAAACTAGCCAGTTTTTCTATTCAACAGTAGCAAATGAAGTAAATACTAATATAAATACAGAAAAGTAGTTTAAAAAATCACAAAAGAGAAAAGGACTATCCTCACTACTGATGATATGAAAGAAGACACCTTAATAGGCTAGGTTTAAATAGCACAGTTGTTCTTTGAAAAGTTACTAACACAGTAAATCTGTATAAATAACCTTAAGTGTACTAATACTGGTCCAGCACCACTTAAAGCCATCAAAGCAATTTACTGGCTGTAGTGGTTTGATGCTGGCTGGATTCCAGGCACCTACCAAAGCCACTCTCACTCCCTACACAGCTGGACAGGGAAGACAAATACAGAAAAGGGTTCATGGGTTGAGACAAGGATGGGGACAGATCACTCACCAATTATTGTCATTGGCAAAACAGGCATGAATTTGGGATTTAACTGAATTTATTGCTAACAAAATCAGAGCACAATAATGAGAAAATAAAGCTTAGAAAACACCTTTTCCCCATCCTTCTGTGCTTTCCACGCTCTACTTCCTCCCCCCAGTGGTTCAGGGAGACAGGGAATGGAGGTCATGATCAGTTCACCAAGCACTGTTTCTGCTTTTGCTCAGGGAGAAGAGTCACTCCCCTGCTCCAGAGTGGGCTCCTCTCTCCATGAGTCTGCAGGGCCCCGCCAGGACCCTGCTCCAGCACAGGCCTCCCACGGGGTCACAGCCTCCTCTCAGGCACCCACCTGCTCTGCTGTGGGTGTCCCCCATGGGCTGAGGGTGGATCTTTGCATCCCCATGGACCTCCATGGGCTGCAGGGACACAGCCGTCTCACCATGGGCTGCAGAGGAATCCCAGCCCTAGCACCTGGAACATCTCCCCTGCCTCCTTCTGCACTTACCTTGGTGTCTGCAGAGCTCTTCCTCTCACATATTCTCACCCTGCTCTTCTCTGGCTGCAATTACAACTACACAATGCAACTCTGGGTTTTTTTCCTTCTTAAATATGCTATCACGGAGGCGTTACTATCATTGCTTATCAGCTCAGCCTTGGCTAGCAGCATTCTGCCCTGGAGCCAGCTGGCATTTGCTCTGCTGGACATGGAAGAAGTTTCTGGCAGCTTCTCACAGAAGACACCCCTCTAGCAGCCACATGCAAACCCAACAGAGTGGCAGTTAAAGCAGAATAATGAGCTCTTTTTTAGTCACCAAGTCCAAATGAAAGAAAAATTAACCATGCTAAAACTAGGCAGAATTTTTTTCTCCTCAAACACATCAGCCAATTAACCAAATACTGTTTCAACACAGCATTGTTGGGCCACAAAAACCTCCAAACCTCTCCATTACTCTACAGACATCCCAATCAACTTTTATCCCTGTATATTCACTGCTTGCAAATACTTCACCTACAATATTCAAATCACTGAACTGAAACCTTTCATTACTCTAATTGTGCTCATGCTCTGCACGAGATGAAGATCATGGAGCTTGTTCAGAAATAGTCATACTTCCCTTTAGCTGCTATAGCAGCAGCACAAGGTACTGCCCAGACTCATATCAAAGGCATTTAGCACCTTCTTGCATATATACCTTGACAGTTATTAAGCAAAAACCTAACATCACTATTCCATGACAAGCTAATTTGCTTCATAAAGCAAACTTAGGTTTTTCTTACGTATTTCTTCCTGGAGTTTACATCAGCATCCTTGATGTTGTATTAAAACACTTCTATTGCCCAACCTGGAAAAAGCCAAGGGAAATAAATTTCTATACCTAAAATTTTTTTATAACATTAATTTTAACTATCCAATCTAAAATGGCATATAAATATAATAAAACCTATGTTAGAGACTAATCCAACTAAAATCTGTTCTGCAAAGCTAAAAGCTTTCTGTTTAAAGTGCAGCATGTCCTCTAATAAAACTATGATGTTGCACTAGTTTCTAACACATGGAACTACAAATTCCCAAAGTGGTAATCGAGTTTTGCCAGCACCATCCTCTTTTGCAGGATAAAAGGCAGATTTTTTAAAATTTTATTTTGTTCAACTGCTTCCACTCATTACAAAGATCCTTTGTAGTTAAGAATCTGACTGGGATCTAAAGAGGCAGGAAAACTTAATGCACTTTCACATGAAGAATGAGCATTTTGAGGTGGACATGACAACATCTACACAGAGATCCCACATATACAGCAGTATGAAAATATATACGTCCAATGAGAAACAATGGGATTATCATAGTGTAGTTTCAAAGAGCCTTTTGAAAGATGAGGTAAAGGTAATTTCACCAACAAACAAAGAAAAAACTGCAGACATCCTAGTGCGCTATTAGCAGGCGGCATTACAGGCATCATACAAGAAAACAGATTTTTTAAAGTAAAAGGTTTACCAAGTACGAATACAGGAAAGCAGAAGTCTAACTTTCTTTTCAAAAACATATGCAGCTTAATATGAGACAAAAAAAGAGACGACAGGTTTATGTGGGAGGAATGATACATGACATACCCTAAGATGGATCGAAATGCACTTCTCCATTTGTTATCTTTTTCTACAAGGGTAAACAAATGAGGGCTTGGTTTCGTTCACTAATAAAAAGCGTATTTACAATTTTATATCTTAACATATTTCTATTTAGGTTCACACCACCATTTAGCTCTGATGAGCACTGCATATATTTCACATCCAAGTGAACAGTACAATTAATAAGACAAAGTAATTTTACAGAAGCTTCTCAATTTAATAAATCTATATTAGGTTTTAATATGGATGTAAAGACAAGATCTGTTACTTTGACTGCTATCTGAGAAATACAATTAAAGCCTAATTTGTTGAAAAGCGCTTTCAGGCACAGATACAGGATCTGATAGGCATGCAATTACATAAATTATACTTTCAGATAGTAGAATAACTCCAAATACTAGGTAACATACAAACAACCCTCTAGGAAAATCAAACCATGTGCAGGTATTTTCCAACATCATTGAAAAAATCTAAATGTCATTTTACTTGAATCAAATGAAAGCCTTTTGATCAACTAAGTGGCAATATTACATCTCTTGCTGGTTCATTTTTGTCATCTGGTTGCAAATTATTTTTAAACAGTACCTGACAAATACCTTGCCTTACTCTTCCAGGATCTGGATCAAGATGAAGAACATTTCCAAACATCCTAGCAGAAGTAAGAGGGAGGAAAAAGTGGAATCTGATATCTAGAATAAGCCATTAGCATTATCTTACATCATGGCCCATATCTGGTTGGATTTATTACTTTTGCTCTTTTTTTTTAAATAAATACTGTATTCTATTTTTGGTACTCTGAGTCCTACTTAAGACAAGCAAAATCCCTAAACAACAGCCAAGAAAACAATGTTCATGACTGCTGAACAAAAAGTCCAGAGTTACGACGATAAAAGAAGTCTGTGCATTCTTATTACCACATTTAGATGCACAAACTTGTTCCTGCAACTTTCCATCCTACCTACCACCCCCTACAGTGATTAGCATATCTGGAAAGGAGTGAGGCATCCCTGTGGGAGAGGAGAGAGTCTAGATTCCAAGTGGTAACTATACTGAATTAAAACTCAAACTACTTCAGAATTGTCATACTTCATGACATAAAACTTTCATTATTAAAGAATCCAACGTGGATCTCTTTTTTGCTATGAATTTCATGCTTCCTCTTTCCTGAGTTTTGGTTGCTTATGCTATATACAGGGAATACAATGAAAGCCAACAATAAACACATGGTAATGTATTTAGGAGAATCACTGTCCAGAAATGAATTATGAATATAGAAGTATATGCACAGTATATCAGCATTCATTTTAATCTTCAATAACTCCAGAAAGCAACTATCAAGACAAATGACATTCAAATGGGCACGACATTCCTATTCCTTAATTATTTCTGACAGTACTGAAGGCTTCTTGGAGTGAAAATTTAAGCTTTTTATAGCCTATTAATAATTATAAATTCACTGTTATCAAATAAGGAAAGCATCTTCAGTTGCCATATGAAACTGAAATTGGAATTGCTGCTTAAAAACAACTTGAGC